>NW_027176207.1:6641945-6654445 GCF_023055335.1 Clinocottus analis | reverse complement strand
TCATGTCACTACCGAAACAAGAGTTTTAGTCCATTTGCTGAGTCTGTTTTTTTACCCACAGCCCTTCATTTTTGACCAGGCAGTGACACGGCATCCCTATCCCTCATAGCTGAATGCTCAGTAGCTACATTCCATAATGTTGATATAAATGGGATTCCAAAGTCTGAAAATCAGCATGTAACCTTAAGAATTGTCACTACCAAAACGCACATTTTCTTCAATTAAGTACACGTTTTTGGGTTTTATGTTTTTATGTGTGTACACCTCTTCAAATATGGGAATGCTCGTCATCTACCTGCTACCATATTTTAGATGAGGGCTTTGCCACATATGCTCAACCTTAGCTAGAATTGTCACTACCGAAACAGAAATGATCATGTCACTACCAAAACGTTACCATATGTTTCGGTAGTGACAACATTGAATAATGAGTAGTTCAATCCCATCATTTTAAAGTAAATATGTTGTGTGGACTAAATGGTAAACATGCAGATAATGCTGATTTCTATCTAAAATTGTTCAGGGGAGAAAGAACCCAAAGACACCAAAATGCTATAAGGAATTAGGAAAAGTGGAGCAGAGAGAGTACAGACAAGAAGTGAGGGATGACCCAGTGAAACACCACGAATATTCAAGGAAGGAAAGAGAAAGAAATACAAAACGAATGGAAGGAAAGTTGTAAAATGTATTAGCGATTTATCCAATAATATATATATTATTAGTATATAATGCAATTTTTTCCCAGCCCTATTTTTAACATCTTACCCAAAACTTATGAATATGAGTTACAAATTAATCCACCACAGCACTAAGTAAGCCTAAAATATGACACGTGACGTGGTGTAAACAGAAATCACAAGTGGAAAATGGACTTCTGTAAAAACAACAAACTACTGGGAAGTCAGAAGTATATAAAGTGTCTTGATTTGTGATTAATTACTAGTCTAGAGAACAAATCTCTGACTGCTGCTACAATACAGATTCATTGTTCTTTTTATATATAGTTTCTTAATTTATATGTTGTCTGAATGTTCTTTCTTAGCTGTTTCGCATTTTATTATTACAATTCACTTTGTTGGACAAGAGAGAAACATACTTTCAAATATTCTGTATGTTTGCACAAATTAAAGATTAAAGCTGACTTTTACTTTACATATGTATAATAATTCTTAATTTATAGTATATTTGTTCAGGTACTTAAACTATATACATTTTAGAAAAGCAAAGTATTTCTGGAGAAATAGACAGCTGAGCTACTGTTGGCCCTGTTGAAAGCAGAAACAGCGCACCCCTCAAGGACACTTTGACAGAATGCTTCCATAAACCAACTCAAAAGTTACTAATCACATCAATATATGTTGACAAGATGACAATAAAATTAAAAACAAAAGATTGTTTTATTAACAGTTTAGAAACACAACATTGTTTGCGTCTCCTGTTCCTGACTTTTAGTTTTGCTGCAAATACAGAAGCACACATGTGACCCAAAGTCCCCCGCTCCCTTTAACAGAAAAATTGAGCATCTGAGGAAGAATCTGCAATGCAGGCCATGTTGAGGAAAAGAACTGTGAGGACACTAACACACCACCTCTTCTACAACATTTAGCAGCTCATGAGATTTTGAAAACATGGAGTTTAACCATCATCACTGAAACACATTCAAGCTCCTCAAGAGTTCTAATGGTAACGTTAGAAACAAACTATTCAGTCGTTTTAGTTTCTCAATTTTAGAATGAGCTGTGGTGTGCACATACAGGAGCAGCTGAGAGGAGGTCACTTTTACCAACATGGACTGCTACGTGATGGACGATGTGCTTTGGCATCGTCCAGAGGTTATCATGATCAGGCGATATTAGAAAATTAAACTTGAAATGAACAAGTGGACTGATGAACGGCCACATAATGTTGGCCATTCACCAGTAAACAAGTTCAGCTTAACTATACCAGCCATCATTCTCTATAGTTGACATGTTAGTAAAGGCTGCTGCTTCTAAAAGCCCAGTCAGTAATCTTAGTATGACTACCCATTATACTATCAATAGTTGTGAAAGATTTCTTCATTAATGTTATGCTTCACCAGATGAAAGATGACTGTACTTTCAAATACACTGGATGTAAATGAAGTGCTTCCCCTTTTTGTAATGGTTTACAAAAATAAATTATGTGAGCAAATTCATTCTGGATTAGGACTCATTGAGGATCCTCTGAAGGATTGTATTATAGACAAATACTAACCTCGCAGCAACAGTGTGGTCGATGATAAAGTCCGGAAGACCAAGTTTGTGTTTATGAATGACAAACCAGACTATAACACATCTCAGCCTGGTCAAGTGTCCATACAGTTAGAATGTGGCCGAGCACCGCTTACACCTCATGGGCGGAGGTAGGGCGAGGGGTGGGGTGGATGAGAAGTCTCCAATCCTTCTCCAATAAGCTTCCAGTAGTTCAAAAAACAAGGACATGAAGACAAAATTAAAGAAAAAAAACAGAGTGAGAAGGAACTCAAATATTTATACACCGTCAATAAATATAGTGATTTTCTTTTTCTTTCAGTTCCAGCTGTTATAATTCATCGTCTATGTGTTTCTCAGGTTGGGCCTTCTCCGTTGGTCCTGGAAATAAGGACAGAGAAGGAAATTAATACTTTGCATGTATGTCAGATTATGTAAGTATAGACAAGCTGAAGTTCTAAAGAGAATGTTCCCTCTCCAGTCCACGCTGACAGTGCTGAGTAATCTGAGCCCACGTCTACTGATTTACTGAGGCACACACAAAAAGCTCCACTTCTCAAGTAGAGGCTTGTCATCAGCCCCTTTTAAAAACATGGACACCAGCTTGTGGCTCCCTACAGTGTCATTGTTGATTTTAGCCTGCTGCCATGAGATAGCAGCTACGTAGACCCTCAGGGTAGAGGGAGAGCGGACATTATCTAAGAGGGACTGCAGAAACTAGAGTACAGTAGGCACGGGGCACTGTACTGGGTACCCATTGTGAACCGCACACCAGTCAGAAAAAACAGCCTCCATCTACACTCGTACTGTAGATGGCTACATGGTGTTCTGGCATTCAGAATAGTCCACCTGACTGGTTCTGTGCCGACCAGCCGCTTAGCAGCTGGTCGGGCCCTGCAACAGATAGGCCCATAGCTGAAGGCGGCTGGGGTCGGGATGCCAAATTTAATCCCCTAGCAGCGATAGGAGACCCCTCCTGTCTTAGTGTCCCGCAGCAGAGGAAACCAAGTCTTGCTGGCCAAAAGGGGGCCACCAGCACCAGCCAATGGCCCTGCAGAAGAACCCTGAGGAGTGTTGGCAAGATCAGGTGAAATGGGGGGAAAGCATAAATACGGCCCCCTGGCCCCAAGTGAGCCAGGGCATCTTGACCCAGAGGTTTCCATCAAGGAGAACCAGTGGGTTGCCATTTCTGAGGCAAAGAGATCCACCTCTGCTCTGCTGAAGAGGCCCCAAATGCTGTGCACAACCTATGGATGAAGTGCATTGGCCTGTAGCTTTATAACATTTATATACCTCAGTCTTGAGCAGATCGCTGACCCCGACCAGTCTTGTTCTGCTACACTGCACCCAACCCCGAGAGGCATGGGTCCCCCTGACAGATATGCTCTCTAAATCCACAGGGATAGAGTAAGAAGGCACTGCTGTGACACCTCTTCTATTCTTTTTCTGTGGTGCCTGGCGTCTAAGGGAAAGCTGTTCAGCCATTTTTGCAAAGGACGCTGCGACAGCAGGCCCAAGGGAACGACAGCTGAGGCTGCTGTCAATTTGCTGAAGAAAAAGGATGTAGGGCAACCTCCTGCCTTATTGGAAGCGGGGAAGGCTGAGGAGGATGTCTTACACACGCTGGGGTGACGGACAGGCTCTCATTGTGGCCGTGTCCAGAGCTAGACCGATTAAGGTTATGCTCTGAGAAGGGCTCAGAGAGCTCTTCTCCACGTTTACTCCGAGGCCTCACAAGGCGAGCAGTGTTCTGTGCAGCTGGAAACCGGGATGGCGCAAAGATCAGCCAATCGTCTTCACGCCCTGCGATAACAGGGGGAGAAGGAAAAGCAGAGACACACCTGATGAACACTTGTGGGGAGAGGGAGAGTCCGAATAAAAGCACCCTGAACTGAAAACAATGGCCTTGGAAGGCTAAATTAAGGAATTGTCCGCGATGATGTGACCGGGGGTTCACCACCTCGATTGCGCTCTTGGTTAGGAGCACGGCTCACTCCTGGCTCAGGGCTAGGGACTTTGCCGAGTTGGTGATGGTGGTCATCTTGACCCGGCTGAAGGTTGGGGGCCGGCATCGGAATTGAAGCTTGTGTTTGACGTTTGACTTACTTGGTAGGTTGGGCTGGATCTGGTTGCCCTCGACCCTCAGGTATCCCACCTTGGCTAATCTAGCGGACCTTACTGCGCAGGGCATAATGCTGCAGTTCATACATTGGTTCTTCAAGAGACCCTCCCTAAGGTGTTCAAAGCCAATACAGGAGGGGCAGAGATCATGGCCGTCTACAGTCTGGAGAGAGGCCATACAGGTCCCGCAGCTGGCAAGGTTAAACATAAACACGTCTCTGGAGTACTTGAACTCCTTCGCTTGGGGCAGGCATGTTGTCCCCACCTGAAGGGAGCAATCCACCGGTTTCCGGCAGAGAACCATGGCCTCGGATTTGGAGGCGCTAACCCTCATCCCTGCCGCTTCACACTCGACTGCAAAACGCCCCAGCGAATGCTGAAGGTCATGGTCCGAGGAAGCAAACAGGACCACATCATCTGCAAACAGCAGAGAGGCGATCCCGAGGCCCCCGAACCGGATTTCCTCCGTCCCCCGGCTGCGCCTAGAAATCCTGTCCATGAAAGTCACAAACAGGACCGGTGATAAAGGGCAGCCCTGGCGGAGGCCAACACCCACCGGGAACGTGTCTGACTTAATACCGAGGATACGGACACAACTCATACTGCAGGCGCATAGAGACCGGATGGCCCGTGCCAACGGATCCGGCACCCCATACTCCCGCAGCACCCCCCACAGAACCCCCGAGGGACCCGGTCGAAAGCCTTCTTCAAGTCCACAAAGCACATGTAGACTGGTTGGGCAAACTCCCAAGACCCCTCCAGTAGTCTTGCAAGCATAAAGAGCTGGTCCACTGTTCCACGACCGGGACGGAATCCGCACTGCTCCTCTTGAATGCGAGGTTCGACAAGCGGTCGGAGTCTCCTTTCCAGCACCCTGGCATAAGCTTTTCCCGGGAGGCTGAGTAGTGTGATACCACAATAGTTCGAGCACACTCTCCGGTCCCCCTTCTTGAAGATGGGAACCACCACCCCGGTCTGCCAGTCCATGGGCACTGTTCCCGACCCCCATGCGACACTGAAAAGGCATGTCAGCCAAGACAGCCCAGCAATGTCCAGCGCTTTCAGCATCTCAGGGCGGATTTCATCCACCCCCGGCGCCTTGCCACCAAGGAGCTCTTTAACAATCTTAGTGACCTCTGCCAGGGATATGGGTGCACCCACCCCAAGGTCTTCAAGCGCTGCCCCCTCCCCAGGGGACATGTTGGCCAGGTTTAGGAGTTCCTCAAAGTGCTCTTTCCACCGTCCGACGATGTCCCCAGTCCGAGTCAGCAGTTCCCCTCCCCCGCTGAGAACAGCCTGGGGTAGGCCCTGCTTTCCCTTTCTGATCCGCCGGATGGTTTGCCAGAACCTCTTTGAGGCCAACCGAAAGTCCTTCTCCATGGCCTCCCCGAACTCTTCCCATGACTGAGTTTTAGCATCCGCAACCGCCGCAGCTGCAGCCCTCTTGGCCTCGGTACCCATCAGCTGCTTCAGGAGACCCCTGGGCCAACCAAGCCCGAAAGGCGTCCTTCTTCAGCTTGACGGCTTCCCTCACCCCCGTTGTCCACCACCGGGTTCTCGGGTTACCGCCGCGACAGGCACCGACGACCTTCCGACCACAACTCCTGGCAGCCGCTTCCACAATAGAGGCTTTGAACAAGGTCCACTCGGATTCCATGTCCCTAACCTCCCTCAGGATGCGTGAAAAGTTCTTCCGGAGGTGGGAGTTGAAGACCTTCCGGACAGGATCCTCAGCCAGACGTTCCCAGTTCACCCTCACAACACGTTTGGGCTTGCCAGGTCTTTCCTGCCGTTTCCCTCGCCATCTCATCCAACTCATCACCAGGTGGTGATCAGTTGACAGCTCTGCTCCTCTCTTCACCCGAGTGTCCAAGACATACGGCCGCAGATCAGATGATACGATTACAAAGTCGATCATTGATCTTTGGCCTAAGGTGTTCTGGTACCAGGTACACTTATGAACCACCTTATGCTCGAACATGGTGTTTGTGATGGCCAAACCGTGGCCAACAACAGAACACCGTTCGGGTTCCGATCGGGCAAGCCGTTCCTCCCAATCACCCCCCGCCAAGTTTCACTGTCATTACCCACGTGACCGTTGAAGTCTCCCAGGAGAACTATAGAGTCGGCAGAAGGCGCCCTCCCCAGGACCGACTCCAAGAAGGCCGGATACTCCGAGCTGCTGTTCGGTGCATAAGCACAAACAACAGTCAGAGCCTTACTCCTCGCAACCCGGAGGCGCAGGGAGGCAACCCTCGCGTTCAGTGGAAAAAACGCCAACATAGCGGCGCTCAACCGGGGGCTCGTGAGTATCCCCACACCCGCCCGGCGCCTCTCACCCTGGGCAACTCCAGAAAAGGACAAAGTTCCAGAGCCGCTAGCGAGGTGACGTTCCACGTCCCTAGAGCTAGCCGCCCGGTCTGCATTGCACCCGACCCCGATGATCCTCTCCGCGGGTGGTGAGTCAACGTAGTGGCTGCGGCACCATGTTGTTCTTTCGGATCGACAGGCGGATCGGTGCGGCTGCAGCAGTAAAACAGGCGCTGTACCGGTCCGTCTTGGTGAAGAGGGAGCTGAGTCGGAAGGCGAAGCGCTCTATTTACTGGTCGATCTACGTTCCAGCCCTCACGTATGGTCACGAACTCTGGGTCGTGACCGAAAGAACGAGGTTGCGGATACAAGCGGCCGAAATGAGCTTCCTCCGTAGGGTGGCCGGGCTCAGCCTTAGAGATAGGGTAAGGAGCTCGGACATCAGGAGGGAGCTTGGAGTCGAGCCGCTGCTCCTTCGTATCGAAAGGAGTCAGCTGAGGTGGTTCGGGCATCTAATCCAGATGCCTCCTGGACGCCTCCCATTAGAGGTTTTCCAGGCACGTCCAACTGGGAAGAGGCCCCAGGGAAGACCCAGGACACGCTGGAGGGATTATATCTCCCGGCTGGCCTGGGAACGTCTCGGGGTCCCCCAGAATGAGCTGGAAAATGTTGCGGGTGAGAGGGAAGCCCGGGTCGGTCTGCTGGGTGTGCTGCCACCGCGACCCGACCCCGGATAAGCGGCGGAAAATGGATGGATGGATGGATGGACGTCTCTGGAGTGATTGTGCTCACTAATCAATGTGGATTGCTAAGTCGGTAGTAAGCTTCAGCGCTCTTCTTCTGGAGCACTGCTACTGTGGAAAGAGGACAGGCACAGTCTGTGAGAGAGGACACTCTCTTCACTAGTACAGTCACTGTGACTCCTGGCGTCCTTGCAGTCAGCTACAGCGGGAGCACTGCACTCCTGTGGAGGCCCGGTCCTGTAGTGACAAGTCTTTGAAGGGCGAGAGACTCTAGCAACGAGCCTCTTTTCTATAAATTCAGTTTTAGCTAATGGTAACATAGTAGTTAACCTGCGCAGCGAGAAGATGAAAAAGGACTGATCTCAGGATGACACCAGAAGTTATACCCCAACGAATGTGCACAGACAGTTGAGGGTCATCCGAGGTCACACGAGACTTTGTTGTCAACAACTGACTGAATATTGTTAAGATATTATTTATTTATTTAATTTGACAGTTTTAAAATTTAACTGGATGAATTCTAAATACTCAAAATGTATTTTCTTCTCTCATCAAAAATGAAAAAAACTACTGAAAAGGTTTTGCAAAATGTTTATTGTAAAATAATTAAGTACTCATTTTACAAAAATATATTTAAGGTATTATCTTTGCCCTGTAGCTTAAATTCAGTTAATTCTGGTGTCTCAAAAAAAAAGAAGCCACATTATATTATGATAAAATGTGTGTGAAGGACGATATCTGCTCTATAGTCTCTGTATACATTATTGTTGGAGAGTGAATGAATGCGTTAGAATTTTGATCATGTTAACTCTTAGATTCTGTTCCTTCACTTCAGATGTGAATCGACACTTTTGCTTAAATAATAGTCATGAGACACTCGAGACATACAAGTTTTGAACAGGATTTAAGAACAATGAACATTGAAGAGGTTAAAGACTGTGGCTAAAAAACTGTGGTCAAAGACTTTGGTTAGATTATATGGTTAGAGACTCTGATCTCGCTGTCCATGGTTCTCTTTTTGGAGAACGCCATGTGAAGTAACTTCTCTCACTTGCTTACTGTTCTGACTATTCCGTCTCTCGTCCAGTCTCTCCCGTCTCTCTCAAGCCGTGATGCTTATCTGAACATGCATATTTGATTGGCCGAGTAGCATCACGTGATATGATTTACATGCATGTGATTAGTCAGTGTGTTTCCTGATCTGTTAAATGAGTGCTGTACAGGCTGGAAAAGCTACGCCGATTAAAATATAAGCACTGATCGGCCATAGGGTCAGATACAACGGTGTCTGGGTCCGGATCGCAATCCGTCTGTTAGTGACCCGTGTTAAAAATACTCGACTTGCGCAAGCGCGAGACGGAATATATCCAGTGTGAAACAGTCAAGGGGCCACATGCTGAACATTTTGATCTCAAGTGGGCCGGATCAGAAAAATCACAGAATAATAACGCATAATTAAGGACAATAATTTTCTATGTTTAAATCATCGATGAAGGTTTTTCGATGATAAACTCTATTTTAAGGTCTTTCAACAATTAACTTGAAACATAAAGACCAAAAATTCAGACATCAGCCCACTGTGTACTGCCTGGGCTCTCCTCTGCAGATTCCCTCGCTTTGTGACATGTTTATGACGCCACTCTCATGACGTAATCCATGTTTAACGACTTCGAACACAATAATATCAGTGCTCACATCAATTGTGACTGTGGATCAATGGTTTGCACGTCTGTCTTTGAGGTCTAGTCTAGTCTGAGGTTTGAATCCCAGCTCTGCTAATTTTAGTCTTAAAAAAAGAACAAAAAAAATAAATAAATCTTCTTCTGTTGGACTGGGCACCCTGGCGGGCCGCATCCAGCCCGCGGGCCGTATGTTTGACACCCCTGCTCGAGCGTGAGTTCAGACAGGAAGACCATCCACTTACGCTAGGCTTGTATGCCTCTCACTTGTACTGCTCCCTTACTAGCAGCACACATTCTATACCGGAGATCACCGTCAGAAGAGTCATAGACACTATTAGCTGTTAAAGAGCTGAAGACTAAAGGGAGAGCAACAGAGGAAGACAGAAGCTGTGCAATGAGAAAATAAGCTAATGGGGAAAAAATATTATTATTATTTGTGAAAAACAATTACAATTACAAAGTTCTAGTTATTTTATAATTTTTTTCAGGCCAGCAGTGAAAGCTTAGCAGACCCCGACAGCCCACCACTGCCTGGGCGTTACACCGTTTACTGCACAAAAGAAACAGAATCTTTGACAAGCTAATGCAATTCAATACAATATTATCAGTAATATTATGTTCCATTTGAGTTAGCGAGGAGTTAATTCTGTTAAGATATCTGATCCTGCAGTAATGTATTGGATGACATTGATTGCGTTTCTACCATTTTGTCAAGCCCCTACAGTTCTCCGGCATCATCAGCAATAGGTACAGCAGACCGACCTGTAGCTGTGGTTTGGTCTGTGGGCTGTGATTGGCTGTCTGAGTCTTTCTGTACAGTGCTCTCTTCCGTGGGTGGGGCTTCGCCTGGCGGCACCTCCTCCAGGTTTTCTATATTGGATGCAACAATACATGAGAAGTTATTTCAAGTGTTATTACAGCACATACATGGAAAAAGGAAATCAGCCAGATGTGAGCTCTGCAGTTGCACCCACCAGTCTTTATGTCAGAGCTCTCCTCTTTGGGGGGGATAACTTTCTCCTCGGCTGTGGTGTTGGCCTTGCTGCTTTTATCAGAGCTGGTGTCGTTCTTGGCTTTGGCTTTAGCTTTGGGCTTCGCAAACTTGGCCTTGTTAAGTAAGTAGTTCACCTCTCGATCCAGAAGAGTCAACTTGGCCTCAAGGTCTTTGGACAACAGGACCGGCCGTTCCATTGGAGAGCGTTTCTCCTGCTCTGCTACCGTCTCGTTCTTCCACGTCTGGAGAAGACAGAGACAATTGGACAGCTGGAGATTGTTTACTTGATACGAGTAGAACTACTCTGCCAAAGGAACAGTTCCAAATGTATTCTGTGGCACCTTTCTTAAAGCTAGGGTTGGAGAGTACGCAACAGTTCAAAAACACAGCTCAAGGTTGCCAACTCTTTCTAATAAAAGTAGCTACCAGCTAAATGTAGCATAAACGCAGAATTATAAGATTGGTTGGGTTATTACAGTCCTGTGACAATTACAGGAATTGTTTGTTTTTTTCCAGAGCATTTGATTCATTGACAGCTGTCTGGATGTTAAAAGAATTTAAACAAATATGACACCAAATGTTTTGTCTTGAGGACAATAAATCAATAACCTTATAAACTGGGGTTAATGGAGATATGGCCATTTACCAGCCAAAGAGGACCTTTTGAGATGCATTATGGGAAAGGTAGCATTTGACCCAGTCTCGAAACTCACGTTCAGGGTTTCCTTTGCTGCTTCCATTTGGACTATTATGTTCCATTTCCCCTCAACCTTCTCTATTGAAAAGCGATTGTGACGACGTGTCATCATTACACAGACCACGAATAGGGTCAGTGGCAATATGATTGCTATATTGCATACAAAAACTTACCTCTACCTCTTTCCTCTTTCCCAGGGTGCCCGAGCACCCACTTATAGTTCCGGAAGAAACCAACTGGAGGAAGCGGGTAGGGGGAAGTGACGGGTGTTATTGCTGTGTTTCGTTAAATAACCGATGAATTTATAAGTTACGTTATTTATACAAGGTATAAATGAGAGTACATTAAGAGGGTTATTTTTGGGGTTAGCACGATAATGTAAATGTTTAATGCACATATTTTGGGGTGGATAGAATGACTTCTTGAGGGGTGTTCTGAGCAAATTGGTCCCCAAAGGTGCTTTTCAGGGGCTTAAATTTGTTTGCGAGGGGGCGGTGGGGGCGGGTGAGAAAAATAAAATGAAGTTGCAACTTAACGGCTTGGACTCCAGATTGCGTCATTTATCAATATGGCCAGTCGGTCATCCTAACAGCAACACTGAAGTAGGCGGAGTGCCTTTTTCAGGAGTCCTCCTCAGTAGTAACAGCTTCAACCCATTCACCACCTACCGTTGTTTCGTTGATCACTTTGGCTAACGTAGTCAGCTCAACTTCAGTAAAGATTTGGTCATCCTCTGGAATCAGTTTGGCACTCCTTTAAAATAAAAATAGAAAAGAGTCAAAACAAAAGTACTGAGCCGAATTGGGGCTTGTAGATAGCTGGAGAGCCAAGAATCTAACGACAAATGATTTTACATTTTTATTAGGGCTGGGCAAAGCTGAAAAAAATTAATCGCGATTAATCGCATTATGCGCCAAATTCAACAATAAAGTAAAAAAAATAGTGTATTGCATGCTTTTATTTTAAAGTAATGTTACCAGGACAATATAACAGGCACTCTGGAGCAACAACAAGTTAACATACATACATATGCAGTTTATAAATATTTTTTCTGAACAGGGACCGTTCAGCAGTAAGGGTCCGTGTGCGGGACAAACCACTCCTTCTTTTGTCCATGTTGCTTACCTTAAAAGATGTTAAAGACCAGCAATTAATTAGGTTTATACAAAAGCAATAAGTGCTTTTCATGTTTTCAATTCAGTTTTTCTTACTCAGTGAGAAAAGTCTAGTCTGTATTGTCTTGAACGAGTGCACTGACGTCTGGTTGAATGAGGTGGAGATGTGAAGGACAGATGACAGGTATCAGCGGCGGCTTTGCACATGCGTGATTAATGTTCAATCCGGGTACGTAGAGCTTGCAGCGCGAGGCTGCAGGTAGTCTGACCACTTTGGAAGTGCAAGGGCAAACAAAAATTATTCACCTTCAAACTAAAAGGCCCAAAAAAAAGATTTTTGAATTAAAAAAAAAAAAAAATGCAGTTAACGCATGATCAAATAATCAACGTCATTAATCGATTGAAAAGTTAACGCGATATTAACACGTTAATTTGCCCAGCCCTACTTTTTATATTTGGTTCATGAGTCATACTCTAGAATTGATCTAATTTGCATTTCAAAGCAGAGCCTTCATAAAGTTAAGTAGTGTGTTATATTACTCTATCAGATCATGGTCCAGTAAGACTGAAGTTAAACTTGGGTTTTTGAAAGGTATTTTAAAATATT
>NW_027176207.1:6631945-6634445 GCF_023055335.1 Clinocottus analis | reverse complement strand
CTAGAGAACAGGGGTGAAGTGATCACGGGAGCAGGTCTGGGTGAGCAGGCGGGCAGCAGAATTCTGGATTTATTGGATTTGAGGATTTTGGATGTCATGCCATAAAGAATGCTATTGCAGTAATCAATTCTGGAGGTAATGAAGGCATGGATCAGGGTTTCGGCAGCAGAAGAGGAGAGTGATGGGCGATGTTTTTTAAGTGAACACATACAGGACTATATTCTTTAGGCTACTGAAATGCGATACACAATGTTTGGTGGCAACTAATTATTTACTATTTATAATATTGCAGGTATTATGAAAGCAATAAGGTACAAGCAGCAGTAATGTATTGTCAATAATGTACAGTTCAAGGGTGTTGTCACGAGTAGAGGGGGGGCCAGCAAACCCTTGAACAGTAAGTAAACACAGACAGCTGTGTCTAACGCTACTGCGCTGACCCATCACTTCAGTGGACTGCAGATTCAGTTTAAGTACCTATTTAATAATAGAAGTGTTTAGTTCTGAAATCCCTTTGTGCTGATCATACCGTGACGGTCAATGAGTCTCCACAAAAAAAAAAACCTCAAGAAAACACTGAAGGGCGTAGGTTTGCATAGGGTCCATAGGGACTAGTCACAACCAAAGTTTGGACAAAATATTAGCATACTCACTCGTCTGTAATATTATAGAAACTTTGAAATGGATTTTTCACTCTTCTGGGCGACGAACATACTATGTTTGTTGTCCAGAAGAGTGAAAAATCCATGTCCATGTTTTCCAATGCGCCCTCGAGACTGCAAGTGAGAAAGTGGCGAGTCAGAAACACACTACGTAAGTTGTAGGTGCAGAATGAGAGCCGACAGTAGTCTGACATGGTAAGCTATTAAAATACGCCAGGAAATAATAAAGTCTCATATTAGCATTTTGTTTGGTCTCAGCAACGTTATTGTTGATACTTTTGTGCTTTGTATATAAGAAAAGGTCACCAAAAAAGAAGAGATATGACATTTTTTTCACCACGTTAGTAGCTATCAAGAAGCCAGGTTATTGTTAGTTAGCTAGTAGTAGGCTAACTACACACACAGTGCCTGCATTATTTTTGACTTCAGAGATCCTACTCATCGCATTTGGTTAAGAATTATCTTGCATTAGCAATGCAGTTGA
The DNA here is from genome assembly GCF_023055335.1 of Clinocottus analis. NCBI lineage: Eukaryota > Metazoa > Chordata > Actinopteri > Perciformes > Cottidae > Clinocottus > Clinocottus analis. The sequence continues at coordinate 6,633,299 of NW_027176207.1, read as the reverse complement.
AGGACTTTGGGTAATCTGACCTATATGTCAGTGTAGCACCCTTAAAACGAACTGTCCACAAACATCTTCTTCGGTTTGCAACTTTTATTAAAACAAGTCACAGGTTGAACACAAGCACATGTTTTGGTCTCCAGCCTGCATACTGCTCATCTTCCTCTAATTTGTGAAGACAGCGCTTTCTTCTATATCTTCTGTGAGTACAATAATGTCTTCCCTTCAGTCAGTGAGTGTACAGGTAATCAATGTTCTCAAACATTGGAACAACAACTTGTGAATTAACTTAAAGACACATTCAAAGTAAATTATTAAAAATGGACAGTCTTATTAAATCAGTAAAAGTTATACAATAACATATTTCCGGGAGCTATACCAGCACTTTTGGATTGTGAATTATGTGATGTTGAATAGAAAACAAGGCTGTGCCATAAAGTCTGAACCTATGACCTAAATGTTCTATATTGCTTTCAAAATAAATACATTAACTACTCATAATGTCTACATTAATTTATGAAGGCATTATTTTGAAATGCATTCAGGAAACTCCCGTGCAGATGTAGTGCAGGTTGAGAGAGCAGCAGCTGGACCATCAACACTTTAGGTGAGTTCTTACATTGATTCTGTGTTGAGGTGTATTATCATGACTGACAGTGTAAACATTGTTTACCTGTTTCAAGTGCATTATTAATATGTTAAACATGCATGTTCAGACTAGGCTACGTTGTCTTTGCTCTTTAGGGTACAGTCAGTTTGAGCCACAGTGAGCTTCAAGTAAGTCGGTGCAGCAGAGTGCTGACATGAGGAGTGAACCATACTAGCCTGATCCCAAATTCATCCAAGTACAGCAAATTCAGCTCAAGAAATTACGGTTGGTCTGGACAAGATTGATCTTAAAGATGTAGGGCATGATTTAATTTCTGTGAATGATAGACGGAGGTATCTTTTTGGTGTATTTAAATAAGACATCAAAAGAAAAGAAAATACAACTAGCTTATAATTGCAAAAAGAAGGAAAGCACTTTATGTATAGTTTAGTACAGCAGAATAGATTCATTTGACATCTTTTAATTTATTTTGTCTTTTTTCCCTCCACAACTTGGAAAAATTTTGTTAAATTATATTTTGGATATACAATATACTATGACTGTATATTGACATTTTAGCGGAACGTTTTTTATTTCTTTATTAAACTATTCATTATTAGTATTTATTTGGTGCAGAATACAGTTTTGTATTCAAACTAAGGTTGTATTACTGTTATGTTTGAATTAGTTCCAGGTTACACAAATGTTTTTATATTTTACAAAAGTTGGCCAGTTTGACATAATATCAACTAAGTTTTTTTTTTATATGGCGGG
>NW_027176207.1:6579445-6621945 GCF_023055335.1 Clinocottus analis | reverse complement strand
GCCTTTATTCAGACATGTAGGTTAGTGGCCGAGTGTGCTCAGAGGATTTTATCCTCAAAAGCTCCATGTTGAGTGTATTTAAGATTAACGCATCAGTTTTCAGATACCGTTTTATCCGAGCAAGTAATACTAAATACTTGCAGCCGTGTTTAGCCCCTAGGGACACGCTTTTAAACTCCTATTCCAACACTGCAGCTTAGAAAAACAAAGGACTACTTATTCTATCTTTTGACTCAACTGGAATTAAAACATGTTTCCATAGTTGTCTTTGATTAGGAGAAAAAAAAAGTGGACTGTTAATCAGGTCAATAAACTTTACATGCTACATTTCCATTAGGTAGACCGGATCCTGGGTTATCTTCAATTCTCTAAGCCTCTTGTAACCACAAACTTTTCAGTACGGGAAGAAAAAAAAACACCATTATGAATTATGAAATAGAAAAATATATTATACAAATGAACTTCCATACATTATGAATGTATTAATGATGAACTAAAATGTCATAATAATTAGTATTGTTTAAAGTTATTACATTATGATCTTGTGCATTAGGTCAAGTATTTATTCATATGATTTTTCATTGTAACATGTCATTTATTTATTATTGAACACTTTTATCCCATTCTTAAAAACAAGGACACAGCTAATCTTAAACTACTCAATGCTCTACCATCAGATAGTAAACACTTCTCAGGGGCAATGCTTGACTCACCCGACTCCTCGGATCTGGAACTGGGGCTGGGAGCCAGCCTCCTTGGTTTTGACCATCTGATAAGTGACGATGGTGGCTGTTGTGCTGCCTGAGCCCATGTCATAAAACATTACATTCTGAAAAGGTAACAACATTAAAAGTAATTAGTCATGTGTAGCTTGTTTTCTTGCACAGTGACAGATTAATTCCCATCATGCATTGCTCTACCTAATGGTGAGATTCATTTAAGAATAAAGCTGTGGATATTCTATGTTTGTTATTGTCAACAAATCTCTGGAGAAGACCAAAACCAACAATGTGTTAAGTCTCAATACTTCCCGACTTCTTTTCTCCGTAAAATAGGAGTCACGTGTCATGTCATTGTGGCACAGCACATGCACAGCAGAAGGCTCACGAGCTGATTGACGCTCAAAGATCATGACCGATTAATTTCACTGATGGAGGGTGTGGCCATGGCCTGCTTCATAAAGGAGAGTTACATTTCTGCAATTATTGAAGAGATCTTTAACAAAAGATCGTTAACAAATGTTTTCTATTTGTAAACGTTCCATGGTATATCGATCGCCATCCAGTCAAGTGTCCACCATCCCTTTAGCCCCATCTGCTGTGAGCATTAACATTACAGCTCTAGTTACACAGAGCGTGTGTCGTACCACATACTGTAGCGCCCATAAGGTTAGAGAATGTGTCTCAGTCTATGTGTGATTGCCAACTGCTTGTGACTCTGTCCCGGTTACTAGATGCATACATTGGTACTTAGGCACACGGGATTAGTCAACGAGAAGAAAATATATAACATCAACAGGTTGATTGTTAATGTGTATTTGAGAGAATTGCTGAGAGTGGACCTTAACATTGTTGTCGATATCTTTCCTCCTGAACACCCCATAGTTCAAGGCCACAGCTGTGTTGTCGTTGATGAGTTGAAGGACCTTTAGACCGGCCATCTGTGCCGCCTGGAGGACTGCCCTGCGCTCTGCCTGGTTGAAAAAGGCTGGGACGGTGATCACTGCATCTTTGATTGGTTGTTCTGGGAGTTGGAGGGATCAGGAAGAGGAAGACAAAATGAATCGATATGCTTCACATTATCAAACCATAAATTGATGCATCGTCTTCCACGAAACAAACAGACCTGCGAAGTCCTGAGCAAGTCCACGAGAATAATTGAGCAGCATTCCGAGGAGCTCCTCAGGTGTGAACTGCATTTCTCTGGCAGGAGAAAAAACCCAGAGCCAGATTAATTGCAGTCCAAACCACTATCTATTGATAACATTTTTTGCAGGTTCTACTTTGGTATTGATGTTTTCATGTCAACTACTATCGTAACTCCGGGAAACCGTGGCACAGCGGTGAGCAGAGGTTGTCCCCAGCCCCGCTAGTCCATGTCGACGTGTCCGTGAGACACAACTCTAAAATTCCTCCCGTAGCTGCAACTACGGTGTACGAAAGTTAGATAGTCCTGATGCGGCACCTTTCATGGAAGCTTCTTTCACCACTGTGCGAATGATTCCTATGTAAAGAGTCTTCAGAAAAGCACTTAATAAAATTAAAATATTATTATTAACTCTAAGGGCTAAGGGCTACAGTGCTTCATCCTCAGTGAAAATTATAACAAGCATTAGTACTTGAGGGAGTTTTACTGTATACACCAAGAAAGTAAATGATTGCCTTGTGAGGTCAGGGGATTACCATGCTAACTATTAGAAAGAAACACATATAACTTGAATAGATCATGTATTGTATGAAACCGAGTAAAGAGACTCACTCTGAGTTTTTAAAGTAGACTGTGCCTCTTACTGGGTCTTCCAGCAGATGGTGCTCAGGGAAACGTTTCTGGTAGAGCTCCACCTGAAGGTTATCGTGCTTTTTGCCCAGGAGGCCTTGGAGGTGTCTATAAACAGTTTTGGGGCTCTTCACAGACTGAAACGAATGCAATATGGGACGATTAATAGCATACAAGGAGAAGATAGTTTGTAGTCAATTCAATTGTGGCACCATGAATTGATAAAGTACATGATATTCATGGAATTACGCAGACATCCCATTGAACTCAATTAAAGACATTTAACAACAAGTCCTACCACTCCCAAGGCACTGTCTCCTAAAAGTCTTTCATTTTCCTTCAGACATACAGCTGTGGGTGTTTTTCTCCTCGACTCCCTGCAGAACAACACAGCAGACATAATGTTGATTTCTGAAATGTATCTTCATGCTAAGCTTTATGGAAATATAAACTTGGGTGTGGGCAAACCAGGTGTGTGCGATCACTGTACCGTGATCAGGACAAACATTATACTCACTTGTTGAGAACAATCTCCATCGGCACACCAGGTTTCACGATTGCTATTTTCATCCACTCACTGCCGAGGTCAATGGACATAACCGCTACAGTCACTGCAGACACAAAGATGTGTTACATGAAGCTGCCGAGGCCAAGAGGGAACAAACACCAAAAACGCCACAGGTACAGAAGAACTGCATTGTGGATCTGTCTTATCTTAATAGCTGCATGTAGAATGGGAGTGTTGTAAAACTAGACTGGTGCTCTGCCTTTACCAGAGTGATCTCTGTTCGTTGACAGCACTGATCACAACTATTAGGAGGGTTTCATGTTAGGGAAATAAGTTGATGGCTCAGATTACCTGTGTGCGAGGGCAACATTGCCAGAACAAGACAGAAGAGAACAAGCGGTGCCATCTTTCTCCCCTCCATGACAAGCTGCAGGATGAACAGGTCAAACATTATAATCTTAATAGAGTTTCACAAGTCCTCATTCCAAACCACCATTGATAGAGAACACCTTCAATCCATGGTTCATCTTTGCACTGTCCAGATGCTTACCAATGTCACAGGACTTCTCCACAAGTAGAAACTGGGATATTCACATCACACGTAATTTACATCAGTCTTTTGCGCCATATCCCGCCACAGCTAATGTTTCTCTTGTCACCGACAGGTAGTGCCAAGGATATTAAAAGCAAACAATGCACCTGATCCCCAACTACATCATAGACAGTTCCAAACACGTGGCATTTACGTCATTGTCAAGTTCCGATGTTGGAGAGTCTGAGTTTCATTCTCAGTGGTGCAAATAATGTATTAAGGAGAGCTTCAAATGCAGAGTCAATGCCGTGTGTGTGTGTGTGTGTGTGTGTGTGTGTGTGTGTGTGTGTTAGAGAGAAATAGCACTTCTGTGGCCCACGTGAGACAGTGTCGTATGAATGCACGAATGGATAAAGTAAAAAAACATAAAAACCTGACTCTAATAAAACTAACTCGAACACTTGGTCTTCCCTTGGATGAGGTGGCTGGTTGTATATTTTGCTGATGTCTATTAGCTCTCAGCCTACTAGTTGTATACGACAATCATTGTTGAGCGTAATACCATAAACGGTTCAATTCAAGCGCAACTGGACAGCGCGTGCCGTCTTCGGACCGTTCAGTGTAAAATACATAAAAAATTATAATAAAAAAGCACAACAGAAGTTGACAGCTCAGCTACTGTTAGCTAGCTGCCTTTCTGACAACCATCTCCATGAAAGCATGACTGACACACTGTGCTGAGCAGAAGCTCAACTTACCGTACAACCCGACCGCAAAGCGAGTGTTGACTGTGCTATCCTGGGCGGGTGCTGAGGTTCTGGAGTTAGTTTTCCTGGTCTTTCCTTGATTCAGAACCGCTTTGTGTCACACCGCCGTTTTCCGTTCCCCTTATCACCGGCTCGTTCTCAGCTACCGGGCCCGGAACGCGGCGTCACCTCATTGGATCCACTGATGCCGCTTCTGGGAGGAAAGCTATTGTCAAGCTAACAACAACCACATACACGGTTTCCGGTTAGTATTTCAGTGCAAAACACAATGTAGCTCAAGAGCCAGGCATTACAAATGCAAATAACTGAAGTTATTTTTAATCAGGCACTAATTCAAAATGAATAACAGTAAATGGTGAACTGAGAAACTATGTATTTCATTTAAAAATAGCTATACATTCTTAAAGTAAATTTATATTACCTTATTAAGAATTTCCCCAAGGGGATTAATAAAGTGCATGTTTTGTTTCTTTTTTTTCTTATTAAGAAAAGAAAGAAACATGCACTTTATTATCCCTTTGGGGAAATTCTTCTCTGCATTTAACCCATCCTTGATTAAGGAGCAGTGGGCTGCCCTGTGAGGCGCCCAGGGAGCAACTAGGGGTTAAGTGTCTTGCTCAGAGACGTGTAAACTGTGGGGGGAATAGGGATCGAACCGACTACCTTGTGGTAACGGGACAACCACTCATCCCCCTGAGCAACAGCCACCCCTTTATATATATATATATATATATATATATATATATATATATATATATATATATATATATATATATATATATATATATATATATATATATATATATATATAATTTTTTTAAAGGTGCACAGTGCCTACTGCCGTATAGGAAAAACTTCACGTAATTTCACAAAAAACAGCGATGCAGTTATAAAACGGCTACCCTCTTAAGGGTTTTATTATTTGTGCAGGCAGAGGCGATAGATGTGCTCTTGTTTTGAAAGGGAAAACCCTCCCTCTCCTGTAATTAACTCTGTGTTGACTTCTGGTGCAACAACCGGTAATGACCCTCCAATACAGAGCCCGCCCATCTGTCTCACGCACTGCACCGTGATTGGTCCACGTGAGGTAAGTGACGTCGCAAAACTTCTGGCCACTGTCAATTGGTCCACGTCTAGATAGTGGGTGTAAATTGAATGACGACCCTTCCAGGGAAAGTGAGAGCAAACCACATGGCTCCTTAAAATTAATTGATTTTAAGTTAACTGCAGGCAAAATGTAATACGTGCTTTAAGTCTTTGGAATTCTTCAGACACCTGTGTGTCTGGAATGCTTCAACATTCCAACTATTGTTTTTCAAATCTTTATTAAACTTAAACTAATTATTATTTTATTATGTCTTCTGTACATATTTTGCAACTCATTAACTTCTTCATATTTTCAGCTAAAGAAAAAAGTTCATTTTTTCAAATATTCAGCTACTTAAAGACAGGATGGCAACTTCTTTTTCATATTTCTGACTTTTTAAATTGTGAATTATTAAACTTATTATGATTTTTTTAGAATGGGACCAAAAGGGGAAATCTTTTAATCATCTTCAACATTCACAAACATTTACCAGTTATTCATACGTTCAGCTAGAGACACCATTTGAAATTTCAAATGTTGACAAAACCTTCAACTATTATTCTACACTTTTTACCTTTTTTGTATTTTTTAAAATATTCAAAATTTGAAGCTCTCTATGAAAATAAAAATGAATGGTTTCCAGTGAAAAACATCTTCAAAACTTCTTCAACTCCAAAAGCTAAAAAGTCTGCCATGCTTTCAGCTAGAGACACCATTTCAAGTTTAAAATGTTGACAAAGCGTTCAGCTATTACCGCATGACTCCACTTATTGATAGCTTTCATAGTTTTTTAACTGTCAGCGTTTTTGTTTCATGCTTTTTCTCCACCTTTTCTGCCTTTAACATTGGTGTGTATGGCGCAGCTGAGAGCGCACAATGTCATACTTAGATTGCAGAGAGACGTCAGGATCTTTTGAAAAAAATATTTTAAATTTGCTGTCTACTCCATACCGTATACTCTTTCGGCATAATTTATAGCTCAAAACTTTGGGAATCTTCTCTTATGTCGTAAACTGCGGCCAATTCTGTACGATAAAACATCTGTCTCTTGGGCGATTTACAAATCAGGTACGATCCGCAGGGAGACATTGCTTTGGAGGGAGATTTGGCGGGCTATGGCAGAGAGAGGTGGACTTTGGCCCAATCCCAATCTCCACTCTTACGGATTTACAGACTTTGAGGCGCGCTCCCGCAAAGTCCTTGAGGGTTTAGGCGTGTCCCATTGTCAAATTGTCGAGTGCCTGAGGGCTGTGGGGCAGACATTTTGAGCCCTTTATGAACCCTTTCCGTAAGTCAACATTAGATGCTGACTTTGCCTAAGGGAATTACCTATAATGCTTTGCAACGCGAGGTTAAACACACAGTTCCCAATGGAGACGTAAAAAAAGGTAAATAAAGAGGCACGTGGACATTTAGCCAGGTAAAATACATTTACAACATTATGGAACATAAAAACACATGAATTAAAGGCAATTAAAGGCAAACAGAAAATACATATATTTTTGTAGATTCATCAAACATTTCATTTTAAGAAAAACAAGTAAATAAATAATTAAAAATGACTTCATCTTGTGAGGAAGATGTTCAAACTAGTGAATAAAAATAATAAAATAAATAAATAATTGTACACAATATGTTTTAATGTAGTCACGTGATTGGCTGCAATCTGCCATCCCTCCAGGACCTGTTTGCTTCCAGGACCTTGAAACGGGCAGGGAAGATTGCTGCCGACCCCTCTCACCCTGGACACAAACTCTTTGAATCCCTTCCCTCTGGCAAGAGGCTGAGGTCCATCAGGACCAGGACCTCCCGCCACACAAACAGTTTTTACCCAGCAGCAGTCGGGCTCATCAACAGAGCCCGGGTCCCCCGCTGACTGTCTCTGTCTCCCCCAGGACCTTTCCTTGTCCCCCTTGTCTCCCTTCTCTCCCCTGCACATCCCTCCACACATTCATAGTCACTCGCCACTTTACCCATCACCTGTCACTTTCAACAACCATAACCTCATTCCGTGCACATTACTTCACCTTTACTCTTATTATTGTTATTATTATTGATCGCTACCTTTATTTCTCATTTTTTTAATTGCATTGCTAATTATTCACTGCATATTTACTGCACCTTACTTATTTACTTACATTGTACTTATTATTTGTTTATCCAAATTTTATCTTATACTTTCTCTTGTATAGTTAAATGTTCTCTGTTGCTGTTGTTGTTGTTGCTGTGATGCACCTTCCGCCAGGACAAATTCTTCGTTTGTACCTACTCACGTGGCAATAAAAAAGTTTCTGATTCTGATTCTGATGTTTCAGTAAAGCGCTGTCCCATTCATATTCACGCCAGCTCAAGCCCTCACAGAATCACACACTCAACCAGTAAGCAGCTGACATCAGTGAGTCCTTGAGGGTTCAGGGCTTGAGGGCTTAAGGTGGAGATTGGGATTGGGCTTCCACCCTAAACCCTCAAGCCCTGAACCCTCAGGGACTCACTGACGTCAGCTGCTAAGTGATTGAGTGAGAAAGTCTGTGAGGGCTTGAACTGGTGTAAACATGAATAGGACAGCGCTTTGCTGCAACATCACGTGACTACATAAACAAATATTTTGTACAATTGTGTATTTCATTCTTTTTATTCACTGATTTGAACGTCTTCCTGACAAGATGAGAAGTCATTTAAAAGTATTTTCATATATATATATATATATATATATATATATATATATATATATATATATATTATGCTTGCATTCCTCTCTAATTCATGTGTTTTTATGTTCCATTTTTAATCCATAATGTTGTAAAGGTATTTTATCAGGCTAAATGCCCTCGTGCCTCCTTATTTACCTTTTTGTTCTTTTTACGTCTCCATTCTTCCATTGGGAACTGTGTGTTTAACCTCACATTGCAATGCATTGTGGGTAATTCCCTTAGGCAAAGTCAGCATCTAATGTTGACTGACGGAAAGGGTTCATAAAGGGCTCAAAATGTCTGCAACGGAACCCTCAGGCACTCACCACCTTGTGGTGAGTTGGATCAGATGGCAGGGAGACGGCAGGAAAGACCTGGCAAGCCCAAACGTGTTGTGAGGGTGAACTAGGAACGTCTGGCTGAGGATCCTGTCCGGAAGGTCTTCAACTCCCACCTCCGGAAGAACTTTTCACGCATCCTGAGGGAGGCTGGGGACATGGAATACGAGTGGACCTTGTTCAAAGCCTCTATTGTGGAAGCTGCCGCCAGGAGTTGTGGTCGGAAGGTCGTCGGTGCCTGTCGCGGCGGTAACCCCAGAACCCGGTGGTGGACACCGGTAGTGAGAGAAGCCGTCAAGCTGAAGAAGGAGGCCTTTCGGGCCTGGTTGGCCCAGGGGTCTCCTGAACCAGCTGACGGGTACCGGCAGGCCAAGAGGGCTGCACCTGTGGCGGTTGCGGATGCTAAAACTCGGTCATGGGAAGAGTTCGGGTAGGCCATGGAGAAGGACTTTCGGTTGGCCTCAAAGAGGTTCTGGCAAACCATCCGGCAGATCAGAAAGGGAAAGCAGGGCCTACCCCAGGCTGTTCTCAGCGGGGTAGGGGAACTGCTGACTCGGACTGGGGACATCGTCGGACGGTGGAAAGAACACTTTGAGGAACTCCTAAACCCGGCCAACATGTCCCCTGGGGAGGGGGTAGCGCTTGAAGACCTTGGGGTGGGTGCACCCATATCCCTGGCAGAGGTCACTAAGGTAGTTAAAGAGCTCCTTGGTGGCAAGGCGCCGGGGGTGGATGCTGAGATGCTGAAAGCGCTGGACATTGCTGGGCTGTCTTGGCTGACATGCCTTTTCAGTGTCGCATGGGGGTCGGGAACAGTGCCCATGGACTGGCAGACCGGGGTGGTGGTTCCCATCTTCAAGAAGGGGGACCGGAGAGTGTGTTCGAACTATCGTGGTATCACACTACTCAGCCTCCCGGGAAAAGCTTATGCCAGGGTGCTGGAAAGGAGGCTCCGACCGCTTGTCGAACCTCGCATTCAAGACGAGCAGTGCGGATTCCGTCCCGGTCGTGGAACAGTGGACCAGCTCTTTACCCTTTCAGGACTACTGGAGGGGTCTTGGGAGTTTGCCCAACCAGTCTACATGTGTTTTGTGGACTTGGAGAAGGCTTTCGACCGAGTCCTATGGGGGGTTTTGTAGGGGGTGCTGCGGGAATATGGGGTGCCGGATCCGTTGGCACGGGCTATCCGGTCTCTGTACGCCTGCAGTAGGAGTTGTGTCCGTATCCTCGGTATTAAGTCAGACACGTTCCCGGTGGGTGTTGGCCTCCGCCGGGGCTGCCCTTTATCACCGGTCCTGTTTGTGATTTTCATGGACAGGATTTCTAGGCGTAGCCGGGGGGCGGACTAAATCCGGTTCGGGGGCCTCGGGATCGCCTCTCTGCTGTTTGCAGATGATGTGGTCCTGTTTGCTTCCTCGGACCGTGACCTCCAGCATTCGCTGGGGCGTTTTGCAGCCGAGTGAGAAGCGGCAGGGATGAGAGTTAGCGCCATGATTCTCTGCCGGAAACCGGTGGATTGCTCCCTCCAGGTGGGGACAACATGCCTCCCCCAAGCGAAGGAGTTCAAGTACCTCGGGATCTTGTTCATGAGTGACGGTAAGGTGGAGCGGGACATCGACAGGCGGATCGGTGCGGCTGCAGCAGTAAAACAGGCGCTGTACTGGTCCGTATTGGTGAAGAGGGAGCTGAGTCGGAAGGCGAAGCTCTCAATTTACTGGTCGGTCTACGTTCCAACCCTCACCTATGGTCACAAACTCTGGGTCGTGATCGAAAGAATGAGGTCGCGGATACAAGCGGCCGAAATGAGCTTCCTCCGTAGGGTGGCCGGGCTCAGCCTTAGAGATAGGCTAAGGAGCTCGGACATCAGGAGGGAGCTTGGAGTCGAGCCGCTACTCCTTCGTATCGAAAGGAGTCAGATGAGGTGGTTCGGGCATCTAATCCGGATGCCTTCTGGACGCCTCCCATTAGAGGTTTTCCAGGCACGTCCAACTGGAAAGAGGCCCCGGGGAAGACCCAGGACACGCTGGAGGGATTATATCTCCCGGCTGGCCTGGGAACGCCTCGGGGTCCCCCAGAATGAGTTAGAAAATGTTGCAGCTGAGAGGGAAGCCTGGGTCGGTCTGCTGGGTGTGCTGCCACCGTGACCCGACCCCGGATTACCGGCGGAAAATGGATGGATGGATGGATTCTTCCATTGGGAACTGTGTGTTTAACCTCACATTGCAATGCATTGTGGGTAATTCCCTTAGGCAAAGTCAGCATCTAATGTTGACTGACGGAAAGGGTCCATAAAAGGCTCAAAATGTCTGCAACGGAACCCTCAGGCACTCGACAATTAGACAATGGGACACGCCTAAACCCTCAAGGACTTTGCGGGAGCGCGCCTCAAAGTCTGTAAATCCGTAAGAGTGGAGATTGGGATTGGGCCAAAGTCCACCTCTCTCTGCCATAGCCTGCCAAATCTCCCTCCAAAGCAATGTCTCCCTGCGGATCGTACCTGATTTGTAAATCGCCCAAGAGACAGATGTTTTATCGTACAGACTCACCAGTCACAGTATCTGTTTATCAAGTCATCCTAACGCTCAATATAAGACATCGAAGCAATAGGGGCTTTTAAAGTTTTTTTTTAAAAAAAATAGTTTGATAGGTGTTCATATGCAAATGACTTCTGTGTCTGACTAGGCTCGTTCGTTAGAGCTGTGCCTCGCCTGGAATCCAGACGAGAGCAGGCGGCCGCTGTGGGAGATGTTGACAAAAAACTGCGATCAAGTCGGACAGTTTTCAGCTGCCTTCAAAGTATTAACAGGAAGTTACAGTTACTTCCGATATGTAGTCTACTTGTAGTTTACGGATCACGTTTGAATTTATTCATATGTGATTATAAATATATACTCGTGTAGAAATATGTGTGTTAGGGATGTGTCGTTAGTGAACGATTCGTTCATTTTGAACGAATCCTTACAAGGACTCGAGAGTAATGAGTCCTCTCAAAAAAAGATTCGAGAATTTTCTTGTGGGCGTGCATCGGGACTTGCATAGGCTCAGCCAAGGAAATAGAAATGATTCGTTGAATACAGGTCACATGAAAAAGGATACAAAGACTCGTACAAAGACAGAGTTGGGAAATGAACGAATCATTTCTGTTTCCTCTACAAGTACTGAGCCTATGCAGGTCACGTGGAAAAGGATCCAAAGACTCGTATCTGGCAAATAAATGAATCATTGACCTGAAGACTTGGTTGGCAGAAAAACGAAACATTAATCCAAAGACATGGTCAGGAGGTGAACGATTCGTTCATCTGCCAGGTACGGATCTTTGGATATGTTTTCACGTGACCTACATAAGCTCAGAAGAGGAAACAGTAAGGATTTGTTTACCTCGTTCACTTTCGAGTGGCTAGGTTTAGTAAGATGTGAATGATATTTGTTCACAAGTAATAATTACAGGTTGCATTATTTTACATTTTTTGTACTTCACTTACAGTTCAGCAAAATTGTTTGCCATGATAATTAAATGCTAGTGTGATAATAAATGGCCATTTCAAATCATCCAAACTGTCATGAAACATTATTTTAATGCAGGAATGTATCCTCCCCCCCCTCCTGAAATGAAGGTTTTCCAGTTCAGTTTTTCTTACTCAGTGAGAAAAGTCCAGTTGGCTTGAACAAGTGCACTGAAGTGTAGTTGAATGAGGTGGAGATGTGAAGGACAGCTGACAGGTATCAGTTGTGGCTTTGCGCATGCGCGATTAATGTTCAATCCTGATGCTGAGCATGCAGCGTGAGCCTGCCTGGAGACTGACCGCCTGTGAGAGCTTTGTGAGGCGAGCAACTCGCGGTAGCAATCGCTCGTTGAGAACAGAAACTACATGACAATACGTGCTTTCCGTCAGGCGTGAGTCGGCAAATTGTCAACACTGCCTGTCAGTGAGGCGACAGAAGCGTGTGCGCATCTACATAAATCTCCTTCTAAGTAAAAGCAAAAAAATGCTACATCAAGACAGTCACCTAATGACTTTATTCACGATTTGAATCCTCAAGTAAGAGTTGCAGACATCAAATCATTTCATCAACAACAGACGGTTGAACAATTTGAGTGTTATGTGCAAGATGAATAATAAGTACCAGCAAACACATCGAAAGCGAAATGGTCAAAAGTGGAACTCAGCAAGATTTAAGACACAGTATCACATGTTTTTAACTAAAGTACATGTATACAGTCCACAGTGATTAATGACAAGGAATACAATGCAAATATGTCCATCAAAGCTTCTGAAAGCAGGCTGCTGCATTCATTGCTAAACAAAGCAACATCCCAGGGTAAAGTTGTGTGCAGAGTTGCACACAAAATGCAGACGTCATCACAAGCGGAGCTTCTCAGCAGTTTCTCTTTGTGTGGATGAGAAGGTCTCTCTGCAGGGTCCCTTCCAGGCTCCCTACAGTTTTGCTGCCGGGTGGGTCGGTGACCAGAGTCAGTTTGTTAAACACTCCTCGACTAAAATAGTCAGCCACGACCGAGAAGCCATCATTAGAGCTGCGTAACTGAAAACCACAGAAAAGTCACTGTAACTTGCACTGATTGAATCACATCAAAGTATAATTTCATAAGAATTAGAACAACAACAGATTAATGAAACTCATATTAAATGAAAGGAAGTGAATGATTGAGCAGCTCAAGCATTGTCACCTGTCTGTTGAAGTGATCATGCAAGTCGCGCTTCTGGTCCTGGGCACGCAGCATGTCCATGACTTTGCGGTTCTCGGGAGTGCAGGTTGGGCACTCGGCCTCACTCTCAGCGTAACTTTCGAAGCAGTGTTGGTGGAAGGAGTGACTGCACAGGAAATGAACAGACGGCAGCTCCAGGGGACTGTTGCACATGTTACACTTAGTCTTCTGGAATATTTTAGCACTGTGTAGAAATACAAAGATTAGCAGTCAAATTGAGCAATCTAGGCCCTTTGTAAGGTCACATGAGCACAAAAAGCACCAGACAAAAATGAGCATGACAGAAACAGGTAGGACTAGTGATAATCAATGAAATGCTTGGGAATTATAACTGTCCAAAAGCAAGTCTATGAAAATGTCCATCCTTTGTGACTCACCTTGTTTTGAGCTCCTGGATCTCAGAGCGGAGGTTAGCCGTTTCTTCACGGTACTGGTGGATTTTGCGTTCATCATCCTCTATCTGCTGGCTCTCCCTCTGCAGCTTATTGACGAGGTAGTCCTTGATGACGGAGAGAGTGGCTGTCGAGTTGTGTGCCAGCGTTTGCACCACTACGACAGCAGAAAAAGCATGGCTGTAATCCTGGGTCTCTATTAAAACAACATCCTGAATCTAAGAAATGTCAATACCCAAACAGGCATTACGTTTTATATTATGCAGCATTAAGTAAAACGTCCACCAGCTCACCAAGTAATGGAGGCATCAGGTTGTTTTGGTCAATGTGATGTAGGACCTCACTGATGTAGGCCTTGCAGTCCTCTTCTTTCCTGGCAAAGTATCCCAACGCCTGCTCCCATAGGCACCCCTCCTGATCACCATACCGCTGGCAGGCCTCTACTACTTTCCCATACTCCTCATTCTGCATGTGGTAGTGCATGATCTGCTGGTACCTGCGCAAGAATGCAAATCATGTCTGTCATAAATATATTTTTTTAAAAGCGCACGCACACACACCTTCACTTACAGTTTACCCTTCTCATAAAGGTAGAGGACGCCTTCTTTGAAATTGTGCATCTGGCAGAGGACCAGGGCCTTATCAAACACGGTGCTGTCACTCCTCAACAGGGACACCGCTTCCCCCTGCAGGACTTTTTTTCTCTGCCAAAAAAATGCATCAGGAAATACATGTTTAAATGATTGTACCCTTGTGAAAAAAAATCCTGGCAAGCCTTGTAATTTTATTGTATAGACGTGAACAGCGATCTGCTGCACCCACACACCACAGGGTCCTGTTCATGAGCCCAGTCCTGTAGCCGGAGCTCCAACAGAGTGTCATACACTCCCTGGGAACAACGGGAATCCACGTCCATCATGTGCTCCAGAAAGGCCTTCAGTTCCCGAGGGTTGTTGGCAAAAATCGGGATGAATTCCTCGGAATTGGCCTCATAACAAAACAAATATGGATAGGCATTGATGAGAACATTTCTGACATCACAGGGTCACTCTGGTAATATGAGGACCACAGAGATATTACAGCATCAGGGGTAAATGACAGGAGCCCTGCAGACTGACCTTGTTGGCCCGACCTCTATCCAGGCTGCCTCTGTCAGTAGCATCTCCGCTGGGTTGGTAGTTGGTGCATAAACCCTTCAGCAGCAGCGTAGTGCCTTCAGGAACATGGTGCATCAGTGTTTTCCCGTAACGCTTCATGTTGCTCTCAGCTTGTTCGAAAGGCAGTCGCCCAATGTAACGCAGCCCTTCCTGATAGTTCTGGGTTTTGGAGGAAATCATAGTAAAGCCCCTTTAAGACACATATGTAACATGGCTGGCTTTATGTAGCTGTTGAAGTGATACTTTTAAGTGAGAGACGCTCGTCACCACTTGTTACAATAAACCCATTGCTGCAATCAAATACAGTTGGCCAGTAGACCGGGTTGAATGGTGAATTGGGACTGTGTAAAGCATTATCCATGCAGTTGACATGAAAGAAGATTAAAATATAATAGCCTGTTACACATTAAACTTTATCCCTGTTGCTCATTTAAATGGCTGCTCATCAAACTGATGGTATCTTTGGCAAAGTGTCAATGAATCTTCTAACCCAACCTTTTATGCACCACAGACCGGTTTTGTGTCAGACAATATTTTCACGGACTGGCCTTCACGGTGTGGGCAATAAATATGATGTAATACATAAGACGTAATAAAATGATACGTCCGGCATAAAGACAATAATAAAGTGCTTAAATATACAACTCACCATTATGCCGAATTAGTGGGAGCCCTGAGCTGGTTTCTCTGCAAGGAGCTGGGTCAGGGTGATGGGAGACACTCAACGTGTGTACTTTATATCCGGTCTACTTCGTAACTTCGACCTTTATGTCCAGTCTACTGCTTAACTTAAACTTTATGTCCGGTCTACTGCTTATCTTAAATCCCGCTTCACAAAGACAGGATGTTGGAAATGGAAGCAGAGTTTTCAGAGTAGTTTTAAGACCAGAATACTGGCAGAGATGAAGCAGACTTTTAAGTTTTGTTTTTGGGGTCACGTATGTCAAGAGGCTCAGATGGATTTATCTGGTCCTTTTTCAAAATAAAACATCTTCCTAACTTTTTTTTCTTCTTCAAAATGAAACTTTGAATAAATAAATAAATAAATAAATAATAATAAAATAAAAAAAAAATAAAAAAATAATAATAGATTCAATTCTTTCTGTGCGGCCCGGTACCAACTGACCCGTGGACTGGTACCGGGCCACGGCCCGGGGGTTGGGGACCGCTCCTCTACTGGTGCGTTCACACCAAACGCATCAAAAAAAAATTTGACACACGTCGAGAAAAAGTGTGTTTACACCAAAAGCAGCATGACTAATCGTGGCACCACGAAGGGGGCGTGGCTTATCTCAGACGCTTCTCTCTGGGAAAAGAGCGTTCTTTTCCGTTATAGATTATAAATGAAACAACCACCATATCTGCTTTATACTTGTTGTGGAAGTCACAAAAACGTAGAAACATCAAACTCCATCAAGTCTGGGTTCATAATATTATCTGTAGTCCCACAACAGTGTCTGAATGACGGCCGCTATCAGCTCCTTCCCGAGCGGAACATCTCAATGCTGATTGGCTGACGCAACTATGACTCACCTCGTTTTTGTTGCCGGAGTTGGGAAATTTCAACTTGCGCGTCGACCCGAATTCGCCCCGCTGCATTGACTTTGCATGTATTCTTGACGCGCGTTGAAATCTTGACGCGGTCCATGTGAACACACCATAAGGGTTTTCTGAAACACTGTTTTACCTCTCACTGCTGTAATAAAAAACAGCCTGTTCGAAAACGCTTGGCTTGCAATACAAAAATGATACCAGGTAGATCACACTGATTCCAGGCGGCGGGCCGTCAGGGCCAACTAGGCTTTCTCTGCTGGCCATAAGAGTTATAGCTATTTTATAATTTTAAAAAAAGTAAATACACTGCATGGATTATAAAAAATTTTTTCCCTATTAGCTTATGTTCTCATTGAGCAGCTCGTGTCTCCTCCTCATGGTTTGCTGGCTGTTCAGGCCAGCTGCTTTAACGCTCTCTCCCTCTCAAACAGTGAAGGCAAGCAGCCCGGCCGTCACCGTTTAATCCCTGTGTACATCCAGAGGCTGTGTGTTCCCTGCACAGTGCGCACACACTCCTGTACTTTAGGTGGCGCTGTATGCACCTAGTCGGTTGCTTAATTGGTAGAAGAAGAACAATTTATTGAAGAGCAGAAGAAGAAGCTGTAGGGATTTTCACTGTGGACTCTGTGCAACACAGTTAAGGGCGATATACACTCTTGCGAGGACAATTGCGGTTGGCCATGCAGTTGCATCGACGGACTCGTTTTGGTTTATGGTTCTCGTGCCTTTTCCATATGCCAGAACAGTAGGTGGTGCAACGACCGTTTAGAGTCTACCTGCACACCGACGTTCACCGATATCTTCCTCCAGGAATTTACCTCCATCTGCATGTCCTTCTACTCTGTCAAAGATGGGTTATATAAATGCTCATATTTGCGGACCTCTTCAGCCAAACGTTCTTCAACTGGATCCATTGTTCGTGTTTCTGATCTGGCTTTTAAAAATAGCAGTATTATGCTATAAAACCGGAAATGCAAGACTCAGAAAGGATGTGATTAGCAGACTAATCACAGTCTTACGGGCTGCGAACGGCTTACATAGCTTTGTCGGACAGTCCAAAATTTTGGGCAACGCAAGCAAGCACGCAAAAGGGCCTACTACGCAAGGGGCCCTTGCGGGTCTTGCATGCTTGCGTCTCTGCGTAAAACCCGTGTATAAAGGACCCTTCAGACCTACTGGAAAGCGCATCTCATGCACAATGGAAACTGGAAAGCAGGTCTGCATAGCTCACTGTTAGCTCGCGAGCTAACAGCTACAGATTGTAGCTGGATATTATTCTGCATCACACCCTGCTTGTGAGACATGCGAGATGGAAACTGGAAAGCAGGTCTGTTTAGCTCGCTAGACTGATAAATAACTCAAAGGAAGTGGTGTGAAGTGGCATCATATACACGTCTATTATTTCTGTTTTGTTTTTTTACCTTGAGGTCTTCCAGCTGGATTTTCAGGTACCATTCATGGTGCATGTGTTTTCCAGCCAAGAAGACAGCGTGGCTGTGGTAGCCGGCCTGCCGGAGAACCTTGATGGCAATTTCAACGTCGAAGTGGACCTCACTTTCACTGCTCTATTGAAAAACAGAGCAGGAAGACCACAGCGTTAGAAAGTAGGCTTCAAACTAGGTGTTATATTGTTACCGCAGCCCATCAGTTCTCTTATAGAAAACACTTATCGCTTACCTCTTGGCGTTCCTGTAAAATTAGCCTGGATGGCATACCTAAAGTCTATTGCAAGCTGTACTTGAACCTTTGAGTAAATGCATGTTCTTAGTCTCCACACTGAAGTACTGGTAGAAGGTTTTTAATTCCACCTGAACATATTAATGATGTATATACCTATGCTAAAAAGGCTTATAGTCTTGCAAATTTCAAGAGGTACTATTCAAATTTACTACCAGTATTGCTGACGCAGAGTAAATGAGTACGAATGCATTTTTGTGCTCATTCAATGACGAACAGCTGTATCTGTCAACAGCTGTTTACATTACTACTTGTTTTGATATGCGTTGTATAAATACGATTTTGTATTAACCACAAAAGTCGTAGAATGTACAGTTAAATGTGTAGCGGTCCGTTAGAATATTAAGAGGTAAAAAATGTATTTCCCTTTGTATTAATCCCAAAAAGCTACATCCCCTTAATCCTACTGGTCAGTCACCTTAATGAACTCCTCAAGCTTGGAGCTGTCCTTGAGCTTGGTGTAACAGTTCAGGAGCAGTGTGGTATGGTCCGCGTTGGCCAGTGACTGTCTGTGCAGGGCCTGCAGATATGCGGTCAGGTTGTGGATCCTCTGCGCGTCCAAGAATTTCCTGATGACATAGGATGGCTCCAGTTTCCCAATGGTGCTGTGGGAAAAGAGAGGGATGTTAGCAGTGCAGTTTTCTAAATGGGGAGAGTGATCAGAAATCCACTCTTTGGCAGCCGTAGATCAATAAGTTAAGGTGACATTCAAAATGCACCAAGACCACCAATGATGAGACGAGGATGACAGTTTCCGTACTAATTGGGCATTCAAGAGAAAATGGCGGCAGGTAAAGACTAAATGTATGGGCTGAAGTGCAAGAGTGCGTTTTAATTATCCTGGAAACAGCAGTCCGGGTGGGATATAAATTTACTTTAATGAAGTTAAACGCGACTATTCTTTTGTCTTTTCGTTATCATCTTGTTGTTATTTGATCAGCACTACCGATAATACATCAAATATTTGTGAAATTTGTGGTCTAGTCAAAATTGACTTTGAGAATTAGGTCTCTGACCCACTTCATAAAATTAACGTTGAAACCTTTCATTTAATATCCAAGCCAAGACAGTGTTAGCTCTGGAAAATTATTAGTGATACAATTACCGGATGTACTGCTGGATGGCCCCGTCATGGTCTCCCTTAAGGTAAAGGTGATCCCCGTACTGCCTAAAGATCTCCGACAGCCCGTCACTGTCCAGGTGCTGGCTCCTAGCTAGGTTTATGGCCATCACAAACAGGTTCTTCTTGAACAGCATCTTAGGAGACAAACAAGGAGGAGTGAAGCCTGCTACCTGATGCACAATATAATTAGTCAGGAACTGGATCTAGAAAAGGACCTAACTCATCATTACTGGTCCTGCTTTTGCATGTACTCAAGTACAGTTGGGGCCCTCCACTCTGGACTCACCTCCAGTTTGGTCTGTGTGTCTTTCTCCTGAAGAACAAACATCCTTCGATCTCTGGTGAGGATGTAGAAGGAGCCCCACTCCGCCACCACATCCACAACGTCATCAAAGGAGGCACTGTATGCGATGAACTTGTTGTCCAGATCATAGATGGTCAGAAGCTGTTTTTCTGATGGAGAGTTGCTACCAAATTCTGTCCTGAGCAGAAGAATTATACTGTCAAAGGTCTCCTAGGAAACAGTGAGACTTTGGGAAGTGTCTCATGAACTGCTCATCTAAAACTCCCTTAAATCAGTGAGCCGTATCTGCTGCATTGCCCTCGCTGGTCTGCCCAGCACGTTTTCAGCATCCAGTAGTGTATAGTAACAAAGTAGAACAACTTTGTGACTGTACTCAAGTCGTTTTTTTGGGATATCTGTACTTAACTAATTATATTTCTGTTAACTTTTACTTGCTTGATGTCAGCGCTCGCCCACACTCAGCGGGGTTCGTTTTGCAATGAAAACAGACACTTTGGGTGCATCCCAAGTCTCTGAATAGTCTCTGAATTTCCTTGCATCTTAGTCCTTTACACCAGAGATGCATAGAAAGACGGAAGGAAACCATGTGAGGAGAGAGGGCAAGAGGAAATATGTTTTTTAGAGACATGAGACGTCCTTTCCTCTGAAGCATCATGTGAAGCAACGTTTATGATGACTGCGGCATTAAACCAACTGAGGTAAATGAAGATGAATCCCATGAGCCGCAACGTTAATGTTTAGTTATCATAATCAGCAGAAACCTGTTAACATATCTAGCAGTGTTTCCCACAGGATTTGAGTATATCTTCGGCAGGGGAGGAGACAGGTGTCTGATCATCAAATGTAGCTATATGTGGTGTATGGTAGTCTAACGTTTGCTAGCTATCGTTAATCAAATGAGACAATTAGTGTAGTAGACAGATCGCTAGCGAGTTAGTGAGCTGAGGAAGTGTTGACAGTTGTGAGATTTTGTTGATTTGAGTCATCTTAACTATAATCATTGCAGCACTAGTTAGCTAACATTAGCCAACTTAACGTTAGCAAACCACCACACCATAGGATTGACAGGAGCTGCGCGAACGCAGCATTACGTTTTGAACCGCGTTGCAGTTGGAGCCTATCGGCTGCTTGTTCTTCATTACAGAAAAAGTCGGTATGCATTTTAAAATATGATTCATCCTGTAAAAATGGAACTTTGTTGACTTGTGTAACACCAGCCATTAATCAATTTCATTAAATGGTATAACCCTTGCACGTTCCCAGCTAACACAACGTTAACCTTTTTCATAATTCTTTGTGTGCATTTGGTCAGAATATTTAAATTGGCAAGCCAATAAGAATCCAAATGCAATTACTAGATCACTACAGAGATCTGAAGTTGTATCTGAATTATGTGATCACAATCTTGAAATGAATAAAAAAAATCATGTACACCGACTATTTAATATAATTTGTCAACACTAGTGATAAATAGCAGACTTAACGAACTTTATAAGTCAAAATCCAAGGCAACAAAACTGTGTTCATCACTTTTTAGTGTCCCCTGGAAACAGGCCCCATACTAAGGTGTGCATATTGCAGTGTGTTTCTCGATTTGGTTGTTTTCTAATTAGCAGAATTCTTAAAAGAAAATGCCGCTCATGTGTTGTTAACTTGGTGAAGAGGAAGGATTTTTAGTATAGATTCATCTAATGTATTCATTGTTGTCCTTACTTGTTTGGCGACTTGGCATCCCTGATGAGTAAAAACAGATATCCGCGGTGCCAGTGGGCCAACAGCTTGTGTCCATCGAAGGCGAAGCAGGGCCCTCGTTCGTCAGGTTGGTACAGGTAGACGCATTCCTCACCGGCAACAATGAACTGGGAGTCCTGGGAAGGGTCTGCCAGGGAGGAGCAGCGCAGTGCACAACCGTGTGTATCCAGCTCTACCTTTGGGTACTCCTTCATGGAAAGGGTGTAGCACTGGACAGGGAGAGGACAGGAGGTCAGATTGTGGACTCTAAAGCAGAGTCACAAAAAAGGATATATGTTCTGAGAGTGATCCGACTTACATGGACTTTCTCCAGAGTGGCAACAAACAGATGCGTGACCTTTGCCACTTGGCGGAAAGCGAGGCCTGTGACCGGGCTGGTTCCTTCGTGCAGAGTCAGAGTTTTACTGTGCCGATCTCTGGTGATGTCACCTTTAGTTAAAACCACACTTCCATCTGTAAAGCCTGTTAATCAACACAGCAACCTTTATAAATCGGGAGGCCAAGCAGCCATGACTGGATTGAATGGCAGAGAGCAGATCCTTCTACTTGTGTCTTACCAATAGCCATGAAGTTGAGGTTTTCATGCACACTGAGGCAAGACACTTCTGTCGGTTTGTTTCCGGGAATTGCAGGGAAAATCCTTGTGCACAAAGGATTTCCACTGTCCCTCTTTTCAAGGTGCCAAACTTTCACCTGAAAAAAAAAAACAATACAGGTTCAGTTTAGTTGCAGTTTGTTCAAGTCGTTGCCAAAATTGCTTAAAAATTGCTTGGTGTTTTAGGTTTCTGTGCAGAAGTGGTCACTTACAAGAGGGTTTATTCCTTCTTCATCCTGCCCCACTGACACAAGGATGCTATGCTGCTTCAGCTGGTAGAGGTGCGTTACCCGCAACTTGTAAGCCTGAAAAGATGTCAACTGCAAGGAGCGGGTCAAAAGCCAGATCTTGCCATCCATATGTAACATTGAAGAGGTTAAGGACAATAATGTACAGTTGCCGAAAGAGATGACGTTTATGGCAGTCCATGACAACCTCACAGTTAAAACTTCAAATTCTTACCCTGCTGACCAATTATGTAATATAGTATTTGTATTTGGTTGGCTTGCTTTTTAAGAAACGACACAGCCGGCCAGTTCACGCTTAACGACAATTGTAGGTTTTAAAAGAAGAGTTTCCAGGACCTCAGTCCTGCCCAGTCACTGTTTAGGTTAAGTTATTCGTTTCCAAAACAGGGACCAAATGACCTCAGTTTAAGGTTTACTTTCACACTTGCTAAGTCGCGAGCATTAGCTGCCAGTGAGAAAGACTAACAGGAGCAAAGCTAGCGCTGCAGTATTGCTGAAGGATATCTCCCAGAACAACGTGACCCCGGCCGGAGTCACACGCCGAGATTCCGCTCGGAAGAACAAAGTGTTTTCCATTATCCACAGGGTCCTTCACCGTATCTTTGTCAAAGAATACGAATTTTCTCCACTGTAAGAACGCTGCCATTTTGTTAGCATTCGTAAACTAGCTTTAACAGGGCGTTGTCATGTGACACTAAAGTCACGTGGCCTCCCCGTTTCCTGCTCCTGACAGCATTGAGTTTATTGCCGAGACCGCATACATCTCCACGCTCAGCTGACGGTAAAGAATAAGGGACCACTGGCGCTTTAAAAAAAAAAAAAGGTGTTGGCAGCCCTGAGCCCGAGCAAGATATGTTTTAATCCAACGTATCTTGCTAACTTTTAAAGGTTACCAACCATTGTTTGAAAATATTACGATTCAAACGTAAATTAAATAGGATTTTGTTAAATAAACAAAAAGTTCGGAAATGTGTTTTTGGTAGATTATTTCTCTATTATAACAATGCTTCTTCGCAATACATTGTTTACCATTGGAAAGCCTGTTCATTTACCTTTTAAAAATGGTACAACAGTTGTAGGGAACAGCTGAGTATTGCACCCATGAACAATTTGGCAAATCATCTCTGCCAATGCCAAACAGCTGATTCTGCTGTTGCTAGTGTCTCTTGTTTTGAACTTCTGGTACCCCAAAAGTGCTTCATTGGAGACAATTACGGAGACATGCAGAGATATCGAGATGAGATTCTGCAACCAGGAGCAATCCCATTGCTCCCCAGTCTGGAACTGAACTCCATCCTCCAAGATGTTAGTCCTGCCCCACAGAGCCGGTTCACCAGAGACCTGCAGAGACTGAGAGGAGAGACTGGAATGGAATGGCCTCCAGCAGTCCTGACCACAACCCAGTGGAACATTTGTGGGATTAGCTTGGAGGTGCTGCAGGTGCTAGAGTGACCAACACAATCACGTGGGCTGACTTGCGATAAATCCTGCTTGAGTGGAATGTCATCCCACAGCCGTGTTCACCATGCTGGTGACCATGACGAGGTGCAGCCATCCCACAGCAGTGTTCACCAGGGTGGTGAGCAGCATGAGGAGGAGGAGCCATCCTTCAGCAATGTTTACTTGGCTGGTGACCATGAGGAGAAGGAGCCATTCCACAACAGTGTTAATCAGGCTTGTGGTCACAAGGAGGAGTCATTACACAGCAGTGAGTGTTCACCAGGCTGGTAAACAGCATGAGGAAGAGGTAACGGGCTGTTGTGGCTGTGAATGGCTCTTCACGTACTGCTGAAGATCCTGACTGTTTATTAAATGAATACATTGTGAAATTGCCAATATGTTTCTTCCTTGTTACTGATAGACTTAAATCATCCAATCAACCAAACAAGTAAATAGCAACAGCAGAATCAGCTGTTCGGCATTGGCAGAGAAGATTTGGCCAATTTTTCATGAGCACAACCCACATACTCAGCGGTGCTGCAAATCCCACAATGCATGTTTCTTATAAGTGCGGCACTATTTAAAAAGGAAAATAAACCTGCCTTTTTACAATAGATAAATAATCTACTAAACATAAATTTACGAATTTTTGGTTCGATGTTTATTAACAACGAACCGAACAGGCAGACATGGTAAAATATTGGAGATAATTTCACTACTTTGTGCAATGTACATACAATTTAATTCATTAGAAATATACTCAAACCATATTCTAGCGTTTTGTTATTCCCCACGAACCATTTAAAAATCAGGCCGTCGTTTGGCATTCACAGTTGTGGGCTAAAGTGTGGTGATGTAGGGTGATTTTGGGTTATTGCAATAGTTTAATAAAATGTACATCATAAATGTACATATAAAGCAACTCATGACTTTTCTATTATGTAACTTTTTTGCAATATTAAACCAACATTACAGTTAGTGTGAATCCAGTGTTGTGGGAGATTTGTTTTAACGTTCAAGGACTTGACACTCGCGTTACCTGTGAGGAAATAGTAAGCCATAGCCAGTCCTACGCAGCGGGTGGGGGATGGTGGGGGGGTGGGGGGGTCACCATGAGTTAAAAAAAAAACCAGCATGAACAACACATCTTTTCACACAGATGCAATAGATGTTATTTTAATAGGTGTTCAAGAAGTAATAGTTGCGTCAGCAGAAAGTGTAAAAGGAATAATAGTTGCATCAGCAAACAGTGTTATGACAAAGGAGTTGTGAGAGGGGAGGTAAGGTGGCTGAGGGATCCCTCACTAAGCAGGGGTTCCAGTAAGGCAAGGCTGCATTTAACCACTGGGCGGTAACAATCAAAGAAACTGGTGATGATCACCAGTAGCATAAATTAGATTAAGCACAGGTTGTACAAACTATCAGAGGAAAGAGACTTTAAAGATCTGGCATAACCTCATCACAAAAAAGAAACAAGGAAGCCGTGATCTACATTCCAGTAAAGGGTAGGTTATCTTATACACGTTCATGTATAAATAGATGCATATTCAGTTGTATATTTTATTGATTTATTTATTCAACTAAACCTATAAAAAGGAACAGTAATAAATAAGTTTAAACTCAAGCATTCAATTATTCTATCTGATTGCAGGAGCGTCCTCGTTTTATAAACTGTCCTGATCAGACTTTCACTTCTACTGCAAAGGAAAAAAAAGAAGTAGCAAACCAGGGAAAATGTTTGTCCCACCACTCAAAATGCAAGAATCTCTCCATTATCAGTCTCATGAATGCTCACACAGTACAGAAAGTCCTTTGGACTTAAAACCTCCACACGTTTCCATTGAGTTCGCAGCACAGCAGCTATCCTGTCATGAGAACTGTCGGTTGTAACGAATTATGCACCGAAGGAACAGTATACTATCATAGCATACATACAGTACAATCAAGACTGAATTAGAAAAATACAGGTACAAAATGATTACATTCAAGAAGACAGTACTAGCACAAAAGGGTATTATAGTCATTTAGGTAACTAATATAGGAATTTCACTTTATAGAAGCATTTCTAGATAGAAAAAGTGAGGGAATGGGAGATGACAGTATGGCTGTTTGGTAGATGTGGATTTGTTATTGACTGGATTCTCACTTTGTTAAAATGCATAATTTTCATAGAGTGGGTAAAAATGATATATTTTCTTCAAAGACCATGATGATTTTGGTTGGGACTTAAGGTGCAAATACTGTATATTAAAAGAGGCATTGAGTGGTGCTATTTTGTTGCACTTCATTCAAACTCTGAGCTCAAACACCAAGGACATCCCACTGGATACACATGATGAATTGTGCTGATATTGTTACCTGAAGATTTACACACCTAGAAAATGCAGTGCAACTGTTATGCCAGCTTTCTTATTCATTTTGTGTGTTAAAAACAGGATTTCCATTTGAATATAACTTTCCCTTTTCTTTGGCAAATGTCTTCAAACTCACTTGCTATAAGCAAATATATCTCTATGTCGGGGGAAGACAAGTTCTTTGTCTTTACAAGAACTCCACTGATGTCCACCAGTGGCAGAACTATACAGTTTACTGCTTGGATGATACCATCCTTCGTATTTGAAAAAATAGATATACCATTTATTTTTATGATTATCGTTAAGCATAACGTGGTTCCCTTAAGTTTACCTGGGAAACATTTGCAGATAGTTGATAATAACTTAGATATTAAGGACAAATTTGGAAATTATAGATTGGTTGTTACTGTTGTATTTGCACACAAGGGCCTACATCAGCAAAACATTATCAGCATGTAGGAAAAATGTCATATTTCAAGACACACAAGCTCTCGAAGACCCATTCATTTCTTTTCTGTCTGTCCTGTCGTTCAGAAGAACTCTAGACACGTTCTAACACATATTCAAGAAACGGTGATGCAGTGGCAGTCAATTACGCACCTCCAAGAGAGAAGACTGTGCATTTTATCTCAGTGCCCGTTTGCTTAGCAGGTAAGCATAGATGCATTCACCGTCTGTGAGCTTGATCTCTTTTGACAACATTCTTAATCCAGTAAACTTAACCTCAGGGTAAAGCATAAAAAGGACCTAGTAAAAAAGAGGATTATGAACGCAGACACATCAACAGAAGAATGATTAAATAGAAAACAAAGACCTATAAAAGTTAGAAATGTGAATCTAAAATGTGATAAATTAAGCATTGGTCTACACAGAGGAACAAAAGGCTGCTTGGGAAGGAGGCGAGGGGTATCAGATCTCAGTTAACCTCCATGCAGCTCTTCCAGCTTCTTGGGAAGACAACAGACCTGCAGTTCAACTGCACCCTCCCTTATTTTCCTCTCTCCTACAGCTGGGTCACTGGAAACAAGGGTGTGGCCATGACAGAGGCATGGAAATGGAATGATTCGAACCAAACATTAATAAAAACAAGGCCAAAAATAAAGGACACAAAGTTGCATCTAAATAATAATAATACTTCTAAACAATGAAAACATTGATTACATGAGACCTCTGAGTAGACCTTTACTTGGCAATAAAATCTCAAAAGGCCAATCGGACTAAGAGGGGAATTTGTTATCAAATGCCTTGTCTCCATCAGCTCTGTGAGGAAGCATAGCTGTCGGATTTCAACCAATATTGTTTTGTTCTTCTGTATTTGTTTTTTTTTCAAATAACTCATTTGATGAGACATTAAGTATAAAACAAATTTATGACACAAATATTTATCTTTGATGAATAAGCTAGTGATGTTTTTATGTTGGAGCCTGAGGCTGGCTTTAGCCAGGTCCTGAGGATGGTGAAGACACTATGGTACAAGAACACTGGGACCGGTGGAGACAAGGCATTCTATTACCCTTCCAAGAGCAACTCCAACTTCAGCTACAATTAGTGCAGTGTTTATGTCATTAAAAACACCTATTCCATGAAATAAGTTGCACACAAGGAAGTAACCTTTCTAATGGCTATGCAAACTGCAATAAGATCAAATATTGGCAAAACTGCATTTCACTATTTAAAATGTTTACACTGACTCCAGGACTGGGATGGCGTCGAGCAAGAAGCTGGTTCTAGGCCTTGGTGGGTGGTGGTAGGTGGGGCTATATTTGAATCACTTTCACACACCCTCACCATCACAAAGAGGTTGCAAAGCCAGCCTACTGTCTCCTAAGCCTGACAGGGACACGGTGAACCAAGCACTAAAGGATAAGCAGGACAACTAACACACTCTGCGCTAGTCACCTCGGGCTTAGATGTTAAGTATGCACAGGTCTACTCGTATACATCCAGTCTAAAATGGTTATTTGTAGCTACCATACACTGTTTTACAGTAGCATCATAACTAACATATCAAATACTCAACCATGAATTATTGGTAGATTAGTGACACCATCAGCAAGTGTTTGTTAATGGAAGTCTGTCCATTATGATCATTTACCCTAGTTAAAGTCATTTTGGGTCAAAGCCGGAAGGAATAGAAGGGATCAGAACTATTCAAATACAGAGGTATTCTACCCGAGGAGGAGGGAGCTCTTCAATAGGCGTGTGTGTGTGAGGTAAAAAGGTGACAGAAAGCTGTGTTTATCTAGAAAACCAATGCAGTGTTGGGTGTTTTACCCAACCTAAAATGCTATTATTTCTTAAATCGCAAGACTTTACCGAATTGCCCCTATTTGACAAAACGGTGTACAATAAACCCATGACAACCATCTCTATACAGGAAGCCATGCACTGGGGGACAGCGTGCTTCTTCCACAGGCCCAAACGGAGCATCTAAAGGGGTGAGAGGAGTTCAGGAAGGCATCCTTACTCAAACCAAAGGAAGGCTTTCTGGGGAACACTGAGATAGCGAGGAGCAGGGAGGAGGACACATTAACCCCGACTCAAGCAAATTCACCACCGTGGTGAGATGGAGTCTGTCCAAAGCTTCCTGATGGAGTCTCCCTTCAGTGTTGGTAGTAAAGCTCCACTGCCAATGTCCATGTTGTGGCTTTTCATCACAGCAGCAGAGTTTCACTGATCAGCGCAGGAGATGAGGACTGGAGTCTGGGCCAGCTCCTTCTTCTGATTCTCACCCAAGCCTCTCTGGCCTCTGTAACACCATGTTAAGGAAGACAAAGAGTTGTTTTACACTTTCAAATAGCCAGTAATTATTAGTTATTATTATTACTATTATTAAAAGGTACATTAAACAGTTTTTGAGTATTCTTATCTTATCTTTCTTTTCCATTCTTAACTTTTCTCAATGAGTTTGGTTAGAGTGTTCCGAGTCAGATTTAGCAAACCTTCTTACCTGCATAAACTTGTTGTAAATCGCGAGTTTCAATCTGTTTAGAACCACTCAACTTCTGATGAAATCTCTATCCAAGGGTTTACAGCTTTATTGGACATCGTCAGATGAACAAGTAACATTTTGTATTAAGTAGTGGAAGTAGTCCCATTAGGAGACCTGAACCATCCTACATCTGTCCACACGGCATCATCAAAGAGCTGCACTGTCACAAACAAGGAGGGACAGGCGTGACATGAATTGAGACTGGTGACTAGTCGAGTTAATGTGACCGTCAGAAGCCCTTATATTACGTACAGGTGATGATGTACTGTCAAGTGTCCTAATGCAGGGGTTCCCTACGCTAGGACCCTGGGGGGATGTTGGAGCTATTCTCATAACAGACTTAAAGGATTTGTCACATTTATATTCATTCAGATTGACGCGTCATGATTCTCAAACCAAAGATAAACCGTATCAGCACATAACAGTAGGAACAAATAGTGACTGTGAGACTACTCTTAAATCCCTCATATGAGCGTTGTAAGAACAAACCTGTTCTTACGAATGACTCAGGCATGAGGCCTCATGAAAAGACGTGACAAAGGGAGCTGATAGCATCGGCTGACAACAAGCACAAGTCTTAGAGGGGCGGAGTGGTTGTCCTGAAACCAAAAGGTAGCCTGTTCGATCCAGGTTCCCCCCCATAGTTTGTATGTGGAAGTGTCCTTGAGCAAGAAACTGACCCAGTGAACCCCTAGTTGCTCCCGGGGCGGTTCCCAGCACCACAATAAGATCAAATATTGATCTTAACTACGAAGGATGGGTAAAATGCAGAAAATAATTTCTCCACTGTTGAATTAATAAAGGATTATAAAAACAGAGACAGTTGCATTTAAGTTCGCGAGCAGTGACGTCTTGGTAGAATGTATGTTACTTTGTATTCATGTAATTGGTAGAGATGTTAAACAGACTGAATAATTACAACAAAAAACATTGAATACTAGCAAAAAAGGGATAGTTGTGTACTTTATAAGCAGGGTTGCATGAGGTACTTCTCCACAGACAGTGAATTACTACCGCAGATAGGGAGTAAAGCAATGTCCTTCTGTGGACGAATTACAGTATTTCATATTTCTTTGAGTACAGTTTCAGTTCAGTTACCCTTTGTAAAAATATTGGAAACATAGCGCACATTTTGAGAGATTTAGATTTTGTTATCTAAACAAGGCGGCTCACACAACCCACCTTTCGACCACCTGAACTGAATATTTAAGTATTTCTACAGACAATGTCTAAAAGTCACTTAACATGTTAATGAATGGCCACATAAAGGAGATCAGATAGTAGACAAACATTACGTGATATTAGCATGTGAAATGGATATGTAACTGTGGCTCAGTGGTAAGCATTGCAGTCTTTAAATCAGAGGGTCGGTGGTTTGAACCGCAGCTCTGCTAATACAATGTCGATGTGTCCTTAAAACGGCTACCTGTTGCTCTGTCTACGGTGCATAGAGCAAAAAATGTAAGTCGCTTTGGATAAAAGCGTCATCTAAATGCAATGTAACAATCTACTGAATGGTGTTGTAGCTGGGCTGTGTCTCTACCTGTGAACGTTTTCCATGGCTGCTACCTCAGCGAGGGCTGCCAGACTGAAGAAAGCAGGTAGCTCTTGTGGTGCGGTGCTCCTCTCTGCCTCCTCTTCTTCTTCCTCTTCCTCTTCCTCCTCTTCCTCCTCCTCGTCCTCCTCCTCTGCTGCTCCGGGGTTACTGTAGCACCCTTTTTCATTGCATAAATTCTGTTGGGGTAATGGCTTCTTATCCTCTTCCTGGTTCAGGTCCCTAGTTTTGTCCTCTGGGAAAACAAACAAACACCCTCCAAAAGTCTGTTGCAGAGCATGTCTTTTCATACAATCGAAAAACATTTGAAGAGACAATGCATTAGTGTCTGCCATGTTAGTAAATGTACATTTTCATAGTGACTAGTTAGTAGTTTAAGGTAACTCTAATCCATACTGGAAGAAATGACAAGCACCCACTTGTACTGTCAGGATAAAATCAGAAATAAGATTCAGGAATATATGAGGTTATGGTTGATTATTTTGAAATGCACAGATATTTTCAGTTGTCTTGACATAATTCTAAAGCCTTGTCATGTCAACTGGACCATGTAGCTTTATTTTTAAGAGGTCAGTAGTACTTCCTCCTTGGTGGACAGTATGTCTCTAGCTACAGTAGAAAGCTCTCAGTTCCACTTATAGGAATGTTCTGAAAATACAGCTCATAAAAGAAGTGAAATAATAATAATTGCATACATTCAATAATATATTGTATTGTATTGTTTTCCAATTTAATCACAAACATCCAGTGATACATTCTGGTTCAAACTTTAGACTCTCCACAGATAGACAGAGGCAGACGGGTCTTTCTAATCTCACTCGACTGATCCATCGATCATCACTCACCCTCGACTGGAGACACACTGCCGTCAGCTGTGCGCACCAAGTGTGTGATCTTGGTCTTTCTGGCCTTCCGCTTCTGGCTACCAACTAGCATCTCCATACAAGCGGTGCCCTGGACGTCTGGGCACATTATGGCAACGGGGGCACATGGCTTGGCTTTTGAAGCTGAATCCAGCGTGGTGGAGTCACTCTGTACTGCCGCTGTAGACAAAATATTCAGAGGTAGAAATGAAAATCTAATAAGTTTCAGTCCTCTTCACAAGGAGGTATGTTCCAACTTCTTTCATTAAGTATCATTTTGATTTGATCAGATCAAAGTGTGCTGTTGGCACATAATTTCAATCAATATTTCTGATAAATGTATTAATTTATTTATCAAATTAATAGTGCAACCTGAAACATGTGAGGTACATTCTGTTTTTTGTTTTTTTTTACCAAAAAGAATTTTTAAGCTTTAACTAGACATACAGACTGCTGCATATGTGCAAATGTGGTAATGGTTAACAGTTAGAGGAATCTGGTAAATATCCTGCTTCATATTGCACAAAAATCAACATTCTAGTTCACCTTTGTCCACTGCACCTGGTCTCTCCTTTTTGTGTTTGTGCTTCCTAACAATCTTGTGGAATGAAGTCTTTTTCTGAGATGGAGATGGCCCTGATATAGCAAAAAACAAAAGAAAAAAGGAGCATGGAAATGCTATGTTATGGAGTCTTTAACAAAGAGAAAACATGACTACCAACAGGTGCAGAGTGGGACATGGATGAGATGAGAGGATATTAAACAACACTAACTGTTTCATGAAGCAGAGATATCTTTAGATCTGTTCCTACCTTTCCCGGCTTTAGAGACATCCTCTTGGACGACGGAGCTGTCAGGCTTCTTCTTCTTTGTGACAGCGGTCACCTTCTTATCAAATGTCATTGGGCTGTACTGTGGCAAACTGTTAAACTTCCTTTCAAACTCCTCCTCCAGTTTCCCTAGGCTGACATGTGAAGTTCAGAGTTTATACCACTGAGCATATAACTTCACAATAAAACAACACAGAGGTCAAAGCATCATACACAGTACATTTCCCTCTTGAGGTTAGTAAAGCATCTTAAACCGAGAGAGCATCAGGACTACCTTCCTACACCCAGGATCACTACAGAATAGATAAGTTTCCAGTTTCAGTTTCGTTTCAATTCCATATTATGTTCTCTTCACGCAACTTGAGATGACTAAACTTAACTTTCCCAAAGAATCTGGACAATAGCCTCCAAAATCCTGTTAAAACCGACACATTTGAGCGTGCAGGATATCTTTGTCTGCATTTTAGTTTTCCCTTCATTAAATAATAACATACTGTTTTTTTCATTGTTCTTTCAATCATCATCATCAATTCAATTTGAATAGCCCCAAATAACAAATCATCCCCAGAGTACACACACATTCTCCGTCCTGGGACCTCACCTTCAGGAAAAACTTCCCAAAAAACCCTGAAGGCAATGGTTCCTAAAACTGTGAGGCACGACCCTCTAGTGGGGCGCGAAGGTGCGGCATGGGGATGCTGATTCTTAAAATCTCTCTCTCCCTCTCTCCCTCCCTCTCCCTCTCTCTCCCTCTCTCTCTCTCTCTTTCCCTCCCTCTCCCTCCCTCTCCCCCCCCCTCTCCTTCTCCCTCTCCCTTCCTTCCTACTAAATGCTCCACAGTAATGTACAACATAGTAATAAGACATGACTTACCCTTGTGAACATTCTTCTTTGGACTTGGACTTCTTCAGCTTCTTGGGGTTATTAGGCCCCATCTGAGAAACTGTCCAGCTGTCATCACTCCAGTTTGCATCATGATCAGAGGCACGGAGAGCACCTCTTTTACCTTAACACACGATGCATACACCACTTCAGACAAAAGGAAAAGACCAGGCATAAAATCTCAGCGAGCCAGAGAATCAAAATCTATACCTCGGTCAATGTTGGCTCTCAGTGACGTCAGCATTCCCTCAGAAACAAGGGTCTTGTAGAGGGCGCCTTTACAGCTCCGCTCTGACTTCCTGGATCCATGGCTCTCTGTGTTGGAGTCACAGGTCCCTTCACTCGACCTCTCTTTCTCCTTGTCTTCCTCTTTGAGCTTTGCAGGAGAGGAGCTGCTGGGGGACAGGTGAGGCTCTGCCATGCTGCCCTGCAGGTCTGAGCTTCTTATACCGGCTTCCTCTGCCTGCGTCTTGGGACTGACATCATTTGTCTCTTCTGTCATTTCCACCTCAGATGCACTGTGCTGCCCACACTGCCCACTGTCGTCCTCCTCCTCCTCTTTGTCTTGGACTAAGGCCTTGACTTTTGGCTTAATCTTCTTTTTAGACAAACCGGAATTCCCACCAGTAGGACCGCTCTGGATCTTCTTCTTGGGCTTCTCCTCCGTGTCCTTCCAGGCCCCTTTGGCCACTGCCTCGATCGTACTGTAGACACTGTCCACGTTTGACTCTGCCAGGTTACATTTTTTGAAGATCTTCTTTGCCAAGCAGGGGGTCTCAATGTTATCGTTGGACTTCGCCACCTCTTTTTTCTTGCTCTTGTTTTTGACACGTGTGTTTTGGCTACAGAGTTGTGGGGGGATGGCATAAGCGGAGGTAGAAGTGACAGAGAAGAGCGAAGGATAGGAGGCCGATGTGTGAGAAGTGGGGGGACAGTCCTCTGTGTCTTGTATCTCCTCCTTGATCTCTGGCTTGACTGTGGTTTGCTGGAAAGAGGCTTTAGAGGAGCTGTCCTCAGGCTGCTGAGACATCGTGGAGTCCATCTTTCCAGCTTCAGACGCTAAGCACATCTTTACCAACACAACAAAAAAACTTGGTGGTAAAAGAAGCGGCATAAAGTGACAACAGTCTATCCACCAAATAATATGCTGCTACATTCTTTTGAGCAGATATTTAGAAACACTTATATGTGGATCTACTGATAGTATTAATGATAATGTGTTACATTAAAGAATTAGATTTTGCCAATGATTGAAACACAGTTGTTATATGTGATCTTTGGTCTGCATTATTAAATCAATGACAGTGAACAATTCATTTGGACACTGAATACACAGTTACTTTTGAACCATGAACTTTACTTTTGAATATATGGATAAAAAGACAAAATGTGAGAAAAAAAACATCCATCACAAAAAGTAACAGTGTCACTTTTTGCCTGCAGTTAACATACTCTTGTCGAGTTGTATCTCATTAACAAGGCAAACCTTGCCAGCTTCATCACATCTTTACAATATTCACAATCTCTAATGTGAACAATAACTGATGTTATTCGGTAAAATGGATATTTTCAAGTTTAAGTTGAACACTCCTCAGTTCTTAAATAAATCGGCTTGGTGTTACTGTGGTCAAACTGTGGAACACTTTACCTCAGCAAGCTGGAAGAGAGCAGACTGTCTGCAGGGTTTTCCTTCAGGTGGCGCAGAGCGAGATGACTGTGAATATACAGTAACATGTTTTTTATGAGCTTTCTGCCGATGGCATTAGTATTCAGCAATATTTACAGTTTCCATCAGGTGTCATCGTTTTCATCGTTCTTGTAAAGCTAGGGCCTGATCTCTTTAGGTTACCTGGCCTCACTGAGCCGAGAACTGGCGATACTGAAGGACCAGCATCATGAAGCTGGTCATCAACTGGTTCTATGCACTCAGGGTTTTACAATACTCAGCAAGATATGAGAGGAAACAGTGACACCAGCTGGAAAATAATGGGATAAAGCTACAGCAAAAAGGGCATATTCAACAAGCTAAAATGTATAACATATAATCAGAACTAGAACAGAAAAAGATGTCCAAATGATTAGCGGTAGAGAGAAAAAAGCAGTTAGTGTCTAATGAGAGGATATTGTATATTTATTATCACGGGGGCTAATTAACATCTATACGTTTTATTTCAAATGATCATCACATAACCCCTCAGGTTATTCCGATCGGTATTGATGGTATACAATTATTTGTGAGGTGAACTAACTCTGTGTTTGTCAGAAGCTCAGAGAGGAGCTGAGATATCATAACTGATTTTCTGTTCTGTTGCCTCTCTAAAAGCTGATATATTAAAATATATATTTCTCAGGTTTTTTTAATTATTTCTTAAGCAAGACACTTAAGCCCTAATTGCTCCTCATTGCAGTGTCTACGGTGTATAAAGCAAACATGTAAGTTGCTTTGGATAAAAGCGTC
This sequence comes from Clinocottus analis, assembly GCF_023055335.1. Lineage (NCBI taxonomy): Eukaryota > Metazoa > Chordata > Actinopteri > Perciformes > Cottidae > Clinocottus > Clinocottus analis. The sequence goes on along the minus strand of NW_027176207.1, from coordinate 6,586,565 downwards.
AGCTAAATAAAATGTAATGTAATGTCTTATCACTTCACAGTCAAGTCTTTTGTTCCCGTCAGGAACCTGGATGAATGATGACTTTATCTTTCCAGTGAGCTGACTGGTCAGTAGTCCGGTTTGGATCTGAGCCTCTGAAGTTTGCCATGCAGCATAAGTTACAAAAGTTCAACATCTTTCAGCTCATTGTATTTGCTCAGCAAATATCGTAGTGTCAAACTGTTAGATTGGGATAAATTGTATGCAAAACAGATATTTTGGCCTGAGGGTGGCACTAAAATGGCTAAGCAGATAATTTTCTTTTATTAGTAAGGCGGTGATGATTTTGGTTCGAGTAACATGGTTGATTAGTATCAGCTCCATCCAGTCACTGCAAACTATGTTTGCAGTGACTGGATGGAGTCCCACTGATCTGACAAACATCTGCAAAAAGGACAGGTTTGTCTCTCTGTTATCATTATGAACGTTACTGAATGAATGTTACTAGAGAGGCTACAGAACAGAAACTCAGTTATGATAAATGCTGCATCATTCATGAATGGATTACCTCTGCCAGTGTGGAAGAGGCACACTTAACCCTGCTCTCAGTAAGGTCAGGCACTCTGTTCAGTATTGTCCCAGACAACATCTGTAGGTAGAGATGGGGTGAGCAAAAACAAGTCAGTTCTCCAAGTTATCAAATAACAAATCAGCATTATAGTGCCATAGCCAATCAACATTCACACCATTGATCTTAGTAAAATGGAGGAAAGCACAAACGTTCAAAACAAATGATGAAGTTACAATTCTTTGAAAAAGTAAAAGCACTCATTATTCAGAACGGCACCTTTCACAATAACATTATAGTATTATATGAATTCTTTTATGGACATGTGAGCATCATTTTAATGTGCAGCTGATTTATTGGGGCTAGTTTGAAATTCTTCATGTACTTACTGGGTAGCTTAATTTATTAAAATGTAATGGTTGATTACATATTATATTAACAATCTAAAATATTTAGTAAGAGTGGAAGCAACAAAAAAATTATAAGTACCTCAAAACTGTACATTCGTCTGGTAACTGAGTAAATGCACTTAGTTGCTTTCCACTACTAGCTACTGCAACATATATATGTGCAGGATGATTTTTTTAATATCTTGCACGAAAGCAGATTACCTGCTTTCGAGAGAAAACACAAACAATAGTAACTGGTGTAACATGTAGTCTCACAACAAACCTCCTCTTCATCCCCTGGAAATGAGTTCCCTTCGCTGGCTGTGTCAGGTAAACTAGGTTTAGTGCTGGAAGGAATCTAGAGAGGTAAATAATGACAGAGTAGTTGGTCAACTACACAAAGAGGAAACTGAAAATGTAAAAGTATATGAAACCAACATCAGTAATTAGTCTGGCAGCATAGCTGGTGCATGACAGGGATTCACCCATGGGTGGCCTCCAGCAGTGACCTACCTCTCTATTTGTGAGGGCATGTTCGCCAGCTAACAGCAGCATGCTCAGGCCTCCCATCTTTGTAGGATCTGACAATGACAGTAGTTACAAAAACAATCCAACACTTTGTCATATAGTCACCAAACACACCATGTTGTATTATACACACCTGCCATGGCAAAGTTTAACTGTGGCATGCTGTCAGTTTTGGGCACTTTTTTGGCAGTGGAGGAGTCCTTGGTTGAGTTGGGAGAGAAGGACCAAACTTTTTTGCGCGAGTTGCTGACTTGCTGACAGGAAGGGCTCTTAACTGGTTTGCTGGTGGTGGGACACCACTTGTAACCCGGGTTCGCCTTCATAAAGGCATCCTTGTACTGAAAGGACATAATTGATTTGATTACAAGCAAAACCTTAAAGCCCCTGTTATCATATCATAGATGAATGAGAACAGAGATTCAGTAAATCAGCTCCACCAGGGCTGTGTGGTTTGGTCAGATTTGACTGCCTTGGAAACAAAGAAATAACCCACCAATGGTCTGAAATGTCTGTCACTAGTGTCTTAAGGGGAGAGTTCAGACATGTACCACTAATCTTTGTATAGTCAGAACTGACCAGGTGGAGTGTTGAATGATCGTAATTCTCGCATCAAATGTATTGCACATTATTATGGGATTGTTAGCAAAAACTATTGCTCATGCTATGAGGTGTATCAGGAAGCGTGCATCTACTCATGACGAGAGGCTTGTGACAGCGTAAGCATTAATGGAGGTGACGTTAGTTAGCTCAGTGTTACAAGTACAGTCTATTTACCATTTACACATTTCCTTCTGTGCGGTGTTACGGTTGGCGGTGTACCTCATGATGATATCAGGCTGGATTAGCTCTTTAGCGCAAGACAATGTTTTACTTTGACACAGCAGGAAAACTATATAAGACAATCCAGGCGTTTCTCTCCAACATATATCCCCAATTCTTATAAAAGATTGAAAATAATGTTCTCTACTATCAAGTAAATTTGCCACGATGTTAACGATGGATAGAAATAAAGTCAGTGCAGGTGCATGAATCACCTCCTTGGCCATGTCCGTGTATTTCTGCTTCTCCTTGGGGTCCAGCACAGCCCACCAGTCAGCCAGGATCTTGGTGGCCCCACGGTTATCCAAGCGTGGATGTTCCTGCCGCACAAGGGAGCGGTGGCGTTTGCAAAAGAGGAGGAAGGCATTCATTGGCCGCCGTGCCCGCTGTTCACTCGAGTCGTCCTCCACTTCCTCTGTTGTGCTTGAACACTGCACATGGGACTCCTGTTCCTGGCCACACAGCATAGGCTGCCGAGAACAAGTTCAGAAACCGTCAGATTATTTTCCGTTCAGGGTGCCATCAGCCATGAACTAGACTCACCTTCTCCAGCTCCTCTTCATCCTCCTCTTCCTCCTCCTCAGAAAAATCCAGAGTTTTTTTGGAGAGAAGTGGGTGCCACTGCAGGCACTTGCGTTTAGGACGTTTGCCAGTGACCTCCCCTGCAACAGGTGGCTCCTTGCCCCTTCCTCCACCCTTCATGGTACTACCGCACCTACAACATCACATGCAGAGTGAAAACATTCATCCTAATGGGCATCATTAGTTATTTATTATCTAACGGAAGCAGATAAACCAACTGTTACTAAATATTAGTGTGTATAACTGTAACAAGTGGTAGTGTAGATAACCTAACCAGAACATTCAATAACGTCAAACAGGTATAACATGACATTTCTTATATGAATAAATAATACAGCAGGCTGTATTTCCAAAGAAGATTCATACTTGTAAATACAGGTTACGGGTATGATCTGAGAAACATATGTAATAAATGCAGACCAAATGTGCTTTTCAGAGCTGTCATGGTTGTAAAAGGTAATTAGCAATATCAATAAAGCTTTGGCGTCCAGCTGCAGTAAAAGAAATTAAAAGGCTAAAAACGGGCACCGGTTTTTGTTCCTGTCAAATTATGTCATCATGAAAGTGTCTTTAAACCTCTCAAATGCAGCTTCAGGCTGTTTTTGGTCTGATTTAACAGGACCCAGGGAGCAAGTGAAGAAGCCAAATGATCCCCCCACTGACCATCATTTCGTTAGCCTTAATTACTACGCTAACTGTCTCCCTTAATTTGCCTTGGAGGATCTCCTGTACTGTGTGGGACCCAGTGGGTAACATGAGACTGAGCTGCAAAAAATGGCCCTTCAAAACTGATGGACTCAGTAGTGTCTTTAGCGCCGACTATGAAATCATGGTCTTTATGGTTAGGATTGATAGCAGTGAATTTTAAGTGGATGTATGCCAACAAAGACTCACTGGAATTGCAAATAAATCATTCTAATCAAGTTCACTTATAATCATTTTTGTTCATGCATTATTTTACACACTGCAGTGCTCTTATGAAGCTTATTATGAAGCTGTAACAGGTGGTGCAGCTGCAGGCGACAGGATTTGTGATAAAAAGTTGTCGGCATAATCGGCATGGCACTTTGCTGGGGATCAGTTTGAAATATTTCAACGTAGAATGGTTAAAAAATATGCAGTCACTCCGAGTCAGTAAGATGTAGTGCTGCAAGTAACAGCTCCTAAAAAGCAGCTTCAGTGAATATTTCATATAAAATATGTCAACCATCCCTCCCATATCAAACAATAGTTAATACAATTAACTTAGCAATATTTGGAGTGGACAGAACTGTAATAACACAGTTTTACATATATACTCGTAAAAGAAATCCTGGCAAGTCTTCTAATTTTATTGTATTGACATAAACAGCGATCCGCTACAGCAGCAACAAATATCTCTCACACACACACACACACACACACACACACACACACACACACACACACACACACACACCTTGGTCTAAGATACATAAGGAGTACACGCAGAAAAAGTATACTTAGAAAATGTAGGTGTTCCCCTGATGGAACCATAAAACTGCCACGTTAAACTACATTCCAAATCGTATGCTTAATCACTGTTATGAAGTTACGGTTTAAGATAACTGAACTACATTGTATTGGAAGCATGTGGTTGTATATAACATTTAATAAAAAATCATCATCACTGACAGGTGAAGTGTAATGCTGTGTTCACACCAAACGCGGCGCGAGTTTGACGCGCGACCAAATTCTATGTAAAGTCAATGCAAAGACGTGCCGCAGGGTGAAAAAGTTTTTTTTTTGGCGGTCGGCGCGATAGACGCATTTGAGGCGGCGCGAACAGCCTGTTTGACGCGTGGCGAAATGAGCGTTTGACACGCCGCAAATTCGCGTGAGTTCAAATATCCCAACTCCGGCGAAAGAAATCGCGTGATTCATAGCCGTGTCAGCCAATCAGCGTTGAGAAGCTCGCCCGTCACTGATTCAAACTGCTGACAGTAGTGATGGGAAGACCGGATCATTTTACCGACTCGGTTCTTTGAATCTCGTTCATTAAAACAAAAAAATCTTTTTTCAAATCATTCGTTCATTCTGAGCCTATGCAGGTCCCGTGAAAAATGATCCAAAGATCCCTACTGAAGACCCAGTCAAAATGAACGAATCATTACTGTTTAGCTGGCTACCAGTGCTGAGCCTATGCCGATTCGTTCATCTGCCTATCCGACAGATCTGCCTCTCCGGCAGATGAACAAATCGAAAAAGACACGTGATCGTGTCTTTGGATCAATGTTTCGTTCTTCTGCCAACCGAGTCTTCGGATCAATGATTCGTTCTTCTGCAGGATATGAGTCTCCGGCAGAGAACCGAATCATTGATCCAAAGACACGGTTGGCAGAGGAACAAATCATTGATCCGGAGACACGGTCAGGACTCCTGACCGTGTCTTCGTGTTCACCTCCGCTTCTGTTCATCTGCCGTGTAAGGTCTTTGGATCCTTTTCCCACGTGACCTGCATAGGCTCAGCACTAGGAAACAGAAATGAATCGTTCATTACCCGACCCGGTCTTTGTATGAGTCTTTGGATCCTTTTTCACGTGACCTGCATTCAAGGAATCATTTCTGTTTCCGTGGCCGAGCCTATGCAAGTCCCGATGTGCGGCCACGAGAATATGAATGAATCTTCAAGGAGGTTCAAGATGGCGCCGCAGATGGCAGCCTCGGTAATGCGCTCCCTCATACTTTTTCTCTTTTTGTTTATTTGTCTCGTGTCCTGCTCTACCTCTCTGACCACTTTCAGCAGGGAGGAACTCAAACTTTCGTCAACACACTGGTCAAACTTTTTCACTGTTTTTCATCGAACCGGAATACTTTCAAGAGATTTTGGTTGGAGGATCAGCGGCTCTACTTGGAATTCACCAAAGACGACGACGTGGGAAGCGTGCAGGAGCGCTCATTGAACTGCGCTCCCGTCAATTCATCTGGCGAACATGGTAGATGAGCTGCTGCTCCTAAACAAAACCAATAGAGACTTTAGCAAATCTGCCGCCCTGTGCTTCACCGAAACCTGGCTCGGTGCGCACATCCAGGACAGCACAATTCACCTGCCGGCCTTCCCACTCCACCGAGCGGACCGTGTCACGGCACTGTCTGGGAAAACGCGGGGAGGCGGGATGTGCTTTTATATTAACGAAAGTTGGTGCACTGATGTCACAGTGTTAAAAGATTCATACAGCCCTCATCTAGAATCACTTTTAATAGACTGCGAACCATTTTATTCACCGCTGGAGTTTTCCTCGTTCCTGTGTGAGCGAGGCGCTCCAACACCTGGCTGAGCAGATCACCACAGTGGAGCACAAACACCCAGACTCCCTGCTCATTGTTCTTGGTGACTTTAACAGAGCAAACCTCAGCAATGAACTGACAAAATACAGACAACACATCAAGTGTAGCACCAGGGACAACAACATACTGGACCACTTCAATAAAGGATGCATATCACCCAGTCCCTCCTGCAGCTTTGGGACTCTCTGATCAATGCCTGGTGCATCTTCTCTCGTCCTACAGGCAGAAACTCAAATCTGCAAAGCCTGTGGTGAAGACTGTGAAGAGATGGACAACAGAGGCTAAGCTGGAGTTACAGTCCTGCTTTGCCTCCACTGATTGGAGCGTTTTCGAGGCTGCTGTTAAACACCTGGATGAGCTCACTGACGCTGTGACATCATATATCAGCTTTTGCGAAGACATGTGTGTGCAGACGAAAACGTTCCGCACATTCAACAACAATACACCCTAGTTCACTGCAAGACTCAGGCAGCTTTGTCGGTCCAAAGAGGAGGCTTACAGTGGTGGGGACAGGATTCTGTACAACCAGGCCAGGAACACACTGACGAGGGAGATCAGAGTAGCTAAGATGAGCTACACTGAAAAGCTGGAAAAAACGTTTTTAGCCAACGACTCCTCGTCAGTTTGGAGAGGCCTGGAAGTACTCACCAACTACAAGAGACCATCCCCCCCCCACTGAGGACAATCACCGACTGGCCGACGACCTGAATGGGTTCTACTGCAGGTTTGATAAGCCCACTTCCACCCCGCCCAACTATACCATCATCAAACAACCACCTTCACAACCTCCACTCTCCCACCCAACCCCAATCTCCTCCTCCCCCCGGCACTGAGGATCTGCGAAGACGATGTGAGTCGGCTCTTCCACAGTCAGAAGATCAGGAAGGCTCCGGGTCCAGACGGTGTGTCCCCCTCCTGCCTGAGAGTCTGTGCTGACCAGCTGGAGCTG
>NW_027176207.1:6274445-6571945 GCF_023055335.1 Clinocottus analis | reverse complement strand
ATTGACGCCGCGTAGCACGAGACCTCGTCCGCTTCAAAGTATGGTGGGACATTTTGTCTGATCTGATTACCGATCACCTCAATCGCGCAGTCGATCCGCCCTTGAGGCCAATACCAAAGCATGTAGGCCAGAACCTTGCGACCACTGGACCCGCTTCACACATCGACACACCGCCTGAGTGAAGCGTTTCCCCGCGCACAGGTCTCACGGTGGTTCTGGTCTCAGGTGAAGTGACTGATGTCCGATCGCACGGTCCGTCTCGGAGAGTCGAGCCTCCGCTGTTGAGCTTCTCGTGCACAATAAAGAGCACTAAAATGCTCGCGCTGCCCGAATAAAACGACGCGTTTTTGCAAACCGAACGTGCTCCCACCTTCTAAGCACACATTTTCATCTCCGTGCAAAAATGTCAAACTGAGCCCTGACAAGACGGACGAGCCGAACGAGAGTCCATCTTGCTTTGGTTTGGAGGAGAAACCCTAAGTACAGTAGAGTGGTGGGGATATTTCACTCCTGTCAAACTCCACGATGACAATGTCGTCGAAATGTCTCCCACTCCGGGGAGAAAACATCTACAGTGATTAATTAAACTGGGGATGTTCTGTCCGGGCACGTTCATCTGTGGTCGGCATTTGGCTGGCCAGTGGCTCCATTTCCGAGCAGTGTTACTAGGAATAAAAGTAGCTAGTTAGCTCGCTAGCTTCAGAGCCTGCTAACTGGACGTGTGACGGTTTGAACATGCAATGGTTTCCTAAACAGAACAAGCTCCTAGAGAAGCCGCCGACGAAACCCGGGCTTGAAAACGGGTGCGAACACTCGCAACTGGTCTTTTACATACAACGCAGGTTTGTGTCTATGTGTTTGATGCCGATGGGAAGAGGGAGAGGGGGGGGGGGGGGGGGTGTCACACCACCTCACTGACAAACAGTTGCTTTGCCGTTTATGTTACACGGACATCTCACACACAAGTGTGGAAATATTTGTCGGTCCGAGTTCGAACGTCGGTTAATAATAATATGTCGATGGGAAACAGACACGCGCTGAGGGAGCACAGGCAGCAGGCGGACATCATGTCCACAGCGGCGATAATAACATTTTTTTCCGGAGAGACTGACTGAGTGGTTTAAAAGATAGCGAGCGGGTTTCAACGGGAAATGAACCCGACCTCAAGTTCTCTGTGATGACCGCCTGCTTACTGTCTGAACGTACCTCTGCTATCCCGCTCAGGTACCAGGGGGGCCCTCTCATCGTTGGTGCCGTCCACCTTTTTAACTTATTGACACATCATAACAGTTCAGCACTGGCTGTACTGAACACAGATGTGTCAAGTCCGTCAAAATACGACACGCGCAAACCGGAAGCACAGCGATTTGTACCAAAATAATAGAGTTGTCAACGTCTCTAAATCTTTTACCAATTTCCATTGGAGCCTGTGCCCATCAAATAATCAGAATCGGCTTTATTTGCCATGTATGTCCGCACACACACACACACACGCACACGCACACGCACACACACTTATATATATATATATATATATATATATATATATATATATATATATATATATATATATATATATATATATATATATACTGTATACACACACACACACACACACACACACACACACACACATTAAGGACAACAGCATTAACATTTCTATTATATATATATATATATATATATATATATATATATATATATATATATATATATATACATATACATACACACACACACACACACACACACACACACACACACACACACACGACATATATAAATATGAAATTAAATACAATATTAGGGTATCAATGAAGCTTGCGATACTAAAGGAATTCGACACTGTGAATCTTGGGCTCTTTGGGCCCCTTTGGAAACAAATATAACCACTTTGCTTTGTTGGTAACTTGTGTATAATGTTGTCGCCAGTAAAATGTATATTTGTAAAACACAGAAACACTGGCACATTGCACGAAGTAAGGTGATTGCCCTACCTTTATTTTCATAATGTAAACCGGAAATTGTCTTAGTCATTGTGTGTACTTTGACATTGGTACAGAAACGCAGCACTTCGCTAGATGATGCATTTTACTGTCGACGAAGGAGACACATTAAACGACCTCAACCCACAAAAGTACCACCAAGAAGCGTTTGTTCCGGCAGAAATACACACTTGTTCAGTCATATCATGTGAGAGAAAGCACTTTCGTTTTCGTCGAGGTGGGAGAAAATTCTCATCTCCGCTCGATATTCCTCCCCTCCCCCGGTTCGCAAGTGCTCGTAGCCAAACCGGCCTGCACTCGCTCACAACATCCCTGATTTAAGTTCACCTCCGAGTGTAGTCCGGCGGACGAAGGTCCAGAAAGCTGCCGGTTGCGACAGAAACCCTGAGAAGGATTTCCTAAACGCTGCTTCCAATCTATCTCAGTTTAGTAACTACTTGTTTCCTGGGTGTTTGTGCCCGTGATAACTGATACAAATGGTTCCAGCGTGTACCGGTTGTTCAACAGTACATACCTGTCAGCAGCAACGTCGGAAACGAGCGGACAGTTGCTTAAATGTCACGAATGAGCTTTAGCCGTAAAATTATCAACAGTTTTGCAGCATACTGTACACATTGAACACATTCACCCCGTCATATAAAGCGGCCTGTGAGTGGCTACTCCTTCTGATGGACACTTTGATTTCACCAATGGAATGAGACTTTATATTCTGCTGTTTTGAGATCAGTTTAACATCCTCAAATGTAATGTTTAGGACACGTGTAGAAGATTTCGGCCTAAATAATACAAAATGAGGATAATGTAAACTTGTTTGCTGGAGTGCTCAGTAGTAGAACTACTTTGGTTCTGTGGTATTTCACGTGTCATATTTTTTTTTGTGTATTTCTCTTAAAGAATGCGACAATAGCCTGTCCAATAATTTGAGGTATTTAGGGTTTCTTTAGTAAGGGTTAACAGGCAACTGTCTTGTACGTTTGATGGAACTCAATGTAGTCAAAGTGTCTCTGACTCATTCTCGGCTCACCACAAAATACAAAACAAAGAGGGTTTTGCATTTTAATTAATAAGAAAGTTTAATTTATCCACAACTCCACTATTGCCAATAATGAAAACTGTTTTATCATGATAAACATATCCATCAACAATAGTTCAGTCACAAGCTGTAATGTTTATGGCCCAAACACTGATGACCAGTTCATGAGCGATATTGGTCTCGGCTATGGTTGGCGATTACAGCACCCAAACTCAACAGAATACTCATTCTTCTCTCCGGTACACCACTCATACTCACGCATTGACTTCTTCCTCAACAGCAATTCAATTTGAAGATTTGAAGATTCTTCCTATCATTATTAGTGATTCCGTGACATTTACATGGAACAGAATTGACATACATAAACCTGTCACTAGATGGCGCTTCAATACATCCATTCTCAAAGACCGTCAGTTTGATCGTCTCATTCAAAAAGAGTGGGCATTTTTCCTAGAAATAAATAATTCCCCAGAGTCATCACCGAGCCTTCGGTCGAAAGCAGTTTAAAGAGGAATAATCGTCTCATTCTACGTTTACAAAAAAAAAGAAAGAAAAACAAACCCACAAATTCATCCCAGGACATCAATATAATCTTCAGAAGTTTTGATGCCAATTTATATTCATCGGAAAAGAACCCAAATCAACGAGGCATCAATTCATTTCTCATCAGCATTGATCTACCACAGATTAACAAAGAACAAAATAACATTCTTGACTCACCATAAAATAGAAACTTTTTACTGCACTCAATCTATGCCCAATAACAAAGCACCAGGACCTGATGGCTTCTCCGCTGAGTTCTAACACTTTTGGTTCATTATAGCTTCACTCTTTAACAATATGATAACTGAAACAGAGCAAAATTCATAATTTCCAGTTAACATGAATACAGCCTGTATATCACTCCTCCTCAAACCAAACAAAGACCCAACAAGTTATCGTCCCATTTTGCTCCTCAATGTAGGTATTAAAATCATTACTAGGGCATTATCATCACAGATTAGATCATTCTTCCAGATCAAAAATGGCTTTATCAAAGGTAGGTATAGCGCCCTGATATATGTTATTTCATATGTCTTAATAATTTAATACAACTGTGTCCATTTCTAACAATTTACTTTAAATTGTCTGTTTAAGTTAAGTTATATGTTGTTGTTCCAATGCTTGAGAACATCACCATACACAACAGCGCTGTTTCTGCGGTGGAGACCTTCAGGTTTCTGGGATCCACAATTTCCCGGGACCTGAGGTGGGCCTCCAATATCAGTACCATCCGCAAGAAGGCCCAGCAGAGGCTGTACTTCCTGCACGAGCTCAGGAAATACAACCTGCCTCAGGAGCTGCTGATCCTGTTCTACTCCACCATCATCCAATCTGTCCTCTGCTCTTCCATCACCGTGTGGTTTGGATCGGCCAACAAACCAGACAGAGCCAGACTGCAACGGATCATCAGGTCTGCAGAGAGAACTATTGGTTCCAGCCTGCCGTCCATCCTGGACTTGTACACCTCCAGAGTCAGGAAGCGGGCTGGAGACCCCTCACACCCTGGACACAAGCTGTTCCAACTCCTCCCCTCTATGTGCAACAGAGCTCTGTACACTAAAACCACCAGACACAGGAACAGCTTCTTCCAACTTGCTGTCAGTCTGATAAACAATTGAATAATTAATCAGACACTTCCACCTGCACTAGCTGCACTTTCTGGACTCCTGTTAACTGTTTTACTGTTTACTGTTCTCTGTTTCCCTAATTTTTAATTTTTCTGGTCTTTCTTTTTATATTTATATTTTTATATTGAGCTCTTGCATTAATAAGAAGTACGAAGCGCAGAATCCGGAGTCAAATTCCATGTATGTGAAAATGTACATGGCCATTAAAGCTGATTCTGATTAAATTACCTGTACACATACTGGCTGTAAAGGACAGACAGTATTGCATTGGCCCCTTAGAAAAGAGAGCTGTCTCCTTAAGAGAGGAGTGAAGAAGACATAGGGCTGAAGACAAAAACAAATACTTGTTTTTAAACTGGGATTTGTGAAATAAAAGTTGGAAAAAGGACGTGTTTGTGGACATTTTGTGGGTGCAACATAGACATCCACTATCCACTAACTGATCCTCCATTAACTAATCATCCACTGTCATCCACTAACAGACTGTTTCATTTAATCAATTACTCATCATTACAACAAGCCAAAAACATCATAGCTTCCTTAGAAAAAGCATTTGACAAAGTGAATTGGACAGTTCTCACCAGCACATTACAACAATTTGGCTTTGGGGAATCATTTATTAACTGGGTTAAGATTCTGTACAACCACTGTCATCATCAATGGACAAACTGAAAAAAAAACTTCACTGTACAGAGGGACTTGGCAAGGTAGCCCACTTGCTCCCTCACTTTTCACAATTTTGATTGAACCGTTACCTGCAGCCATTCGTCAGAACACCTGTATAAAAAGAATCTAAACATCCATCACTATGCAGATGATATATTGCTTTTTCTCCAAAACCCCTTCTCATCATTACAGGCAACTATCAAAGTAATTGAATCATTCTCTAAAAGCTCTCCTGGAACAAATCATCCATCCTTCCATTAGAGAGTAACAGTTGGGATGGGGCAGCCCATACACCCACAACCTATCCCTTTTAGCACTTGTGTCTGGCTCATCACTTATTTAGAAATACATATTTTCCAAGGGCGTAGGTTTGCATAGGGTCCAGACCAAAGTCTGGACAAAATATTTGCATACTGACTCGTCTGCAATAGTATAGAAACTTTGAAACAGATTTTTCATTCGTTATAGTATAATACTATGTTTGACGCCCAGAAAGTGAAAAATCCATGTCCATGTTTTCCAATGCGCCCTCGTGACAGGGAGTGAGAAAGTGGCGAGTCAGAAACACACTAAATTACGTGAGTCGTAAATGCAGAGAGCTTACAGTAGTCTGACACGGTAAGCTACTAAAATACTCCAGAAAATAATAAACTCTCATCTTAGTATTTTGTTTGGTCTCAGCATTGATATTGTTGACCCTTTTGTGCCTTGAAGATAAGAAAATGCCACCAAAAAAGTAAAGAGATATCTGACATTTTTTTCACCAAGTAAGTAGCTTTCAAGAAGCCAGGTTGTTGTCAGTTAGCGAGTAGTAGGCTAACTACTCACACAACACAAACCTGCATTATTTCGAAATGCATTCAGGCAACTCAGAAATCCAGTGAAGTTGCGTGGCTTTTCGGTTCTACAAAGCAAGTTTGGAAAAATTACCATAGCAACACATCGAAATCCTTTAACCTGCTCCAGCGCAGGTTTAGTGTAATTCACTGGATAAGCTGGCCATTCCCACCAAACAAAAAAGGCAGCTCCCTTCCTCAATGATGGAGCAATATTAATTAAATTAGTTTTATAGGGAGAGAGTTCTTCAAGATCGAGATATGTTGTCACACCATGATAACTTCCTGTATTGTAGTGTTGGGGGGCTCCTACTGAAGTCCACCGTCATCTCTACAATTTTTGTTCAGCTCCAGGTTATTCTAACCACACAATGCCAGTTCTTATGGTCCATCTGCTGGATATTATTTTTTCCCAGAATTACCCACTAGATCCTGTGTGTCAGGAATTTTTTGATCCACTGACAGGTAGAGGCTGGCATGGTGAGCTGGGAGCGTTGAATGCCAAGCTGAAGTCCACAATATATGGTGCACTCCCATGTTGACTGCATCATCCACCGACCTGTTTGAATGGTAAGCAAACTGCGGGGGTCCAGTAGGACCCTTGTGATATCCTTCAGATGGGACAACACCAGTCTCTCAAAGGATTTCATGACCACGGACGTCAGGGTGAAGGGTCTGGAGTAATTTCATTATTAATGTTTATCTGGTTGCACTCTGGTTGTTAGTAGGGCTGTCAAAATAGCTCAAAAATAACATTTGAATATTCACTTTAAAAATCATGTATGTTCGAACATAATCAAATTTTTGGTTGCGCATGCTCATTGCACAATTGGCACGTAAATAACAGGACAAATTAATACAACGAGACACAACTACTTCTATAGGTCATTTATTTAAGTTTAAAGATATTTAACATATTACCTACACAAAAATAAGTAAATGAACTAATGACCAAGACTGCAGACCTTGGCCTCTCGCTCGCACACACGCACTCTTTCTTTCTTACTTTCTCTTCTTCTCTCCCGCACTGTCGCGCTCTCTTCGCATGGCGGTTTCAATGAACAACAACAATAAACAAATGCTAAGTGCTGATCAAGAATGTTGTGAAAGCAGACAACGAACTTGTGGCGGATGGCGAAATATATGTATCCCTACGTATCTGTTTCGCTGAAGTTTCACATGTCATGCCGTGTTCTCTGGGTGCACATTCTGGAGATGTAGCCTCAAGTTCCTTGTCGTTGAATATTAATCTAACTCTAGCTTACATCGTGACCAGACGTCCTCTTTTTCCCGGACATGTCCTCTTTTCAAGACCAAAAAAATCGCCCTGCAGGGATTCCAAAAACATCCGGGATTTTGCCTTGTTGGATATTTGTGTTTCTCTGGGTCTTTCACAAACTAGTTATTACGCCCTTACAAGTTTTGTAAACGGTATCTTACGTTCCGCCTTCTTGCGCAAGCTCTGACTGGAGAGAGAACTGTCATTGGTCGCCCGATCTCAGGGTTGCCAGATGCACAATAATTATCCTCTAAATACGACGATTTTGAGCCTTTGGTACGATACTTCCCCATTTCCAATTTGGCAACACTGAGCACCTTGTCACCTCTTACATATGTGTAAAATAGAGGTAGAGCATATTCACCCACGTGACCCCTACCCATAACAACAAGCTTTGGCGGCCATGTTGGGGTCCATGCACAGCATTGTTTTGCTGTCTTTTATGCTGCTCTTCTTAAGAAATGACCATCATATCCTGAAGGAGACACAATTTCAGTTCAAAACGGTGTGTCTTGTGATTATGGTACTGTGCCTCATTGTTGGAGGTGGCACTAGAGATTCAGAATATGGGTTTATCACGCTCAACAAGACAGGCTTGTACTTCAACTTGTCCAGCTTTTCAAATAATGCATCTAACTTACTTCGGTTTCACTCGGCGTATAAGCGTTAGGACTGTTCTTATGTGTTTCTGTTGATACATCGGGTTGTGGCCACGTTTCCCATTGACACACTCTCGTCAATAATGTCCTTTAGCTTTTTCGCCGAGTGAAAGTCAATGTCTTTCACTTGCGCAAAAGGAACTGTGGATGGAAACTTGGGAGAAAGCCATGAACATGGCAACTCCCTCGGGGCAATGTCTGCCTTTACTCAGTGATTCATTTCAAGGTAAAATAAAACATTGACTACATGGGAACAGCAGTCAGCAAGGCTAGCCAAACAGTTACTGCTGGTCCTCCTGAATGAGCGCTGGAAGCGGCTTCATCCAGACACTCGTTCTGGAGTCAGAGCTGTGCGGCTACAGATAATATTATGAACCCAAACACGGGGCATTTGATGTTCCGATATTTGTGGTATTTCCACAACAAGTAGCTATAACGCAGAAATAGTTGTTAATGTCCCATGATCCACAGCGGAAATGAAAACAGTTTTACAGGGACGTGACCGGGCTATGTGCTGGTTACTAGGGGTAACGGGGCTCAAGCCGCGCTGTCTTTCCGCCGCAACTGGTTGCGAAAAAACAAATTAACCACATAGAGTGTCGAGCGAGTAAAATCAGGTGCAAATGCCTAATTACCTCTGAAATAATCTCTATTAGTGTAAAATAACCTCTATTGGTGTGAACATAGCATAAGCCTGCTTACTTTTGCACGCCTTGAAAATGTCCTGTGTGTAAAAACTTATCTCCAGTACGAAGTACGACGCAAGATCCATTGCCTCGACTGGCGGCAGGCGATCCACGTCTAACTGTTCATCTTGAATCAAAAAAGGCAGAAGAACATGAGCGTGCAGGCCTCTCGCATAATCAGACAGCGGAGCGGACACGTTAAGTCAACTTCTTCTGACATTTAATAAGTGGACCCTAAGATGGCACGATGGAGATGCTGACGTCACGTGAATACGCTCTATACCTGGATTTAAATAGAATATATATGTTAAGCACAACCTTTTGATAACAGTTTGCATTGTGACACCATGAACCTTTTTCATGAAAGGAATTCTGTTACATCCCTAATAATAGCTGAATTCCATTTAACTTCTTCAATTTTAGGGTTTTTTAGGGTTTATGCTGGCCCACTGTAATAGCTTACTGAGACACTTGAATAGAACATTGTTTTTCCCACTACGACAAGTCCAAATGTGTGCAATTTGAGCCTATGTGTGCAGTCCTCGAGCTATACTGCTAGGCTGTGTACACTCAGCCTAATAGTATAGCGAGAAGACGTTACTGAAAACAGTACACAAGTCCACCAGCAGATGGCAAACAATTTTGATGTCATAAGAGGAAGGGTCATTAATGGGAGGTACATCCCCTCCCAGTGGTTGCAGCAGGGACTACAATCTGGCATGACGTAGAAGGAATAGGCTGCTGCCCAGCTGAAAGGGATGAGACTGATTACCCTGGAGAGAGCTGGTGTGAGGCAGAATCAAGGACAGATGAGTAGGGGAGAAGGAGAGTATGCGATTACTTTAAAGAACTAAGGAACCAGGAGTAGACAAAATTATTTACGTTTTGTTTTGTGCAACAACCTTTTGGTTTGATTTAAGTTTACCTTTTTGCTGAGAAGCACCTAACCTTTGAATTAATAAACCCACATATATATACATATATATATATATATATATATATATATATATATATATATATATATGTATATATATATATATATATGTATGTATATATATATATATATATATGTATATATGTATATATACATATAAATATGTATATATATATCCATATATATGTATATATCCATATATATATGTGTATATATACATATATATATATATATGTGTGTATATATATACGTATATATATATGTATATATACGTATATATATATATATATATATACGTATATATATGTATATATACGTATATATATACATATATACATATATATACATATGTATATATATATATATGTGTATATATACGTATATATACGTATATATGTATATATACATACATATATATACACATATATACCTATATATACATATAGGTATATATATATAGGTATATATATGTGTATATATATAGGTATATATGTATATATATATATATATATATATATATATATATATATATATATGTATATATATATATGTATGTATGCCTTGATAAATGCAATATAAATAAACTTTACTTACTTACACAAAGGGGTGTCTAGTTATACTTTCTAACAAGAAATAGACAGTATGCATTTGTAGAATAGTTCTTTTAGAAACATGGTACAAACATGTTAGCTGTGTCCCAATGCAGACATTACTATCCCAACTCAATATCACCGATTGATGCAATCAGTTGTTCAGAGAAATTTTCAAGTTTGTGTGACTTCATACAGTATGTATATAGTGTTTATGAAGTCACATGAACCTTCCTCACTGGTAAATACGTCACTTCAAGTGGGCCAGTAGAATATAATGAAGTGATCACACTGAACAGCAGGTCCCCACTGCAATCTCCACTTTCTGCTGATAAACTGTATAAAAAATAATAATAAATGACTTAATAATATAAGAACATGGATACAATGTCAATCGTATCAATTTAGAAAGAGAACACACCCTGTTGAAAATAAAGTTGAAAGACTTTATGGTTTCACAGGGTAATATATTAACAAAAGAACAATCATATTTGTGAAATATAAACTGTGATGACAATGCAAAATATGCTAAATGTGGCAACCAAAACATATGGCTTGGACACGATCTACAACAACAGCGTTTTTATTTGAGTTTAAAATAGACATAAATCTGGATTGGATGAGTCAAATCTGCAGTTTGATCACACAGCAAGTGCCTCCCTGCTTCACTTGTGTTGAATATTGCACATCCAGAGGAAACAGAAGACTGCTGCAACATGCATAGGTCATCCTTTACATTTCCACATAGAAATCCCTGATGGCCTGTTAAAATATTACGATGCTCACAATGACTTTGGAAGTAGTGTATTAGGTATAGCATTAGAATCAAGCCATTGTATGAAGATATTTTCTTTTACATCATCATATCGTTGGCCAAAAATAATATCGAGATAAGGATCAAAATATTGAGGTGTTCCAGCATTAAGCACTTGCACAAATGTTTTTCTTGTCACAGAAATGCAAATTCTTATGACAAAAATACATAATAATAATTCAATTTTATTAGGCGTCAACACCCTCAGTATAACGACACCTTATATATAATTGAAATCTTTTACTGAAGTTTAGATGTCAAGGGAGAATAAATAAAAAGTTGCATTAAGGAAAAGTACATTTATAAGCTTTCATCTCTGATATACAGTAAACCTACTGTTAAGGCAAGTGGTGACGAATACGTTATGGAACATTTGCAAAAGAATGATGGGAGATATCTTGACATGCATAGCAAAAATAAAAGGAAACACTAGTGTTGATCTTCACTTTTTTTCTTCTATCAGATCTCAGGGACGAGAGACACATGATCCGTACAAACAGGTCTGGGTTCAGACTTCTCAGTGCTGTCTTATACACAATACCCAGTGGTTTTGAGTTATATTTGCTTCATGAATTGATTTTCTTACTGTTATCATACAGGGACTCTTTTTGTCATTAAAATCAATGAATAAGTACCCTTTTGAAATGTCCCATTGATGAGAAAAACACATGAGGCCTGTCTCACGAACCTGGGTTAACATACTCAGGGTTTCCCTCAGTTATCCAGCTGCACTTAACCAGATGTCCGCGGTCTCGCTTTTTGGTCTCATGAATGTATGAAAAATATAGAGAAATAATACAAGCAAAAAGCATAAAGCAGCACTGCCGCAGAAGGCAAAAGCCGCAAGGAATCGTGGCAAGAAAAAAAAACAGCGATTCTGTTAATACGTAAATTACTGGGATTGTAATATTAAATCACTGTCTCAAATGTATGTTCTTATTTTTTATTACCTTTTAATTTTAACAAGTTAACCTCATTAGTTGGAATGCTGCAAGCATTCCAACTATTGTTCTTCAAATCTTTATTAAACTGTTTCTTCTATTTCTTCCATCCGTATTTTGGACCCTAACAACTTCTTCATATTTTCAGCTACAGAAAAAAGTTCAATTATTCAAATATTCAGCTACTTAAAGACACAATGGCTATGACTTTTCATATTTCTGACTTTTCAAATTTCCAAATTAAGCTTTTTATAATTTTTTTTATAATGGGATCCAATGGGAAAATCTTCAAATCATATTCAACTTCAAACGTTTACAGTTTCTTCATATGTTGAGCTTGAGACAATATTTAAAATGTTGACAAAACCTCCAGCTATTAATCTATGCTTTCACATTTTTCATATTTTCTCAAATTTTAAAATTATTCAGCTTTTTATCAAAATAAAAATGAATGGTTTCCAATGAAGAACATCTTGAAATCCGCTTTCAACTCTTCAACTTTAAAAGGTAAAGTCTCTGTCATGCCTTCAGCTAGAGACACCATTCCACCTTTAAAATGTTGACAAAACGTTTAGCTGTTACTGTATTACTCAGCTTTTTGATATCTCTTATAGTGTTTTAACTGTCGGCGTTTTCGTTTTATGTTTTTTCCGCACCTTTTCTGCCTTTATCATTAGTGTGTGTTGGGCAGCTCAGAGCGGTGACGTCATACTCAGACCGAGAGGACCTGGCGATAGAGATATTTTAAATTTGCTCTATACTCCAAACCGTTTACTCTTTGGGCATAATTTATAGCTCAAAACGTGGGAAATCTTGTCTTCTGCCGTAAACTGCGGTCGATAGGAATCCAACAGATTAAGACGTGTTGAAGTCCGACTGAATGTGGGAGCAAGTCCGTCCCCAGCAGCAGCCTTTTGGTCTGTGCATCTGCAGACTGCACGAACGTGAACGGCCGCGAACGGGTGAACGGCCGCGAACGGGTGCGCACGTGCACGCGCGTGAACGGTCGCGCACGTGAACGGCCGTGCACGCGCGTGAACGGCAGCACTCGTGAACGGCCGTGCACGCGAGTGAACGGCAGCACACGTGAACGCCCACTAACGTGAAACGGCCGCCCGTGTAAACGCTCGCAAACGGGTGCGCCGCGCATTAACGGCCGCGCGCGCGAACGGGTGCGCCCGCGCGAACGGCCACGTTAACGTGTTATTATGGTCGCGTGCACGTTCGTGTGTGTGTATGTGCGCGCATGTGGGCAGGTCACTTTGGTTATAGACGTCAGAATTAACAGCGTCACTGACGTTCACGTTCTGAGGTTTAACAGATGGTTTTGTAGACACTCTGCAACCCAATAATATCAGGTGTCTCACCAAATTTTTTTTTTGTTGTCTTTTTTTTCCGTTGACTTGAAAAAAGGCAACAAAAAAAAAGTTTAATTCCAGGGGAGAAATGAGAACTTGACTACTGACTACAAATGGCAAAATTGCAGTTACAGCCTAAATATAATTGTAGCTAATATTTGTACACACAAAGTACATTGTTGTCCTTCCATTGACCATTTTTAAGAACTGAGTAAAATGCAAAGTCCACACATATATTGAATGAATTATTTACTTTAAAGTAACCCATCAATACGGGCTTACATGTGGTTGACATTGCCAAGCAAGCACTGTTTTATATTCAAGTCCTCTTGTTATTTACTAAAAGATATTTTGAATTGAAACAAGATTGGACTTTTTTTTTACCTTTACTTGTTTTGTTGTATGAACAATACATATTTACATTTAAATTAAGGTATTGTAAAACCAAAGTGATGAAATAACGTATTGCTTGGATGTTTTCTTTATTTTTGTCAACGAAAAGAAATCTATTATTTTTCTCCTAATTTTTTAAAATTTTTTGGGTCCTAATTTTATTTTATTTTTTCTGTTCCTAATTTTTTATTTCTATTTTTTTTTTGGTCTTAATTTTTTTTTTCTTTTTCTGGTCGTAATTTTTTTTTTTTTTGTGGCGGGAATGGGCTTCCATACAGGACACTGTGGCGGGCCGGGTCGTATGTTTGACACCCCTGACTTAGATGATGCAGTTTTCCTTTCAACTTTTCCAATTATACATTTAAACGACAAGGATTTTCAACAGTTCAATTAAATGACTTTGAACTGTAACATTTTTCAGCAGGTATTTTGCCTTTTCTATATTTTCAGTAATGATTTGCTATTTATTTATATATTCATCTATTCCGCTATTTTCAGCTATATTAATATATTCAGCTATTTTTAAAATATATTCAGCTATTCTTTCATTTTCAAATATATTTAGCTATATTTAGCTAATTTAAGCTATATTCCACTATGTTCAGCTATATTCAGCTATTTCTTTCAAATATTTCAGCTATAAGCTTCAGCTTTTTGCATTCCAACGCATTTTCTGCAGGAAGTGCTCTTTCTAGTTTCAGTTGCAACTCCAGTGGAGCTAAAAGAACATGGGAGCAAGTTAAAACGAAATACAAGAACATAGTTCAAAGCGGACAGTAAGTTTATTATAATATCTTCCAGGCTACTTGTGTGATGTTTGATTTTGCCGGTCACGAAACACGCTCTCTGTAGGGATTCTGTAGAAATGGGCAAGTCATTTTTCTAGGACAATGATTGGCCGCTACGCGTCTTATATCCCCAATGAGATCTTATCCGGGAACTTAACCTGCTCCGGAGCAGGTTAGGCGTTCAGCGTAAGTTACCGGGGCAACGGACCTCGCTAAGCGGAAATCCAGCTTCATGAGACAAGCCTCAGGTTTCTAAATTTACTTGATAACAGGTTGGGAAAAACAAGCAGTGTAAATCCTATAGCAGAAATACTAGAATATATTATCCATCACCCACAGGTGGTTGTCATGGGAATCTGTAGACCAATGGCCATTGCAGTATAACAGAACATGAGGGTTATGCCACTAGCATTAGCCATTCCCAGTGCTTGAAGTACATAAGGTATTTAGACTATTAACAAAGCAAGAGAGTGTTTTACTTTATGTCCTTTCAAACAAGGCAAGCCACTGGCGAGTAAACTGGTGGATACACTGTATCGTGCCGCGTCTGCTCAGGATATCAGGCCTCATCCACTTCTACCACAAACAGCGATAGATCAGAGAGAGCTGTTCTCAGGCCCCCTAGCTCTCTGTGGCTCACTCAGGGATATTGTCCTGTCTGCTAAACATTGTTGCTTGGCTGCTGTAAGTTCAAAGGGTTGTTGAGTCATTTCTGCAACTCAGAAGAGTTGCATAAGTAAGATTGCAATTATCTCACGGTCAACTTGGAGGTCAGCTGTGATAGCTATGTTAGCGACGAATAGTGATTTAGACTTAGGCCACAAATGTCTAATAGTGTACTGTGTCCATGATCATTACATTTAAATGTTTACATTTTTGTATCTAAAAATGAAAGGACAACCTCACAATTGTTCCTGTCCATCTTAAAAGAATAATCACGTGGCCATATACACACTGAACCATGTTTTGCTTGCTATAGTCATTCTTCCTGTTCATACCGGACACTAAGCAATACAATGTACTCAAAAGTGTATCTGAAACTAATCTGAGTTAGACAAATCAACTGAGTCTTTTTGGTACGAAATCCCCGCTTTGTGTTACAATGTTACAATCCCTCCACTGTTCAACAGGGAAACACCAAGATGTTGGTGATGAACCAGAGAGTGGGGCCAAACTGGGTGTTGGATTTTCCTAAGCTATGAAGTCAATCATGATTTACCTCCGTCATTAAGACTCAGGAGCAGCACGCTGACTAAATCAGTGTCCTCTTCAAACTCACCTGTTTTATTTCATAATGTTGCCACAGAATTTAAATCTATTAACTGCATTTTTTTTCAAATGTAGGCTCTTCACTTTACTGTTTTTATACTTTTGAAAGGTATTGAGCCTTTATTTTAAATTAATTTTTTTCACTATTAAAAAACAAAAGTGTTTTAGTATTCAATTGAATTACTATTTGACTCTTTCCACTCCGAATCTAAAACATGAAATTATTTCTCTTTCACCACAATGTTTCCATCCACCCAAACACAGTCACGATATATTACATCATTCAAATAAAACATGCTCTGTAAATTACCTTTTAATCAAAGTTCGTTTCAGTAATAAATAATTCTGTGCTTTTGTGCCTTCCAGAAATTTAAGTAGCAAAATATAGTGTTACATCTCCATTGCAAAAAGCAGCTTTCTCCATTTAATCATTGTCAATGCAACAGCTGGATGAGTGATGTGCTTTTAAATAAAAAAAATAATAAAAAAATGAAAGTTTTACAGCAAAAAAAAACATTTTCCTCATACATCCTCAATGTTATGTCAGAGAAATAAATAAAGTAATCCAAGAAAAAAAGCTGTAAACAAACACAAAGTTAAGCTGTGTTCAGGGGATGCATAGACGCACAATTAGACAAAACATTAAACTTAATATAATTCTTTGCTAGTTGTTGCAGTGTGAAGAAGGGGAGAGTGTCTCAGTTGGAATACCTTCTTTCCATCTTATGTTAGTGAAGCAAAAACGTCTGCACAAGACCCCACCTCCAGTCCCCACACTCCACACATTGACTTAGCTTTCATCACATTTCTTTTTCTCTGTGTTCAAAACAAAATCAACAAATATACAAACGTTCATGTTTCAAGACCTAAAACACTTTGTGGGATACGTTCAGGAACATTCATCTTGAGTGAAAGAAGCAGTTACCAAACAAAAGTGAAAAAAACAACATGAAACATATAACACATTTATGAATTTATGAATTCATCATACAGTTATCATATGTTACAACAAATGTATCACGAGTCTCTAGCAGTCCAGGCTCCCTTTCATGGTGATGAGTCATTATAGTTTCTCCTTGGAGGGGATCCAGATATAGGGTCCTGAATGTTCCTCTATCACCTGTTTGCAGTGGCTATAAATGTCCTCTAAGGTGTCTCCTTGAACCAGGGCTGCAAAGCAAAGGGAACTCTTTATGTAATGTGGAACTGTGTATAAAACAGGTACGTCAAATTTACATCATTACAGTTACTCTCAGCTGTCAAATGTTTAAAGCCCTGATGCGGGTCAAAGATTTCTGTTGACGGAATTAAAAGCCCTGCTGATCTGTTTAACACTAATTACCACTGTGGCAGTCTGAAGTTTCTATAGACTAGAACTTTTGTGTAAGACTAGCAATGATGACATGTCTATAATGCGTTTTAAAGCTATTCATAATGCTTTATAATCTGCTGTATAATTATAAAACATAATACATATCTATATTATGACATGGATAGTGATACCCATATTTCAATGGCAAAAGCTTTTGATTGTGGAAACTGCTCAAAATGCTTAATAATGTGTTTTGATTATTGCCAATAAGAGGCGCTTTAACAAATGATTCCATATGTTTGTGTGTGTCAATAGAAAACAGAAACAGACATGTTGATACATACTGTAATCTGAACCCAAATCTGATTGGAATCTCTGAAGTTCAAACTATATATCAACAAAGATAACTGACAGGTCCAGTCTAGATGGGCTCAGAAAGAATTTCTATGATAATCTAGATCTTTTGGGCCTTGGCATCATTGGCATGTGGCCACATGAGCACAACCCTCTCACTTTTTCTGCTCTGTGGTGAGATGGTGCTCATACTGTGTTTGAGCAGTGAGGGACAAGCTGAATATAATAATGCATTTGTGCTTATATCAATATCATACCTGTGAAGAATTCACCAAACTCCTGCTCCAGCTTCATCGCCCTGTCAAACGTCTTCTTGGCTTGTTCCTCTGTCAGTCTCTTATTCATGTCCCTGTACAGGGACAAAGGACACACATAGTTCTGTCTCTGATTTGTATTTGACAACTGTGACGACCCTTGCTGTTATTCTGCAGTGTCTTTGTATTTTAATTTTATTGTTGGTCAGTGCCTCCTGCTAGCACAGGGAACCTGGCTCCCAACTTATAAAAGGTCGGTCTGCTCACTTCTTTGTCCTCCTCTGACCTGCAGCCTCTCCTTCTTTGTGCACCGCACAAGAGGTTAGAAATATGGCTAGGTCCCTACCCGGCCATATTTCTAACCTCCTGTACCACGATGCACACTCTCATCACGATTATTATTCAAGACTATTTGGCAAGTCACTGAACAGTACAACCAAACTAATTTCCTTATCTGAGGAATAAAGTAATAAAACACCTCACTCAAATGAAACACAAAAGTTTTTTTTTTTACATATGTATTGGATATTTCTCTGATTTGTATATATATTTGTCCAAATATTTATCAAGTACTTTACCAAGCACACACTCTTCACGTCACATCAATTAGATTCAGCACTCAGCACCAAATATGAGCGTTAGCCAGCAAACAATACAACACTTAAAAGGATACCTATGAACTCCTCACACATCATACTGACCGGAGCTACTTCAGATCACTTCCAGCTAACTGAGAATCTGGGCCTTTTCAACAATCACCAATGGTTAAACAATGATTCTATCTGGGGATGTTCCATTTAAAACTCTAGCTCGCCCCGACTTTGGCTGAGACTTTACTTTAACCATTTATTGCAAAATGATAGAATGAGCACTGTATTATACTAACAGTCTCTATGTAAAGGAACATCATGGAGACATTTTAATCATTCACCAATTCATTTTCATATCACACACCCCTCCATACAACACACAACCTCATCCATCCTACACACCTTACACTACTGATCTCACTGATACTTACACCCCATACTTTGCAAATGTTAAGTTATGTATTTAATTAATTATCTTTTATTAAATATGTGTTGATATTATTAATGTTTTATTATGTTGTCTATTATTATCTGTTTATAATTCTGGATGACCACAGGAGGACATACAGTTAATAAACATTTGCATCTACGTACAACTACATTATAGTGTGTTATAAATATGTATTACACATGTATTTATACTTGAATTAGACTTAAATTAAGTCTATAATATAAATAATACAAAACAAAGGGTAAAGTAAACACAATTATTATCAAAGGGAAACAAATGAATACTCACATTAATGAATCAATGGACTTAGGTTTTATGAAGATGGCGATGGGATAGAGTTGTGCTACTTGTAGTCGTTTGATGGCGTTTCCAGACACATCCAGAATGCAATGTTTCCCCTGAGACAGAGGCATGAATTTACAAGAGATGTACAACACACAGGAAGGCTGCACTCTGCACACTTTTTAAAATCTCCTGTTCGAAACAGCATCCTGTAAATGATACTAGATCTTTTCTTCTTTCTTCTGGTTTTGATATCACAGAGCAGCCCGGTCGATAACATGTATATCCAATGATACCCGGCTTAGACACTTAGATTTACACAGCAATAACTAAACTTCACACTGATACATTTATATTGGTGCTTTTATGTGGTGCAGCTTTAAACAGATCTCACCAGGTTTTCAGCAACATATTTCACAGACAAGACACTCGTTCCATAGAGATTATCATTGTACTGTCCCGCCTCAATGAATTTGTGCTCTTGAATGTCCTTTTCCATCTGCTCTCTGGACATCACAAAGTGGTAGTCTCGCCCGTCCACCTCGTAGTCCCTCTTCTGCCGAGTGGTATCTTTGGTGCAAGGAGGACAATAAGCTCTTTATAACAAAATTATAAAGCCACAAAGAGACTAGTGAATACTTTATGAAAATGGTACGCAGGAAGAGGTTTTTTAGCCATCCCTCATAAAAGCAGGGTAAGCTGCCTTCAAATGAGATCATGTTTACCGTGTTTTTGAGAAAGGTTCAAATGAACACCCATCTCTTACTGTATTCACAACTTCACAAGTGGAACATTTCTGAAAGATCAGAATTCATAAGTTGTGATTTGTTTTTGACGTTGTCGGAAATGACGGAGGCCAAGGAAGTTCATTTTTAGTTGCATAATAAGTCAATATATTTTAATTGAAGTTTTTCTTATTTATATTGAGTCTGAGCAAAATGTTGATATTTCTCACAGTCCTCTGTCATTATGCCTTTTTATTTTCATAATAACATACCTGCTAGCCAGCTTGCTAAAGTTTTAGGCTCTGACTTCTTGGCATCCATAGTCACATTAATATTGCCGTTGCCTAGCAGCGGGGCTCTCACAACTTAACTACTTCAACACCAAACAGATTATGTGTATGATTCTCATATCAAAACCATAAACTCACAAGTTCCATTTGAAGGCATGTGCCCCACATGCCACTCTATCAAGGTATTTTTCACTATAGACAATGAATATATTCCTAGTGGTGTGTTGAAATATTTTGCACTGATTCTTTGTATTACTGCACCAATACCTATTCCCTGCTGTCTCTGTCCATTGCACCTATCATCTTAACTGTGAACTTTTGCACATCCACTGATCAATACCTTTGAACCATCTGTTCAGCTTTTTCATTCCACAATGCATTTATTCTGTAAACATTTTTGTATAGTATCTTTATAATTATTTGTATGGCAATATTTCTATTCTATATTTATGTTATTGATTCTTGCAGTATTCTTGCATGTATTTTTATATAATTCATATGTTTATTGGACACCAAGTATGTTAAATAAGCTACTTGGCAAAAAACCCTGTTCTGATTCTGATATGCATATTTTTTTGTATGAAATGTGATATACAAATAACGTTTGAATTGACTTCAGTTGGAAAACCTTGTTGGAATTACCACAAACAAATGTGGTGGAGCCTATTTGTCAAACCATTGAG
Organism: Clinocottus analis; assembly: GCF_023055335.1. NCBI lineage: Eukaryota > Metazoa > Chordata > Actinopteri > Perciformes > Cottidae > Clinocottus > Clinocottus analis. The sequence continues at coordinate 6,551,082 of NW_027176207.1, read as the reverse complement.
ATGGTTGGTGCCAATGTTTCTTTAAGTTATAAAGCTTGCTGCTTTCCTCATAAATAGAAAGAGGTCTATTTTAGCTCTGAGCTGTAACACATCCTACCAGCTCTGACCTTGTTGCTACCAGCGTTTGGTGTCTGAATTTTTCAAAGCACTGAGCTTCATGTTAACCTTTAAAAATATCCACTCACATCAATCAAAACTTGTCATGAAATTTGCACAAGTGAGCAATGGTGAAATGGTACATTACATGAGCATTGTTATGTGCTAGAAAAGTTTTAAACAAATTTCATTGGATATCTTTAAAGACAAGAAAGTGTCTGATAATATATTATTCTAAAAGATAAAAGGAGTAGGCTACTTCAAGACTCACTCTCTAGACAAAGGGATTAAAGTATGAACTGAGGTCATCCACTCACTCACCTTGGTGCCCTGAACAGTTAGCAGCTGTATATGGTTTGAAAGATTTATTGAAATAAAAGAGATGAGTAAATTAAAACATGCAAAAAAAACAGCATTGCTGAGGGAGAACACATCACATGCAGATGGGAGTTAGCTGTTCTCTTTAGGATGAGTCCAAATGGAGTGAACTGGGGTCACACACACAAACACACAAATCAGTTATAGTCCTTCCATGTTTAGCCCTGTGGCAGCATTATATGAGGCTTCATGGGCAGCTTTCTCTTACAAAACATAAAACAAATATTTACATCCATAGTTAACCAAAACAGTAAAATCATGGTATGAAAGAAATTATTTCTAAGCGCTGTAAGAGTGATCAGAGCCTTTAGTTTCCCAGTAGAGGTCGCGAGACAGAGAAGTTGGGTCTGATTACAAACAATGAGCTCTGTGTGCTATCCTTCTACATCCATTTCAGATACTGAATTCATCTTCCTCATCAGAATCAGAATCAGAATTGTTTAGTTGCCAAGTAAGTTTGTACAAACAAGGAATTTGTCCTGGCGGAAGGTGCATCATATCAGTGATCACAGAATCACAGAAGTCTGTCAAATTTCCACGGCTCTGTTCGCTGCGGAGGCAGGCAGGATTCAGGGTAACACACTGTGAGTAATTAATACACATCTGTTTATTTAAAGCTAAAAGTGTACTAGAAAACAGTGGTGGGATGAATTGGAGATAAACGTTCACACGTCACACTGACTCCACATATGGTCGTGGTCATGACTGATTAACAGAACACATCAAGAAACACAGACAATGATTTCATTAAATACTTACGTGGCACACAAGAGCCAAACTTGTCTGGGAATTCTGATATCAGATCATCATTGATTCTGTCCTTCATCGGCCCCAGGATTATGACGGGTCTGGCATAATTTACTTGAAGAGAAAACAAAGACTTTTTAAAAAGACAACACTGATTATTTGTTATGCATGAAAGTAAACCTCATGTGTTGTGTCCAACTTTACTTCTTGTTTGTGTGCAAAGATGCATTACAATACTGTCTATGTGTATATTCCAGTAGCGGGACGTGCGTTTTCGACCTAGGCCTTCTGTGTGGTCCGGGAGTTACTTTCAGACCGATCCGTGTGTGTATTGAACACAGCGCACTGCCCACTTCACAGCATGTTCATATAGACTGTCACATGTGGACAGCAGACGCTCACTCTGTGAAGCTGATTAAGATACTGTGATTCAAGTGTTGAGGCCAAGTTTTGATAACACTGTAAGTAACTTACTTTCTTGCCGCATCACAGGTTCATATGAGAGAATGAAATCCTCTTGACTCCCTGGTGGGGCACACAGTGAACAATGTTCGCACGTCATTAGGACAAATAGTCATCACTAACATAAACTACATGCCATACTTAGCCCAAAGCCACGAGCATGTCTCTGTTAGTTTTGGTCTTACAACAGTTACCTGATGTTTTAGTAACATCAATGTACATGCATTCAGCAAAGCATTTGAGTTCTGTGTAATAGTACGACAATGTTAACTTGGACAAATAACAACCAAATGGTAGAGGAAACAGTTACAGAACATATTAAAATTGTGATTTTTCTTTTTTCTTTCTGCTTTAAAGAAAAAAAACGTGAACTAAAGAATCTCAGCTCATGACGTTACTTTCAATGAGAATTTTGATTTTAGGTTAGTTGAAAAACACTAAATAATTTTTCACTCGTTGAGTGATAGGAGCAGAAAACTCACCATTAAAATAAAACAGGAATCTCTATAGTTTTCAGGCTGCACATAAAATCCTGAAGTAACCCTGATTAGAATGGATGTGAGGTCACAGGACAGAGGATGTTGTGTGTACAGATTGTAAAGCCCTCTGAGACATTCTCCCATATTCTGCTTCAAACGAACATGCTCACAATTACAAAAACACTCTAGTCCAGGCGTGGGCAAACATTGCTTGTCTCTGTTGCTTATCTCAGTAAAAACGTTACCGTTTCTACCATCCGCCATGGAAATAACCATTAGTTCTGCTTTATACTCATTGTGTAAATTCTACATAAGTTGGAACATCAAACTCCATCGTGTCTGGGTTTATTGTGTTATCCGTAGTCCCACAACAGCATCTGAATGACTGTCGCTATTAGCGCAAGGCGGACCAGCAGCAGTTTGATTCAGCAACGACAGGACGGCGGTAATGACGGGCGAAGCTTCTCAATGCTGATTGTCTTATGATGTGTTCACACGTAACGCGCCGAGATTACATACAAAGTCATTGTACAGCTGCGTAAAAGCTGCGTAGACCAGTATTTTCCAAAGGGCAGTGCGACAGACGCGTTGAGGCAGCACGAACAGCCGGTGTTGAATCAAACTTCTGCCGGAAGTGGGACTACGGGTAATATTATGAATCCCGACACGATGGAGTTTGATGTTCATGGAATGTATGTAGAATTTACACAACAAGTATTAAGCAGAAGTAGTGGTTATTTCTGTGGTAGATAGCTGAAACGGTAATGAGTTTTACAGTGATAAGCCAGACGCAGTTCCTGGAGTCGGTGAAATTCACAGAGCTGTGTGCGGCTACGAATGGTGTTATGAATCCAAACATGAGGGCGTTTGATGTTTCCACGTTTTTGTGACTTCCACAACAAGTATAAAGCAGAACTAGTTGTTATTTCTTTTATAGTCTATAGCGGAAAAGATCGCTCTTTTTCTAGAGAGAAGCGATGGCGATAAGCCACGGCCCCTTTGTGGCGCCACGATTAGTCATGCTGCTTTTGGTGTGAACAAACCATTATGCCACACAAATTTTCCACTTGAAAAATTTTCACTCGCACTAATTTGCACCGCATCAAACGCGTCGGTCTGGCGGAAAATTTGCTTTTTTGCAACCATTCGCATATGTTTATTAAATTTGCATGTAATCTAGTCGCGCGTCAATTTCGTGTGAACGCAGCGTTAGCATGCTTAGCGGAAAGTGGCTGATATTGTATTCTTTGAATTCTGCAATGGTTTCTTGGCAAATAGAACATAAGGCCTTTGATCGTACTTTGGTGAAAAAATATTTAGCAGTCCACTCCTCATTAAACACTCACTGTCCACTTTTTTTTTCTTTGGTCCACTCATTGTTACGGAAGGGCTCAATGCAGGAAGCTGGCAGGATTCATTTTACGACTCTAAAACTCTTGTAGTATGAACCCTGTCTCCGACAACAGAAAATGACATGCCAAATTCAAATTACCGTAACTCTTCGAAAGTTCACGCTTGCTTAATTCCAAAAGCTCATTAGGGTAATTGTGAAAAAACATGGCGAGCTTGCCTGTAGGGCCACTGGGGTAGCAATGTGAGCGGTGCAGGGAGCAGCAGGCAGGCAGAAATCGCAGCCTGGTGTATTCACACCAAATGCGTCAAGATTTTTCTCGACGCCGATCTAAAAAAGGGTGTTCACACCAAAAGACTATTCATGGCGCCACAAAGGGAACATGGCTTATCTTCACTGCTTCTCTCCGGGAAAAGAGCGACCTTTTCCGCTATCGACTATGGCGGAAATAACCACCAGTTATGCTTTAAACTTGTTGGGAAGTCACAGAAAATCGTGGAAACATCAAAAGCCATTTTGTAGCCATCCGTGAATTTCACTGACTCCAGGAAATGCGTCTGGCTTATCACTGTAAAACTAGTTATCGTTTCTGTCATTCACAATGGAAATAATTACTCGTACTGCTTTATACTTGTTGTGGAAATTCCACATCGTGTCTGGATTCATAATATTATGCGCAGTCCCACAACAGCGTCTGAGTGATGGACGCTATCAGCACTACTTCAGGGGGACTGGCAGAAGTTTGATTCAACACCGGCAGGACCTCAGTGACGAGCGGAACATCTCAACACTGATTGGCTGATGCAACTATGACTCGCATGTTTTTGCTGTCGGAGTTGGGAAATTTTAACACGCTCTGCAGCCAATGTGCGCTGTACAGAAGCAGAAGGCGCAGCGGTCTCTGTGGTCGGAGGACAGATGTGTTTTTCCTTCGACCACTACTGCCTGCCATATTCTGCTGTTGGAGAGCACACTCACAAACAGCCTAAAAGAGTGCTCAGCAATAAATAAGCTTTAAGAAACATCGATGCTGGTCTGTTGCTGTCGTAGTGCTTCGGGAAACCGAAGTCGGGAACGGAGAAGCGCTACAGTAGTCCTTACTATAATTTCTAATTATTATGATAATTATAATACTCAGCAGGCCGGAGTTTGCCCACCCCTGCTCTAGTTGTTTATGTTAGTGTCATGCAAGCATGCGTCAAACACTATCAACAACAAGGAAAGGCGTCTTTAAAGGGTGTAATTATATGAAAAAAAAATGAAAAAAAAGTGTTCAGCATGCCTTTAAACATTTGGGACACAATAATCAATGGTGACTCATGAACAGAGTGCGACCCACTGCTTCAACACCGAGACCAAAATGTTTGGAACCATGCGACTGTCAGCCATATTAATAAAATTATATTATATATTATATAAATATAAATAATACCTCTCTAAAGAAAGCTATTTGAATCCAACACTTTAAAGTAAATTATTCATGGTAATACAATCAAAGTCTGAGTCAAAATAATAAATGCTGGTTCACAAAAAAAAGAAATAAAAAGGAGGTAATAGAAAATCCTAACGTGACTTTTGATCGATTGTTTTATGACTTTATTTCTTATGACTATTATTTAAAGCAATACGATTCATGTCAACCTCTGTGACAAGCCTACTTTGACAGGGCAAGTGGCGTCTTTTACCATAAAACAGAGCGGAGAAGAAAGCCAAGATCTGAATGCCCTCCAAACCTTGAGTTGAGTAAATCTGCCTTCCAACTTGTGACAGAAGTCCCACTGCACACTGAGAAGCAAGACAAATCCAACCAATGCAACATGCAACAGGCTGTGGAGGGGTCGAGGTAAACAGAGCTGAGGAATCATTCCTGGAGCAACTTACTGAATGTCTTTGTCCCATACCCATCATCACCTATTCCCAGGATGTCCTATTGGCCGTCCAAAGAGAGCCAGAACAGAAGAAAGAGAGGAAGGAGGACAGCCGCAACATAAGCAAAGGGTTGGAGGTAGTGAGAGGAGGGAGCTGCAGAGCCACAGATCTGTCTCTGTCCAGACACTAAACAGCCAGCAGGGAGAGCCAATGGGCAGGTTCAGACTGAACCTAAATCATGTCTGAAGTGACACTGGGTTGTACAGTATCACCATATGGAGATGCGTCACTCCAAAGTGAACAACATTGACTTGGTTTCTCTCCTGCTGACTGATGAGCATCTGAGCCAGAATGTCTCTGACTGTGGTCCAACAGGACGAGACAGAAAACAAAGACAACAGTGAATGATGGAGAGAGGAATACAGCTATGTTCCCTTTTCAGCCCTACATGTCACCTACACCGACTCTCTGTCTGGAAGCACATGTGTGTCAGTGGGCTTACTTACGGTCCGAATCACTGCCATCCTGCTCACCCTCTCTGTTCTTGTAGAATGGGAACTTTCGCGTAAAGATGAAATTCTTTTTACGTTTATCATTGAATGACTGTGAAGGGAGAGAAAGCATGGGGCAAACAGGTATATTTGTCACGTTCATGCAGACAAAACAACAGCTTGCAGAAAGTGGGATGTCAAGAAGTTGCGACAGTGAAAACTGATTATGTGTTTCTCCCAGATTGTAAGGTAGCTTCAATGCAAATTTGTTTTAGCTTTACTGTGATATTATTTACAAGGGTTTAGATCAAAGTAGTTACAAGTTATTTAAGATCCTTATTAAATTTATACTGGGTTTCCCTTTTTAGTTAGACCACTTACAAAATAACAATTTTGGTTAATCGTTAAATTTGATAAAAAAATATATCATGTTGGTTCCAGCGACTAGAATGTAAGCAGTAGCTGCTACTTTCCATTTTATATAATTATAGATGTCATAACTTTGTTTTGGACTTTTGATCTGACAAAAGGAGGTGGTGTTGTGATGGGCTGTTTTCTGACAGACTGAACAAATTGATTGATGAAATAAAAAATGATTATGAACTTGAAAATAACAGTTAGATTAAATGATTTGATTACAATATCTGAATAGATTCTGATACCAAATGGTTTGATTGAACCGCAGGTCTACTAGCAAAGACTGATATGAAGGTCAATATTGTGGACATGTTGGACAATATATAATATTTATCGTTTAATTGTCATTTAGGTAGCTAAAAAAACAAAATAACATAGATATAAATAAAAGTTACATTTTCTCAAGCAAGTTTGCCAAGACATTGCAGCAGAGGAATTATTACTGAGTATTACTTCTCTTAGAAAAACTCAGCGTTTAGTGTTATATAATTGATACAAAAACTTTACAGAATCTCTCTAACTTAAGCACAAGTTAACTAAACAACTTGCTAAATCATCTGCAGTGTGAGAGTCAAATAGATGTCTGCTTTACATGCAGGGGAATAACAGTATAGGTCCTAGTACTTCTTGATGTGCCACAGTTGCCATTTAAAGTAAAAGCAAGGTGAGAATAAACTGAGATCATGCTATAAGAGAAGTAACATAACCAGGGTTTAGTTGTACAAAAGAAGCACACAAACACATGCAGGGATGGAACCAAAAGTAGGAACTTAAGAGGATGAGACTTGAAATGATAAATATGCTCATTTCAAGACAAAATTCTGCTGCTGATGTGGGATATTCACACAGGGTTCTACGTGGAGTCTTGCAAGAGTGAAGCGATGCCTCAAACCTACATTTCCTAAACTTCATGTTAAAAGTATTGTTTATACATTATATGTGTTGGATAGAGAACAGTTTACACCTGCTATAGTGGTTTTAGTTTTGAGTAATATAAATTAAATGTGTGAAAAGTTAGACATGTGGTTAACAACTTGTGAAGTATGAAACTTACTGGAATGTTGAATGTAAAAAAAATCAATGACAGAAAATCAAAATCGGGCCCAACTCTTATAATTTTTGTTCTTTTTTAGCGAATACTAAAGAGAGGCATTCTTTTGTCATTCCATCATTTTTGTTTAATGCAATTTCTTTGACATAAATGAAGGAACACATACACAATATGAAACTATTGTATGAAGGACATCTATCAAACTGTTCAGACTAAAGAGCTCCTGATAGAAGCAGTGCACACAGAGCCCACTGTGAAGCCTTCAGGATGAAACTACATCTGAGCCACACACGATGAATCATCAACCATATAAACAAATATAAAGTGCCACTTTCAGCTCTTATAGAGGTACTTACCCCTTTTGAATCCAATGACCCCGGCTTGGCATTGAACTTTACAGTCTTTAGACGCGCTCGCTCTTTCCTTTCCACCCTGCAAAGCAAAAAGCTTCGTCAGTCATTTACCACAGAGATGAAATAAGATGAGTCACACTGATACGACGTTGAACTACACAACCATTCTGGGTGAGGACCGGCTTCAAACACTGTCTTAAAATGTAATATCTCCTCAGTCATTGCCTTCAACTGTGTATGTGGAGAGAAATCAATACCAGGTCAATGATGTGTCCAAAATGTGCTTGCATGTGTGCTGGGTTCAAGTTTCTGGCATTGGAATTTCTATGTCACACCCTAGTGATAAATGATTGTTACTTTTTTAAATAAGATTTGTTTCCTGCTCCAACAGCACCAGTGGGTGCAGAGGACTCCTGCTGTCAATATTTTTTCATAGAGGAATATAAATAAGTTGTCTGTGTTTCAAAAGGTGGCCAGTTCATCTCAATCGCCTCATTGACTGCTTGCTCCTCTTTTGGGACAATCAATATTTTTCACACAAATCATATACAGACTTTGAGAAATTGCACAACAAGAGACAGGTTTCTGTCTACTGCTCACCGTCTCTTGCTAGGGATGACACCCATCTCCTCACTGTCCCCGTGTGGGGTGACACGACGGGCCTGCCACCACTCATCATCTGAGGCGTTGATGACATGGAGGATGTCTCCATACCTGAAGCTGAGCCCTTGGCTGGGGAGGCCGCTGTCCTTTGACTTCTCATAGTCAAACAGTGCTCTGTTCAGTAGAAGAAGAAGGATTATTAGTATGAGTAATGCAAAAGATTCCACGATGTGAGGTCTTTTGTAATTGGGTTGTGAGAGAGTGGAAGACACCAATACAGCTTTACCAGGTCAGAGAGCATTGCAACTGTTAATCCATGCTTGGGGTTAAAATAAGAAATATTCTTCTGTTTTAGTCTCAAACTTGATCTGAACATGGAATTGTATGTGCTCAATCTTCTCAGTCTTCTGTTTGAAAAGCAAACAACACAGCCCAAATACGGTACTCATATAATGTTGCCTGGAATGAATCAGTGCCGAAATCACAGAATCAATTTGGTACAGGTTTTTCAACTGAATATAGTTGGAACATCCCAAACAAGGGTGAAATTCCAACAAGGACCAACCTGACATAGAGCGATCTCTTCTGATTGGTTCGCAGGGATCCTGACCCAGAGCTCATGCTGTGGTTCATCATCTGTTCCCGCAGGTCGTGGATTTTGGCTTCAAAACGTCCGTACTCTGCAAGACAAGATTAGAGACACATTGAGTCTGAGAGGGATCCTCTCAGACTCAATGTTGGGTGAACTCAATATTGGGTGAAAAGTGTACTCAAAATAATGTATCGTATTTCATTTTATATTTTGACTTTATCACAGTCCACTGGATGCAATTTAGTAAGTATTTGGAAGCATACAGTATAAATACATCTATAGTCATATTTATGTTTTTACTATTTCTTTAAACTTACAACTCTTAACATGTTGGTGAAAAGTAATTTGGGACCAACTTGTCATCAATACTCTACCTCTCGTGTCACCGTACTGTCTACATCTAGATTATATTTCCTTCAGTCATGTAGCAATATCAAACTGTCTGTGATGTACAACTTTTTGAGTGAAAGCCACACTTGACTGTGACATATAAATAATCATACAAAAATGAATAAACACCTGAACGTATTAAGGGAATAGATATATGAGGAAATATATGTAAGACACATATCTGAGGTCCTTTGTTTTGGTACAAAGTTACTCATTTCTATTTTTTTCACCGATGCACCAGTGTTGCAGTCACTGACGTCTGGAGCCAGGAAGTGAACTGCTCTTAGCAGAGTAAAGGCTGACGTCAGAATGTGGAAAGTCGTTACCACGTTGACAAGTATGCTTCTCCTGACAGTGTGGTTACTGTGAGGATGAAAAGCTCATATCTTGACACATTGCTGGCTGATCCGTCACTTACAAAGATCAAGCAGTAAAGAAACATGAATATATGGCGAAAATAGAGCTGAAAATACTAAATAGGTTTTATTGATACGTTTTGTCAATGTTATCCAAAAAAACTCTCTACAATTGTGGCTATTTGAAATAATTTCTGTCATATTACAGTAATGTGCTGTAATTCTGTTACGTTGCTCATTCTAGTCACATTGCTTCTGTCCATTCGGGGAGAGGGATCCTCCTCTGTTGCACTTCCCCAGGTTTCTTCCCCTGTTAAAGGGTTTTTACTATCTTTATTTGGGGGAGTTTTTCCTGATCCAATGTAAGGTTCCGGGACAGGGATGTTATGTGTACAGATTGTAAAACTCTCTGAGGCAAATTTTGTATTTGTGATTTTGGGCTATACAAAATAAAACTGAATTGAATTAAATTGGCTCCATTTGCATCAAACTCTTTCATGCTTTGTCTCTGATGTGCTTCCTTACCATCCCATCCCAAGGAAACTAAAATGAGGAAAACTCATTTTATACCTGGAAAATTATCTACAACAAAATATAAAATCCCAGTCTAATTTGAGAAAGGGAAAGTTCCACAGTATTTACAATAAACAAATCTTCTTACTCTAAAATGAGTCTCACATACCTGTCTACATGTTCACTGTTATGTTATATCCTCCTATCTATCTATCTATCTATCTATCTATCTATCTATCTATCTATCTATATATATATATATATATATATATATATATATATATATATATCTATATCTATATCTATATATATATATGTATGTATATATATATGTACATATATATATATATATATATATATATATATATATATATATATATATATATATATATATATATATATATATATATAGCTGTTATAGCTCTTTGTGTCTGCTCTCTACACACTGCCCCTTACTGTGATTGCAGAGTGCAGCAGAGTAAAACATCATGGACACCGCTCTCTCTCCTGTGGCTACTCATAGGCAATGCAGGGGCGTAGCCAATGGACGCACCAAACAAGATCAAGGCCTAATCCCCATGCCCCCCCTAAGCCCTCGAACCCTTAACCCTCAGGTACTTACTGACGTCACCTGGTAAATGGTTGAGTGTGAGAGGCTGTGAGGGTTTGAACTGGTGTAAATATGAATTGTGTACAATTGTGGGTATTTATCTTATACTTTTTATTCCCTGATTTTGTCTTAGGGCTCTTTCCTCTTGAGATGAGATGTTGTTTCAAATAATAATAATGATCTATTTACTTGTTTATGTCATAACAGATTCAATAACAAAACAAAATGTTTGATGAATACATCTGTATGAAATAATAATAATATATAATTTCTGTTTGCATTCTTCTAAGTTCATGTTCCATCTTTAATCCTTAATTTAGTTGTGTAAATGTAATTTATTGGCCTGATCCCCCACGTGCCTCTTTGTTTAGCTTTTTTTTTTATGTCTCCATTCTTCCATTGGATGTCACATTGCTATGAATTGTGGGTCATTCCCTTGTGCAAAGTCGGCATCTAATGCTGACTTACGGAAAAGGTTCATAAAGGGGGCAAAATGTCTGCCAGAGAGCTCTCAAGCACTCTACGATGTGATAGTGGGACGGACGAAAACTTTCACGGATTTCGCGGGAGCGCGCCTTAAAGGCTGTGAGTCCGCAAGGGTGGAGATTGAGATTGGGCCTAAAACCTGTCTGCTCTATCAGTCGTCCCTTATATCAGATTACGCTCCGCTGTTTAAACCGGAGCTGAGACACATGATCTAGTTACTAGTTTTCCAACTATATGATGAATTTATTTTTAAGAGTGTACTGTATGTAGTACTGTGTACCGCGTGTGTAAAAATGAGTGAATATCCAGAATCATTGTCCTGTAGTAACCACTGCACACCATCTCACACACATCTACTTGCCAAACACAAACATATATGAGTATATATTTTTTGTAAATCAATGTTGCCCTCTATTGGTATACAATGTAATGAATCAATAAAGAAACATGACTTGATCCCTCTCAAGCATCGGTACTTTACGGATTCGCAAAGTTTTTAAGGTTATGAGATATTCACTGTTGACCTCTCTGCCTCCCAAAAGGAATAGAGGTGAATGGGGTTAAATTTTTTGGAGTTCACATCAATGACTTTTGTTAATAAACAAACAGCAACGCCTCCTTCCAGAGACAGTGTTGTTGTTACTCTGGATTACTGTTGACAGTTACTATTATCTAAGGCAGGGGTGTCAAACTCATTTTAGTGAAGGGGCCACATGCTGCCCATTTTGATCTTAAGTGGGCCGGAACAGTAAAATCACAGCATAATAACGCATAAATAACGACAATATTTCTCTATGTTTAAATCAATGGTGAAGGTTTTTGGACGATAAACTCTATTTTAAGGTCTTTCAACAATTAACTAGAAACATAAGGACCAAAAATTCAGACATCAGCCCACTGTTTATCTGCCTGGGCTCTCCTCTGCAGATTCCCTCGCTTTGTGACACTTCATAGAGCCTTTAAACTGCGACAACAATGTCTGTATCTAATGGTAATGCCACATCAAAACACAGTATATTTGAAGAGAGGACATTATCTTAATTACATCTTTAAAGGGGAAGAAGAAAGGACAGTGTTTGAGGGGTCACGACCTGTGAGCACAGTGCAGTGGAGGAGTGAGAGGGGACACAGATTGGGAGAGGAAAGGGTCAGATGTCTATGGGTCAAATGCTTGGTGATGAGGAGTGAACAGGCTGTCTGTGATCACAATCACTCAGTGGTGAATGATGCTAATGCTTAGAGCAGCCACAGGTGCCAATGGCACGAACCTGGTGCAGGAGAGTGGGCCCGTCGCGGTGAGCATAGAGCAAGTTCTGATGGGCAAGAAGAGAAAGCAGTTGTTAGTCCCAGAGGTGTTGAGGCCTGGTTAGAGATGGTACCGAAGCCACCGAGCTGGATAAGTGAGGGGGAGCATTCCGTGAAACTTTCAATGATCTTTAAACTAAGACTTTTGATTACAGAAGGCTTCAGATTGAACTGGATGCCAAGTTAAATAGATTCTCTACGGATCTTGGTCTCCTATGAGACGGAGCAAGGTCAGTGGGAGCTTTTGGCTCTTGTAGGTCAGTGGTCCTCAACTGGTCTGGTTCTGGGACCTACCAACACCCCTTAATGACAAGCCGCGACCCAAATCGAGGAACATTCTCAACTTTCTCTCAAATGTATTTAATGAAAAGATGGTGCATTTTGAACCTGTGATAGTACAGAATATGTATGCCAACACAAAAAAACAAGTTTAATGATAAGCCAAAACAACCAGCTGGTGGCAATGCTAGAGAAGGACCTTTTCCCTTTTACACTCAATTAGCTGCATTTTAATTAAAAACCAAAAAGTGGATCTTCAGTTGTTGTTCTTGTTATTGTTATAGTCACTGATATGATGCACCTTCCGCCAGGACAAATTCCTCGTTTGTACAAATTACTTGGCTATTAAACGGTTCTGATTCTGACAAGGCTGCTGAAAACATAGAGAGACAAGAGCAAAACAAGTTGAAACCAAAGCCAGCAAAAAAATGACACTTAGCTCTCGAGGCTGTTTGGCAACACTTTTGACTAAAAACAGAAAAGAACTTGATATGGATACTTTTGAGACAAACATCCGCTACACCTCGGGGTATAAGGGTCTGGACAATTTGTGAGTTTGACACTCTGAGACATGAGAGGGCTCCGACCATGAGTCAATGGCTTTATGGCCCTCCAGCAGATACTGCTGCTGTTGACCTTAATAAGAGGAGGCCTGCCACCAGTCAAAGCTGTGTGATCCACAACACCTTAACTTAAAAATGGTTGGTAGATTTGAATTAGCATAAACATGAGTTATTACAATTTACATGCTGCTGCTACAGGACAGACGAACCACTAACAAGTGGGACAACAGCACTAGAATGTTCGTTCGTAATTCAGACCTGGGCGTTTTACGGCCTGCGGGCCACACGTGGCTCTTCCAGTCCGGCCCTCGTGCACATCAAAAAAGAAAAAGAGATAAATAAGATGCACACCATAAATGCAATACCACAACACTGCTTTTACTTTAAAGGCAATTTATGTATGTACGCATGTGCTTATGCAGCCTCACCGACAACCGGTGTTGTTAATTTCTCGATTTGGAGACTGACGTGAAAGCACTTATTGTTATGCAGTTTCCGCGTCCAGATTAAAAATGAATCGTGCAAGGGCAAAGCCGCCACTGATTCTGACCTGCAGTTTGATACACTATGGCACAGCACCTTTCTATACACGAGGAGGCCTGCTCAGAAGACGTTAGTTCTCTTTGGATCTACCTCCACATGAGAACAAACATTCTTAGTGATGAAGTTCAAACTAATCCAGATCCAGAGCCTCTCTCACTGATACCTGGCAGCCGTCCTTCGCATATCCACCTCAGACATTCAACCAAACTTCAATGCACTTGTTCAAGCCAAACACAGACTGGACTTTCCTCACTGAGAGTAAGAAAAACTCAACGGAACTGGAAAACATCAAAAGCACTTATGGCTTTTGTACAAAGTTAATAATTTGCTGGTATTTAACATAAATATGTAAGGTAAGCAACAAACTGAACATTGACAAAATAAGGTGTCACTTGTCCCACTAACAGGGACCCTCACTACAGAACAGACTGTTTATTTATGTTGTTCCCGGATAAAATAAAATGTTTCTTCTGGTACCTGTTCATAAAAAAGAAACAGCTTTATATACTGTATGTTAACTTGCTGTTGCTCCAAGAGTACCTGTTACATTGTGCTGATAATATTACGTTTATTATTGAATTTTGTGCATAATGCAATTAATCGCTGATAATCAAAGAAAAAATCATGCAATTAATCAGTCACATTTTTTTCAACTTTGCTCAGCCGCTATAACATGGCCACTGTAATGTGGTTAGAGTTGTGAAATGGTGGCGGTGAACATTATAACATGTTATCAAAACAGCAGCTAGTTTAAGGCCAGGGTCAGAAACCTTTCGTATACAAAGAGCCATTTTGCCCTATTTTCCATCAAATAAAATTTGTTTGGAGTCACAAAAGCAACTGGATATCACAACGTACAAAGTTAGTTAGACCAGAGGCGTCAAACTCATTTTCGTGAAGGGTCCACATGCTGCCCATTTTGATCGAAGTGGGCCGGACCAGTAAAATCAAAGCATAATAACGCATACATAACCGCAATATTTCTCTATCTTGGAATCATTGGTGAAGGTTTTTGGATGATAAACTCTATTTTAAGGTATTTTTACAATAAACTAGAAACATAAAGACCAAAAATTAGCCCACTCTTTATTTGCCTGGGCTCTCCATTTTTATCTACTTGCAATACAATGCCCCGTGGTGAAAAATACAGTAAAATGTCCAAAAATGTTATCCTGCATTTGCAGCTTATACTTTCTCCCTGAATTTTGTCACAAGGTCTCTTTTTCTCCCGATCATTGATGGAGCACCATCTGTAGCCCCACTGAGACAGCACGGGTCCAGTCCACTCTGACCCGGTCCATCGCTTCCACGAGAGCGCTAAAAATGTAATTGTCTGTAGTGGTGTCTGTCATGGGGATCGACTCAAGGAACTACTCTGTGACCGCCAAAATCTCATCAACACCACAAATGAATATGGCCAGTTGGGCAATATCTCTAGTAATATTAGGGCTTCCATCAATTGTGAGTGTGGATAAGTAGTTACTCTGCCTGTCTTTTAAGCAGAGGGTTAATGGTTCAAATCCCAGCTCTGGTAGTATTAGATGGAACCCCTGGCGGGCCGGATCCGGCCGATGGGCCGTGTGTTTGACACCCCTGGATTAGATATTCCTTTATCAGTTACATAATGGGGAAATTTACAGGATTACAGCACCAAACAAGATAAAGTGATAAAAAAAACAAGTAATATAAAGAAACAGTAAAACAGTCATAAAAAAAGTAACAAAAACAGTAAAAATAACAATAACAATATTAAATGTACAGACAGAAAAAAGTTGTTCAACTGTGGCTGAAGGAGCTGTGCAGAGCTGCCAGAGTGTCCTGCATTGGGTGGGAGGTGTTGTTCATCAGGGGTAATAGTTTAGCCATCATCTTCCTGTCTCCAACCACCTCCACCATATGCAGTGAACACACCAGCACGTTGCTGGCCTTCTTTTCTAGCTTCCTGTCGGCTGTCATAGAGCTGCTTCTCTAGCAGACCAAAAGATGGCTGATGCCACCACAGTCAAAGAAGTTGTTCAGGAGTGCTCCCTGAAATGACTTTTGTCATATATAAAACTATACAAAAACTTTCACATGCAAACTGTGGGGAGGACAGGTGTTGAACATGCTATCTTGTGGCGACAGAATTAAACTCTCTATTTTTTCCTGTGACTTTTCTGTTGTTTTATTTATCCATTGACAGTTTATTGAGGGCGGAGCTCTGTAAATCATGAATAGCTACCTGCAGGGAAAGAGGCTTGACTGCAACATGTTACGATGTGATGCACATTTTAGTTAAAAAAACATTTTAAAACATTTTTTATTTTCAGTGACACAGTATCACCTCAAACTTCAAAATAAGAGGTGAAAAAAGATTTTCTACTGGACAAAAAAATTAAATCATATATATTTATTAGGGCTGGGCACGTTATTCCGTTATAAATGCGTTAACGTAGCAATCCATTAACGCCGACAATGATTTTATCATCCGTTAACTGCATAATGCAATTAATCTTAATCGCTGTTAATCACAGAAAAATCATACGATGAATCAAACAATATTTTTCAACTTTGCCCAGCTCTATTTATATATATATATATTTTAAATGTTCTTTGACAACCCCTGGCTTACGGTAACAAAACCACTTAGTTAGGGTTAGAAACAAATGTTTTTGGCTTAAAATAAGTGCGCTTGTAACGTCATGTGACTTTGTAGCATAGTGTCACGTGACGTAACGTAACTTAAAAAATGTACAAATTATTCAATTGTTTGTTTCACATGGGATCTAAACGCATGACCCCTGAGCTTATACCAATGACACTGACAGGGTTTACATGGGACTTAGTAAAACGCCTGGTGCATCTTATACAGACTATGAGGGTGCCTTGTGCGTTGGTATCAGATACTGATAGGCCATGCCCAATCATTGGGACCTAATGAACTGCGAGTGAGACCAGGCTGAACAAATATTGTATGGACCTTTGTCCTCTATCAAAAACATATTTTTTGCTTTGTATTCTTCTATCAAAGTCTTCACCATATTTGAACAGATACTTATGGGGGGTGCTTTTATTGTGATTGTAAATATATGATAGTGACGTGTAAATTGCAATGAAACATAAGGTGAGCCAACAATGATTCCAACCAGATCATTCTCATGTTTTTGTGGTGACTCACCTTCTGGTCTGTACTGGGCAAGGATGGTGACCACCTGTCCAGCTCCCTTCAGTGCTGCTGCTGCTTGTTCATGTGTGGCTCCTCGTAGGTCGATGCCATTTACCTGTATTAACAACATGGAACATTCCAAGATTAGTTGGGTGGAATGTCTGTTTCATTTGACTTAGACACTACAATGAACTGAAGCACAGATGAAGAAAGCTTAGCTTTGTACCACACCAGTGCAAATACGTGGTAACCTTCAATGGAACAACACTTGACAGTAGGTGCATGTTTCTCTTTCCTTTAAATTCCATTTGAGCCTGTGTCATGTATCTAACATTGCTAACAATGCTAACAACGGCATGTACTGCACTTCTCCGATGTTCACTGTTTGTCTCGTATTGTTAATGACAAAATTTTAAGTTTCCAGAAATTTGCAAAAAAATATAAAAACTTGTGTGATTTAATTTACAAAAAGGAGCAATGCATCTCAACAAACAAATGAGTGAATGCATCTCAACACAAATATCTCTAACTATGCGTGAATTTAACGCTCATACTGAGGGGAAAAGGGTTAAATTTATTTCATACTAACTTTCTCACATTATCATAAGAAGTGCTGCTGAAACCATGTCATCTTCCTTACAATGTGAAGAGATCATTTAACATACATATAAATGGTCATCTCAGAGAAGAAGATTCTGTTTCTGTGTTGAAAAGCACAGTTTAACACGTTTATGTCTGAAACACCGCTCTCTTCACAGTCGGTGGGCTGTCCTTTACTCAACAGTGGCAACAAAACGAATAGCCCCAGTTGTGAGAGCAAAAGGAGTCACACTGGAAATGAACATAGTGTGTGTAGAAGAGCCAGGACCCTAGAATTAATAAGGTAGGGAGTGGGAAAGAGGCTATTGGCCCCACACTTTATGCTCCAGGCCCGATGTGGCGTTGTGGCTGGTGCGATCACAAGATGGCCTGTAGTATCTGTCGGCTTTCATCAAGGTGTGCCAAGGTGCTGATTGGACACAAATGACCAGCTAGACAGTGCCATGTTTATTTAACAGTCTTCAGGCTATATAATACTACAATGCAATGAGACAATTCAGTACAATGAGGCAGAACAATCACTTGCCACAGATGTCTGCTCATACATACATACATACATACATACATACATACATACATACATACATACATACATACATACATACATTTAAGATTGGAAAGCAGTTGATGCTGACTGAATCAAGTCAGTGTATCTTATTAAACAGCTCATACATTTAGAGTGTATGATAATGACGTCTTAATCGTTTTCTTAGGACGGAGGACAATCCCTATGGAGTTGCAGACCTGGATGGTGGTCCCCATTTTTAAAAAGGGGCTCCAATCGGGGTATCACAATGTCCAGCCAGTTTTTTTCAGGGTACCTGAAAGAAGGCATGGGAGTTCGCAAATACAGTCTACGTGTTTTGTTGTTTGTGGACTTGTAGAAGTCTTACAACCGTCCCGTGTTGCTCTGGGCCATACAGTCCTTGTAGGACCAAATTGAGAGCTGTGTCCGAATACTGATGGATAGATGGAACCCTCTTCTTCGATTGCCCTTGCTCGGACTATACCCAGCTTAAAACTCAAACTCCATTTGCATCTCAACTACACATACATTATTTCATGACTGCATCTTGACAGACAGACAGACAGACAAACCGCTGTAGTTCCTGATACAGTTGGTTTTTTTGTAATGATTCACACAAGGTGAAACCAACACCAGTTGCCGGTACCATAATAATGACCATAATAATAGCTATATTCAAATGGCTCAAATCTGACAAATTAATTTCATAGCCACCATCGTGAGGACTTCAAATATATTCTTGATGGCACGTTATTACACATTTAATTCAGAATATTATCTGTTTGGTGTGTTTTGAGTTAATATTGCATGTTGATAAGTCTAAATCTGTGTGCAGGCAAGTCGCACACCAGCTCTTTACTGCTTGTGAAAGCACATGAATGCAAATGCTGACTGTGCCATGTTTCATACGTCTCAAACTTCTGCATACGGAGACAAGAGTTCACTGCGAGAAGATTCCAAAAGAAATGGGACTGGATTTAAAGGCTGAAATCACAAGTATTTCATTTTATGGATTTATTAATCAATGTTTTTTTTAGATTTAAAATGTCTGACAAATGAAATTGTGCTCAAATTGATTGAAAGTGATTAATGATCTGGTGATAAATCTCCTAGAAATGTAATGTGTTTCAGAGTTCGGCCATCTGGCATTAGGGTGACCGCTAATATACATATAATATATGATGTAAAGGCCCACCTGGAATTTATACATCCAGTCCTTTAAGTTTACATAACTTTGAAAAATACAGGAAGTATTGGTATGGCGAAATTTAGGCCTTACCCAGCTACATTTAATGACTCAACAGGCCAACAACTGCTATTCTACTGTTCATTTGTATTATAGGGAGAAAACCCAAGTAAAAAAGAACTATAGTTATGTTTAAAGTTAATAGGATACAATGAATGGGTTCTGAATGGAAACCTAGGAATACAGTTCCACGTCTAAGGCGTTACCAGACCAGTGAACAGGTTCAGCATGAAATAAACATTCTAGTAACAATAGTTAAATCAGACCCACTACAGCTGGTAATATTGGAAAAATACTGCAGGGATGAAATAAAAAGACCAGGTTGGCTGTGTGTTTGGCCTTGAAAATGAATCTAGGCCAGTAGGACTATTACACTCTATAAATATGCGGGGAACACATGGGTTGAACTCTTTAAAAGTAGATCTGTACTGGCAATGAGGGAACCTTTGTTCTATATTACATGAGGTGTCTTTTGTCTTTTTTCACTTCTGATTTTCATCATGTAATAGATGAGATGATTGGTCTCTTGAATTTTGTATGTACGCAGCTTGTATTCTTAAATATTTATTTTCAATCAATAGGCCATACATTTTAAATGTACAACACTTGATTCCAAAGTCTGCATCCAGATGGTGACTTATTAATAAATTATCCATGACTTATGATCCTAAATCATTTAAAAATGTTTTCCAACATGACTGTGTCTTGTATCTACTCACCGATAAGATTTGGTCGCCTCGCCTCAGCTCTCCACTCAGGTCTGCAGGCCCTCCTGCCAGGATGAAGGAGACAAAGATGCCCTCTCCATCTTCACCGCCTACAATGTTGAAGCCCAGGCCCGTGGAGCCTTTGTGGAGCACCACCTTCCTGGGTTCCCTGTACAGACAGTTCAGATAGTACATCAGTTCGGGGGAGTCGTTGGGTTTCAGCATCTTCGGCTCGGGCGTCGGATGACAGAGAGGTAGACAACAAGTGTAAGGTACGTCGACCAGAGCCTCAGTGATGCTTTGCTCAGGCAACGGATCTCGAGATTGCCAGAGCTCCACGGGGGGATGGTGCTCTACTTAGGATCACTTGTCCCAAATTCAGTTGTGACGGAATAGGAACCTCGTCACATGCTCACACACACTGGCTGGATTTTTACCTCTCTCACGCACATGCACACTCAAGGATTCATGCATGGGGTGGCGTCAGACATACACTCCCTTTGAGGGAACTTAAATACAGACACAGACTCCCATTTTAAGAAAATTTGGTTGATACAGCTGATGATATGATGATGTGGTTCATGTTATTATTGATGATGACGGCGATAGTGATGTCTTTGTTGCTGTATATTTAGAGAGATCATGCAGAGTGACACCTATTGTTTGAAGACAGTACTTATTCTCCTGCATTGTCAAACGTGAACGATATCTACCATACTAAATACTTAAATCCAACTATTTCTTTATTAAGGAACGTCACCATGAATGTAAGCAACATACTGCCACCTGCTGGTAAATACATAAATTACAGGAGCATGTAAACGCACAGCTAGATCATTGAGAGCTCTGGGCCTTTTTCTTTTTAGAGCAAAGCTGTGAATATTTGATCATTTTTCTCTTGTTCAACAGAACCAACTATGTGTCCTCTGTGTTCTCCACATGTTTCCGTACCCCCGTTAGTCAACAGAACCAGCCTCTTATTCAGCATCGTTTGGGGATACGTTCGTTTCTGGCTTTAATACAAACTTGGTGGTTAGAACTTGACCAAAGACTCAAACCACATAATATTTGATGCTAAACTGTAACATATATTTGTTAGTGACAGCACTCTCTCTATGAACTATATACTGAATGTATACGCGTGAAATCAGTCACCAACAACAGGCTGATTTGCATGTGTTCAGGGATTTCTAATGGAGAACAAGCTTCCTTCTGCCATTTTCGACCATATTTACAACACTTCGGGTTGTATGACAAAAGCATTTGCAAAGCATTGTTGATGCTACAGACTGAATTGACATTTAGTCCAAGTTATCCATACATACGAGCTTGCAGACCGCTGCTGTGGAACAGATGACAGACTCATTCATGCAAAGAGCAGAGAAGAGAATTGTTCTCATACCTAGCACAATGTCTGTGAACACTCAATGATCCTTCATTAGAAAACAAGCACTCTGGAACTGATGTGTTGCTGTTATAAGAATTGCTTGGTTTGTACAAGACACAGAATCAAGCCCTGGCAGTAAGTGCATAATTAATCATAGGACATGAAAAAACAGCACTTAACGTTAGTGCTTTAACTTCATCTTGTCCCTGACATTTCATAGTCAGAAAAATATCTCTGTATTATATCAGAGACACATTAATGTATGAATGACATTGTTCATTTAGAAGATTGTTCATTTAAGTTACTAAGTCAGAATCCAACTGGATGATACCAGGATGAAGGGTAGTGATACATTTTGCATGGAACAAACTCTTGCAATTATAATAATTAGGGTTGTGAGGAGCAGGGTGTAACACAAATTTTTAATGAGAAGTTTCAAATCTAAAATGAAAAAGCAGAGCTCCAGTGTCTCTATGATGAGACCTGTAATGGTTCAATATAGTTTTGTGATGTTTTGTGAAGATAGTCTAAACTGATTTAAATGTTTCTCAGAGATGGTTGAACCAGATGGTAGAGAGGAAAGGGGATCCAATTCCTGTTGACTTTTCCTCACTTGTGTATATGAGGGTGGTTGTAAACAAATAGGGGGTTGATTTCTCAGGGCAGAGGAAAATGTAAGTTCTTTGGGACTGAGGGACAACAGGTCAAGCACATCAGCAGCGTTTTCCTTTGTATCACCATGGCTTGGAGGGCCGTGAGCCTCATCATCAAGTAGGGTAAAGTACTGTTGTTTCATTGACTCTTGTGTCACAGACTGCTCTGAATAGCTGCTGCATACTTTTCTTCTTGCAAAAATAAACAGACAAAAAGACAACTTTGATTCAGAGACTCCATTCCTCCTTTGCAGATCGACAGAGAAAATCTTCCATTATAGACCAACTCTACAGGGATCAAACCCTGGCGTCTCTGCTAGTCAATGCACCACCGTGCAGCCCTGAGAAGTAAAATGACTTTTTCTTATCTTGTCATTATTAATATAGCGCAGAGGCATCTTTAAAGTAAAGACATTTGTGTTCACTTCTGACAGCAGCATTGTTGTCTCTTAGCAGCAAGTGGTAAACTCAGAGATGATTGGTTACTTGGATTGTTAACTTCAGAAAAAAGAAACTCTGAGACACCGTCAGCCAGTCAGACTGGTACACAACTGTTCAGCAGCCGGCAGAGGATTCACATTCATACCAGATAGGGACGATGAATTACCGTGTTAATGGAACTAAAAAGACGGTTCATAACATGTGCATACTAATACTACTACTACTACTACTACTACTACTACTACTACTACTACAAGCAGTGTGGGTGTATCAGCAGGAATAAATAAGTCCAACATGTTCTGGGTTTTCCTTATAACTTTAGTGACACTCCACATTTCAGCCGCACAGCCAAGTCCCTGGCCCAACCCCAATCTCCACCCTCAAACACTGAACCCTCAGGGACTCACTGACGTCAGCTGCTAACTGGTTGAGTGTGAGAGTCTGTGAGGGCTTGAGCTGGTGTGAATATGAATGGGACAGCACTTTGCTACAACATCACGTGACGACATTACAAAAATATTGTGTGTGTATATATATATATATATATATATATATATATATATATATATATATATATATATATATATATATGTATATATATATATGTATATATATATATATATATATATATATATATATATATATACGCATTATATTCTTTTTATTCACTTGTTTGAACGTCTTCCTCACAAGATGAGAAGTAATTTTAAATTATTTATTTACTTGTTTTTGTCTAAATGAAAAATTTGATGAATGTACAAAAACATATATATATTTCTGCTTGCATTCCTCTTACTCATGTGTTTTTATGTTCCATTATGTTGTAAAGGTATTTTATCTGGCTATTTGCCCACGTGCCTCTTTGTTTACCTTCTTTTTCTTTACGTCACTGTTTTTCCATTGGGAACTGTGTGTTTAACCTCAAGTTGCAATGCATTGTGGGTAAGTCCCTGAGGCAAAGTCAGCATCTAATGTTGACTTACGGAAAAGGTTCATAAAGGGCTCAAAATGTCTGCCACAGAGCCCCCAGGCACGGCACAATTTGACAATGGGACACCCCTAAACTAAAGGACTTCGTAGAAGCGCGCCTCAAAGTCTGTGAGTCCGTAAGGGTGGACATTGGGTCTGTGTATTTTGGGCCAATGGATTTTCGTTTTGAAATGAGAAAACCAAAATCGGGAAACAAGCTGTTTCCCGATTTCCGTTTAGAAATACGAAATGACCCATTTAGAAATACGAAATGACCCATTTTACATTTTTTGTTTTGATAATCGAAAACGAAAAACGACCCGTTCTTTTATTTGCTTAAACATGATAATCGAGAATTAAAATGTGTGGACCGACCTGCAAAGCTATTTTGACTACTTTGACAAGAGAAAAAGGCGTGGCCACTTCGTGGAGCAATTGTGCGGTTCTCCAGCGCTCGCGATCCTGACTGGACCAGCCTAAACCCATCAACAATACATGTTGTCCAAATAACCACCAAACAACCAGTCACATTTAGTAATAACAAAACTATCCAACAAAATTAAAGCCTACACACACACACACACACACACACACACCTGCTGCGGTCTGACCATCAGCAGCAGCACAGCAGCAGCAGCAGCGCTGTGTATTATTAAATACTACTGCACATGTAAAAGATAAGTTACAAAGCCAGCATTTCACTCACCATATTTCCGTAATCCTCTGTGTAAAAGGCGTCATCAGAACACAAGGAACTCATAATCTACCAGCAAGCTAGCTTTTTGGCTGATGTGCGACCAGGTGGACTCTGCTGACACTGTCATGTTTTTAAAGTGGGCGGCGCCCCCTATCTGCCCTGACGAGAGCGAGAGACCTGGATGCGCGCGCAGTCTAGGGGCCAACCTCGGGCTGGCCATCCCGGAAGTCTTTTTTAGGGCACTGATTGGATAAATTATGTATCCATCCATGTCTCTCATTTATTTCTTTGTTCAGTGATTGGCTGAATTGCTTCTTAGACCCACCTTTTTTTGGGCCAAATTAATCTGGCCACACCACTAGACTAGCAGCAGAGACATGCACTAGCAGCAGAGAAGTGTACTGGAGCAGCTGAGCAGAGAAGACAAGCAGGAAAATCAGATTTTTTTGAGAAGATATCCTATTTTATGAATATTACCGGATATATTTCATTGCTGAAAATACGAATATTGACAATTTGTATTATTTATTACTATTTTTTATTTTTTTAGTGCCTCAAGGTGGGTGGCCCCATGGCCCTCTATTGACCGGCAGTGGCCAGTGGCTAAGCCTTCTCTGCCGGCCTAAACAGAATCACAAAGTTTTATAGCTATTTTATAATTGGATTGTTTTTCACCAATATACTATATGTATGCCTATTAATTATGTCTCTGCAACTGCTGCTAAATTTAGAATTGAAAACATCTACAAATCAGCTGCACATGTCAAAGTTAAGAAAACAGGGTTCAACCACCCCCTCGCCCTTTCCCCTCCATGTTGGAAATTAACATTTTACATTCACTCAATAACTGTGGCGATTAACAATTTTGAGGTACTTTTAATTTTCATTCTCTACTTCATACTTTTTACTTTTAATCCACTACAATTCAAAAGGTATTATTACCTTTATCTGATAACTTTAGTTACGTTTCAGATTAACACAAAAATGCAATCAACAAATACACTATGATGGGATATCAAAGTATAAGATACGATGAGTACATTTTCTCACTGGGGGGAATTTACAAACAAGCCAGCATAAAGTCATTTTAATGAGCTCCACCTTTACCAGCTGCAACATTGATTATAATCCAATACTATATTAAACATCATTCTGAAACACATATGGAGGGATGGAACATAGTGGCGTAGTGCAGAGAGGTGGTGGTGGTGGTGAAAAGTACCTGGTGAAGTCCAAGTCAGGGAACAGGCTTAAGTGATATGGGAGGGGGACGGAGTGGAGGAGGCTTTTGTCAAACTCCACTGGGGAATAGTGTCGGGGGGATGGGGCTTTGTCACATAGTTTGTTCACAGTGCTGTAAACTGGCTCAGGAGGCCTACAGTGGAGTGAGAGACAAGAGCAGAGGTTAGTGTCCAGAGACAAGGGTGTGTGTATGTGTGTGTGTGTGTGTGTGTGTGGCGGAGGGAGAGGCGGAGGGAGGGAGGGGGGGGGGGGGGGGTGAGAGCATGCTTAACATGTTGCCAGCTACACTAATATTATCGCTACAACTAACAAGTATTTTCATTTTCTGCATACCTATTAGAATCTTTGATCAACTGATTAATCGTTCAGCCATTAGTTAAGCCATCAGAAGCGACTGTAAATGCTAATTCCTGCATCACCTAACGGTCTAAACCCCTTAAATGAATACATTATTATGATTGTTGAATTCATATTCTGGAGATCTAACTAATCAATGTCACATTTTGATATCCTTAATTGCAGGAGTGCAGAAGTTAACACATATTTGTTTTACATACAATGTAGAATTCCGACAATGTTTGTGTGTTTGAGTGAATGTGGTTCTTCATGGTTATCCATTCACAATGTGGTGGTGGTATCAATATTAGTTGATAATTACGAGCTTAAATTATTTATAGTTTCAATTATTTAAATTTATGGTATGGCAATGTAGTCAGCAAACAGAAGCAGGAGTTATTAAAAGTTGTGAACTAATATTGTGATCATCAAGTATTAATTCATCATAGTCATGAAGTCATATTTATTTATTTTTCACCCTTTTTACCGTTTATTGTAATTCTGTGTTACAAGGACCGAGCAAAATAAGCTTTTCATTGTATATAATAATTGTCTGTTATCTGTGCATAAAAACATCTTGAATTTTGTATGATCATGTCGGTCTTCAGTCATGTAACTCATTCGTATAGTTAGTCCCGTGATTCTCCAGTGACAATCCATCACACAGTGGTCAGGTGAGTTGTTAGGCGTAAAGTTATCGACCACCACAATTGTCTCCTAAACTTAAATAAATGGTTTTATTGCCTAACCTAACTTCTCATGAAAACAGATGTTTATTTTGAAAGGAAAAATGTAATCAGTGTATTTTTACTTGCTGTCCCAACATGCGAAAAGGTTACCTCGTGCGTCGAAACCCGATGCCAAAGGGCTCGACGAAACAACATTATTTGACGAGTTGGGACGGACAATGTGTTGTTACTCGAGGCATCGAACCAAAAACACATAAAAAGATGAGGGAATCGGGCATGCAAAAATGCAGACTCATTTTCTGATTTTGGACTCATTCTTGCAGCAATGTATATAACATGCATGAATTGTGAAAATGGGCCTAGTTCCCATTTCAGAACCAACTTTAATTAAATTAACTTATTTCAACAGGGAATAATCTTCTCTTTTGTACAACATAGGAATGCATGCAAACATTGTTAAAAGCCACCATATTTTGTAGATAATAGAAACATTAACTCTGAGGAGAGAAATTTAGAAACATTTAACAGTAATTCTGAATTTATACATCACATCTAGTCAGACATCCGATGTATAATGTAAACATGCTCATGGTTAAAAAAAGTGTAATATGCAATTTCATTTTTTTCAACAATTTGTTGCGATAAAAAACACAAACAATAAGGAACATGCAGGGGCATGCTGTAGGGGACAGAGACGCTAAATATCTCACCTCAACTGGAAGTGCCGAGAATCAAATCTATGACCCTCCCCGTCATCTAACGAGGGATTTCTAATGGGATGGAAAAAGTCAACTTTTCATAACCAATCATTGATAACCATCTTTTATCATTAAATGCTGCATTATTGCCATTTGAATTCACATGATTGATTTTCACACACATTAAGACACTGATAAAAGACACACTTGGTGGCATGCTACATAAAAAAACAAGGCAGCTGACAAAAGAAAAAGCCTAAAAAACATACTGAGGGCTTTACATCACCATCACTACGAGTCATTAGAGTGAGCTCGCTCATGAACAGTACGTCTGCTCTCCTGCAGACATGTATTCGTAGTTCTACTGTGCTGCAGACACATACTCGTAGTTTGACTCTGCTGTACTCATAGCTCTACTGTGCTGCAGACGTGTACTGGTAGTTCTACTCTGCTGCAGACATGTACTATTAGTTCTTCTGTGCTGCAGACATGTACTCGTAGTTCTACTGTGCTGCAGACATGTATGTATTCATAGTTCCACTGTGCTGAAGACATGTAACTCATATTTGTCACTGCTGAGACACTCAGTGCATGTCTACTGTTTGAGAACTGATGGGCATCCACATGTTAACCTATGAGTATGAACATTGTAGTCACTTCATGTGCACACTGTGGTTTCCTCCAGAAAACAGAAGCCACTGACACTGCAGGGAAGCTTAATGCAAAGGTCAGAAATAAGACGTGTGAAAGATGTCTTTTATTTAAAAGACAGAAATATCTCACCCAAGTTGTTATTCTACTCTGGTAGCTGTCCAAATAAGGACCCAGCTGGCTCTGTTTCTTCTACTTAATCATTCACAGTGAAATGAGCTGAGTTAAGGCAGCCGGTCCAGATAACACCAAAACACAGTGACCTCGGAAGGACCCATAGGTGCCATTTAGAGAGTGAAGAGTACAGCTGGCCTGTGGAGATGAGGTTTCTGTTATTCATGAGACTTTAACTTAGGTGTTGGAGTTCAAGTATAGGAACTTTGTGCATTTCTGAACTTTAAATTGGCAAATGTAGTGCCCTGCATGAGATAACTATTCTCCTTAAAGACAAAGTTTAAAAATGTCTGGCAATTGGTTGAAAAAAACTGATGACAATACAGTGCCTAATAAGTGGACTTCACATCCTACTGTATAACATCCATACAACTTAGGTATACTTGTAATGTAATAATCAAGAAATAGTTAAATAGTTTAGGTAGGATTCTTCATTTAATTCTCCTTGCCATGATTCCTAAAAATGTGCAAAAGTTTAACTCTACCACTCGATGATATTGCCCCTCCTTTTTCTAGCATCTCCATGAGGACTTATATTACATGGGCTGTGTGAGCACAGAGTATTAACAGAAGGGTTTCTCCCTTTTTTATCACTATATTTCGCAGAATCCTTAGGAACGATTATTCTACTTTTCAGATCATTGATGGAATAAGAGAAGCGATTGACGAGGACTGATTATCAACTTTTATAATATTAGTGGATCAAATCAAACATTCTGATTGGTTGAGTGTGAGTCACTGGGTGTAGTTTATTCAGTCATAAAGTACTGTACAATCTGTTTACATTTATCAGCGTTCCATATCAGTGCACACTCCAAATAACAGGTGATTTAAATTGTGCAACTGTTAGTTGTCATTTCAAGCTTGACAGTTACCAAACATGTGTAGCCGAGGGTTTCTCTTGCGCCTACTTGTATAATAATAATAAAATAACAACACTCTGCTCCGTTAGGTGAGACAAGACGGCAACCACTTTATTCTTGTCTCCCTTTTTCCCTCGAACAAATCATCCTCTCCTCTTTTTTCGTTTCCCCCTCCACAATAAAAGCCCTAGCTATTTACGTACACAATATAATAGCTTACATATGTTTTGTGTAAACTTTGATATTTTGGGGGAAATGACTTTTGATGAGAATGTCAGCAGTGAATAATGTGTGCCTGTTCCTGCTGTACAATCACATGTTGAAACTGCTTACAAAAAGGAGAGCAGAGCAGATAACGCTCCGAGCGAGCAGACTAATAGCGGGGAGTGAGTAGGTAAAACGGAAAACTAAGATGAGGAATGAAAAGGGTTTGATCACAAAATCCTGATGATTTCCATTGAAAGATAATCACCGTCGGCAATTTCCAGACGAGAGGGAAGTTCTCTAAACATCATGAAAGGGAAAACTGTCGGAGAAAAGATGAACAGAAGCAGCAAGAGCACTTATTTACATGCGTGGCTGGGTGTCATACTCCACCCTGTTTTCAACCAGGTAGTCAGTTTTATAGTCCCGTATGTGCGTCCCGTATGCTTGTTATGCAACTGCCACACATACGGGACCATTACCTTTAGGCTACTGAAATGTGATACACAACGTTTGGTGGCTACAACTATTTTGTGCTGTAGTCAGATTACTATTACTATTCATAATGTCACTGGTAACCGTATTATTAAAGCATTAAGGGACTTGAGGCACTGCTGGATCTACAATAATGTACAGTTTAAGGGTTTGCCAGACCTCTATTGCACGTCGGTCCTAACTACACCCTGGAACAGTACATTATTGACGATAAAGTACTGCCTCTTGTCACTTATTGCTTAATTACAGGAAGTGATGATCCACATGGCGTTGTGTTTGTTCTGACTGTATGCATGGAACACAGCGCTCAGAGCTTCTGTCAAAATGCTTCTTTAGAACAGCGAGGTAATGTCAGGCACCTTGGCCAAGAGCAAACAGTAAACCTCTTAACTCCGAAGAGAATGGAGGACTAATCCTTCACTCCACAAAGCTTAACACGGGGCTCCTTCACTTATCCTCTCAAATGAGCTTTTGTCATCACTCTGCTCCACTATTCCTCCATTTACAACACAACATAATTCTTGCCACAGCGAACAACAATGACCTTATCTAACCGAGAAGCATTGAGGAGTACATGTGTACATTAGTTCATTGTGATATCCACCACTCATCCTAACAATGGGACTGCCACTAAGACCAGACGTTAGATTCCATTCAAATGTTCCTTCATTTGTGGGGACATTTCAGGATTACAGCAGCAAAAAGGATAAAGTTCTCACAAGAGGTATAAGAATATATAATATAAATAATAAAACGGTAAAAACCTACAATACTCCAATTTACTTCATACAAAAGCAATAAGTGCTTTTGATGTTTTCCTGTTCAGTTCAGTTTTTCTTACTCAGTGAGAAAAGTCCAGTCTGTGTTGCCTTGAACAAGTGCACTGAGGTCTGGTGGAAATTTTTTTTGGTAGGTCCAGCCAATTAATTTCAGCAAACATCAGTTCAGTTTTTCTTACTCCAGTCTGTGTTGGCTTGAACAAGTGCACTGAACATCTTCTGAACATGCCTCCTCATCAGTGGCGGCTGGTGGCAATTTTTTAGTAGGGCCAGCCAATTAATTTCAACAAACATCTTCGCGTGATTCAATGCAAAAAAAAATGTATCATGCATAACTACTTTGCAGTTCAATATTTAACATTTATTCCAACACTTTGACTTAATAAGTACATCTTATTAATACAATTCAGTATATGATAATTAGGGATGGGTATCATTTGGGTTTTTCCCGATACCAGTGCTAAACTGATACTTTTAAAACGATACCGGTGCCTTAACGGTGCCTGAAACAAGGCTTTTTTTTCAAATTGAACAATATAATAACTGTTTAAAGTATACTATAAATACAAATAAATAAATGCAAAACACCTGACTTCAAACTATATATATATATATATATATATATATATATATATATATATATATATATATATATATATTCATATATATATATATATATATATATATATTCATATATATATATATATATATATATATATTCATATATATATATATATATATATATATATATATATATATATATATATATATATATATATATATATATATATATATATATAAAACGAAAGAACAAAATATTATTGTTCACTAAGAAGTAAAAAGGTGAAAAAGAGATGTCCCTAAAAAGCTTTTCCCTTGATTTAATGGCCAGTATTTGCAGCGTGTATTCTGCTGGATACCTTTACAGCTCTCTGTTGGCTAATAGCTTTTTCTACCCAGACACATGAACAAGCTCATAAACTTCTGGGTTTGCCCAATCTATACTTTCTGTCTCTTCAAAGCAATGCTTCATGTAAATGGTGGTTGCAGTAGCAATCTAACATATTAAATGCATAGCTTTTATTTACTCTCTGCCACTGATGCCACATCTACACCACACACAGGATAGACAGACTGAAATTATGGTACGTGTCCACTGTTAATAACCAACCGCACAAAAGCCGGGACTTAAACTTAATTGAACTTTTTTTAATCACAGCAGGGGAAACTAAACATAGACTTTGGGATTAAAACCAAAAGATCCAAACGCAAAGAAACAAGAAGTGTTTTCAAATTGCATCAGAACAACTCATAGAGTTTTGATGTAATTTGATACTTTTTGAATTGCCACACAAACACAGATCAGCCAGGACAAGGGGGACACATGTACATGGAGCTTTAGTAAGGGAGGTAATTACCGTAAGAAGGAAAAACCATCCAACCTGTTTATATCTTCTTCCCCAAGTAAGTGCTTAGAGAGGGGGGAATAACTCCCGGGAGAGATGGGTGGGAGACCAGACTTGTACTCCAGAGTGCCACTGTTGACAGGGGAAGAGATATGATTGTCCATGGCTGGAGAGAAAGCTGTGGAGGACAGACAGAGAGAAAATTTGATAAAGAAAGAAAGAAGAAAGCGAGAAAGAAAAAGCGTGAGAAAGAATGAGAGAGAGAAAGAAAGAAAGAGAGAGAAATAACGATAGAGAGAAAGAAAAAAACAGAGAAATAAAGAGAAACAGAGAGAGTAAAAACAAAGGCAGCTGCTTTAACAGACAAACTAGCTAACATATGATGTCAAGAACATATCCCTGCACAATTAGTTTTGATATTTTTTTATATTTTGTATTCCTCTTCAGTTTAAAACATACAGAAATTTGATGTTAACATCTATATTACGTATACATGAAATCATACTTTAAAATAAAAACAAAAAATCTCTTATAAAACAGCTTCAAATTCATTTTACAAGTGTGTGTTCAGTTTTTTTTATTATCGGGGTTGTGTGGCAGAAATCAATTGCTGCAGGTGTGTATTTGTGAAATAGAAATGATCCGCATTCATGCCGTCAGAGCACACACATGTCACATTATACATGACACTTTGAGTCTGGTTAAACTCTTCTAACACCAGATGACTGTCCCAGTTGAAATAAAGAGGTGAGGACTTACAGTGTGTGATATCAGGAGGCCCATAGGGATCTGATAGGTAGACATTGGTGGGCTTTCCCACCTTTAGGTAAACAACGTCCGACGTGTTCTTCAAAATGGCCACGGCCTCTTCATGAGAGACCTCCTCCAGGCTGTAGTTGTTCACCTGTCAAGACACAGAAACAGTCCCTGCTTGTTTATTCGGGAGCTTTAGAGGCTGCTCTGATCAGACGACCAGCGTGTTCCCTGTTTATAGGAGGTTGGATGATGGCAGATGGTGTTCGGGTGTGAACACAACAGGAGGAAGGTAATTAAATTAAGCGCTGGCTGAACAAGAGGGATGCCCTCCTTAAGAAAAGTGACTACTGAGTTAGGTCAGATACAGACTCATTTCATCATTCATTATCATTTAGACTAAAGCTGCAGGAAGAATGTCTGATACACTGCTGGGTTAGAGAAACAGAAAGACAGACAACAGATAGCTTGATATGCCGACATATTATAATATTCAGAATATTGTATATAATTCAATTGTCTGTCGTGTTTTTTCTCCAAGTAGTGAGCAGTGAAAACAAACACCAGTGTGATGGTACATTATATTTCATTCTATTCCACAACAGCACTTCAGCACCACAATTAAAAAATGCATGTTTATTACCTGACTGTTGTATTAGTTGTATTACAATGGAGAGAGGTTTTCATCTTTACACCTATTCAACTGTGTGTACTGTATTTATGGGAACTAATCTGTGATAATAATATTTATTATTTGTTATTTATTCGTATGTTGTTTTGTTCATCAGATTACATATATTCATGACATTTGGTCTTTGTATTTAACCCATGAAGGAGCAGTGTGCTGCTGTGAGGCACCCGGGGAGCAACTGGGGGTTCAGTGTCTTTCTCAAGGACACTTCAACATGCAAACTATGGAGAGATCAACCGGCTACCTTGTTGTTTCAGAACAACATGAGCTACATAATATATGTACTTACTAATTAATGCAGACTTGTAATATACAATGTCATTCATGAAACTCAGTTGTATACTCACCATCAACAGCCGGTCTCCTACTTGCAGCCGGCCATCCTTTTGTGCTGCCCCGCCCTCGATGACCTTGGTGACGTATATGCTGTTGTCACCAGGGATGTGCTGGTTTCCAACTCCACCTGCAATACTAAAGCCAAGCCCTGTGTGTGCGTGTGCATGCATGCGTGTGTGTGTGTGTGTGTGTGTGTGTGTGTGTGTGTGTGTATGAGAGGTTCATGTTAGGCATCAGACAATACCATGATGATCATGTATCATTAAATACAGCTTCCGTGTCGAAATATAAGGCGTAAATGTTTGCTGGACTCTGAACTATAACCCCCCCCAAACACAAAACAGTGCTATCTCCCCTGTAACATTGTGTGCCCTGCTCACCTTTTGGTCCTTTGATGAGTTTGATCTCAATGATGGTCTCAAGCATCGGCCTGCGGCGCCGCACGTACAGCCGAACAATGGAACCGGCAACCTTCAGGGCTTCTACTGCCTTACTGTGAGAGACTTCAGACACGTCGGAGTCGTTCACCCGCAGGATGCAGTCGTTTACTCTGGAAGAGAAAAAGTGTGCAGAAGATAGATACACCTCGACAAACATTCTTCTTTGACAGGACTCATATGACTTGAAACACATTTAAAAAGACACACACACGCATACTGTTAAAACCAGGCTTGACTGGAACAGTATTCACAGGTCATGTGACCAGCTTTCGGTTGCAGAGGGAATGAAAGATGTTAAATAAAATATTAGGTATAAAAAAAAAGGTGTTTTGCACTAACTGGTAGAACAGTGTCAGGGAGCCTTTGTGAGGAACTTTTTTTTTAGAGTCAAACAAACTTGTGAGGTCGTAAATCTCACTACCACATTTTATTTCTTTAACTGCACTGCAACATTTATTCAAATTTTTGCTTTTTGACAGTATTTTTTCTGGTCTGATCTGAACTGGTCTGAGCTGATCTGTCATCTCTGAATGAAAACTGCAGTGTCTTTTCGCAGTGTAGGTGGGTAGTTCCTTAGTGATTTCCTGAGTGTTCATTGGTCAGTTTCACACAAAATGTCAACAGACACAAATCAACAAATCATTGTGAAAGGCGAAGCACGACACAAACTTCACAGGCACGCCCATGCTCAGAGCTCATCTAAACCATATTCCTGTGCCGTTTTATTGCGGAGATATTAATAGAAACATTGTGTAAAAGTGTTCAGAACAACTGTTTGCTTAGAAAACAGCAACTAGGACACACACTAATGAACCAGTGGTAACTACTAATATGTTTACAAAATAATGATTTGCTTCTCCCTGCAGACACACACATACACATTTGATTACAGAGGAGACTGTGTGCGTTTGT
The DNA here is from genome assembly GCF_023055335.1 of Clinocottus analis. NCBI lineage: Eukaryota > Metazoa > Chordata > Actinopteri > Perciformes > Cottidae > Clinocottus > Clinocottus analis. The sequence goes on along the minus strand of NW_027176207.1, from coordinate 6,516,108 downwards.
TGGCAGGTTGACTGTGGTGACTCACATGCTCATAGTTTTGGATCACAGGCTATGTTGTGCATATTACACCCTTTTTGATGTGTATGTGTGTGAAGGAGAGACAGTCCGAGTTCTAGTAAATATCACAGTCAGCAAGCGGCTCGGTGGGAGTTCCCCTCAGGTGTTGCCCTGAAACTCAAGGACACAACTCTCTAGAGGGTCCTCAAGGACCAGCTGGAACCCAACACACACACACGCGCACACACACACACACACACACACACACACACACACACACACACACACACACACACACACACACACACACACACACACACAAACCAAGCATAGGGATCTGCATACTTCTACATTATGTCCTCTAGCAGAAAGATAATAGCATAACATCTTTAAAACCTAGTTTATTTTTCTTCTGTTTCTATTGAAACTGATTTCATGCAGACTGCACCCATTCTTAGAGGTAGTGTATATACAGTATGGTGTAATTTTAAGGTTTATGTGTAGCTAAACAAATAACTCTTGTTTGTGATCAGTAAAGGAATAACAGAAAATGATAATGAAAAGCTCTAACTCAGATTTTAAAGCATTTCATATAGGTTATGCAGAGAGGTTATTGTGGGTTCAGTCTTGACAACATCCATGCTTTTACTCTCCAAAACAACGACTCCATGAGGAACACTTAACACGCTCCCAGATGCCTAGCGGCTGCATTAAGTATGCTTAGTGTTCTGCTCCAGCGTCCCACAGCAGCGACAGTCAGGAAGTGTGTCTGGGTAATGGTATAACCAAATCCCTCTCAAGCCTCCTTCCTCCCAGAGATTAGACTCCATCCATAATGCATTAGTCTTGCTGCCGAACTAGGAGTGGGTGACCATCAATTAAGCTAAGAGTGATTTATGCCGGCCTGTTTCTCCTGCTATCTGCTCCAGACTGACGCTGTGCGTGAGGACGCTCCCCTCTGGCTGTGATCTGACAGTAATGCTGCAGAGCTGCAACTTGGAAAAAGAACAGGAGCTGCCCCGAAAGCACCAACCAGCTTCATCCATCACTGCTTCTTTAATCAAAAAAGCTGTTTTTGATTTATTGTGTCTTTGTTAAATAGTTTATAGATGTTTTTAAAACGTAAAACAGTCTCATTTCCAGGGTTTTTCCTTCAGTGTTGTTTGAAGCCTTTTCAAATAATTTAATGGGAAATCCACCACTGGGACTGGTGGCTGATCGCAAAATACCAATGATGGATAGGAATGTATTTCCTTGCTGCCATAACTAGATCAACAAATACAATAAAATGAAATATCAGAACAGATGCCTTACACTTGTAATTACAGTAGGACGCTCTTTCTTGCGCTGATGCTGCCGAGGACTGAAGGTTTGTTGAGATGGGTTTTAATTGGAGAAGGGACTCAAATTCAACAAAAATAAACTGTAATAAGTTTCTGTAGTTTTCACAGAAATATTACTGTATACTGGCCACATTCTTATTGCTGTAACTCCTATACAGCATTTTGCTGTAGATGCAATGTATCATGGTCAAAGTTCATTCCCTGGTGAATCTTACTGTAAATAAAAGTTGCTGTGAATTACAATACAGTAGTACATGTTGCTGTAAATCACAATACAGTAATACATGTTTCTGTGAATTGCAAAACAGTAATTTTGAGCGGGTTTTCCTTTTTTAGCAACACACTATCCATTTTAACATTATTTTCAACACAGATGTTCGGTTTAGCTATCACGCAGACAGGGAGGGTAACAATATTGTTAAACCCGCCGTTGCGTTATGCTACTTACTTGCTAATTGCTGCCGGCTAGTTACTATAAATTCTACAGTAATCTTGTTACAGTGTGCACGTGATTCTTAAACTACTGAGATTAAATTAACGGAAAGTTAATGTCTGTGATTTGTTAATGTACCTGTTAATGGAGATAAATAGTTCAAAAGGAATTAATTTGGATTCATAGAAATATGAAGCATCATTAAGATAAACAAGAGGATGTTCCTCAAGTCTCCCCTGACAAGTATTATACCACAACAAGTTGTAGTCTTCAGAGCAATGATACTGCTGTGTAATATCTCAAATATGTGTTATATGCAGGATTTCTGAGGGCAGTTGTGGAGGAGTAAGCAGTGGTATAGTGAAGTAGTGAGACATTACCTTTAAACCTTTAAACACTATGCCCCCCATATGGGTGTAGACCTCTTTCCCCCGTGTTCAAGTAGTCGTATGAACCCCCTATGAGTTCTAATACTTGTGTTATTTTATATGATTTTTTTCAGAATTTATTTGTGAAAAAAATGTTTATTTAAAAAAACAAACTTTTCTAACATATTTTGATCATAACTATGAACATTCAGCATGACAGACCACAGTTTGTGAGAATGGGCCGTGTGTTGTCTGAAACGGTGGTCAGTGATGTTGGAGCCCCACAAGGAACTGTTCTGTCTCCCTTCCTGTTCACCCTGTACACAAATGACTTCCAGTATAACACGGGGTCATGCCATCTGCCGAAGTACTCTGATGACTCTGCTGTGATCGGGTGTATCAAGGATGGATGGGAGGAGGAGTACAGGGCAGTGGTGAGTGACTTTGTGGAGTGGGCCGGCGAGAATCACCTGCTTCTGTGGTCGACTTCAGGAGGAAGACGACAGCTCCGAGACCTCTGAGCGTCCTGGGATAGGACGTGGACATGGTGAAGGAGTACAAGTACCTGGGTGTCTCCATTGACAGCCAACTGAACTGGAAGGCCAACATCGACGCTGCCTACAAGAAGGGGATGAGTCGACTCTTTTTCCTGAGGAAGCTTCGATCCTTCAATGTGTGCAGCAAGATGCTGGAGTTGTTTTATGGCCAGCGGTTGTGGCCAGCGTCTTGCACTTCGCCATTGTCTGCTGGGGGAGCAGCATTGGAGCCGACAAACTTAACAAGCTGGTGAAGAAAGCCGGCTCCATCATCGGCTGCAAGCAGGAGCATTTGGAACAGGTGGTGGAGAGGAGGACACTAAAGAAACTATTGTCCATATTGGACAACTCGGACCACCCTCTCCACCAGCTCCTGCAGGGTCAGCAGAGCACTTTCTCAAAAAGACTCATCACGCTCCGCTGCCACAAGGACCGATACAGGAAAGCATTCCTGCCCACGGCAATAAGACTCTACAACAAATCCCTAGAGTCCAGATCCGGGGACTAATTTTCACTGGTCACGTATATAAATAACAGTCATGTATATACATTGTTATATATATAAATATGTTACATACATATATTTTGCATTTTGCACAGTACACTCTGTTTGCACTCTGTTTGCACTCTGTTTGCATTTAATTTTATCTATCTATTTTATCATATGTATATATGTATGTATGTAGACCACGGGTATGTGTATGTATGTATATGTATATATATGTGTATGTGTATGTATATATATATATATATATATATGTATGTATGTATGTATGTATGTATGTATGTATGTATGTATGTATGTATGTATGTATGTATGTATACATTTTATTTGCTTACATATATATATATATATATATATATATATATATATATTCATTTCTTATTTTTGTATATATCTGTTATCCCTGTTCCTGTTATTATTTATTTAATTTTATTTAATTTGTGTGTTTAGCTTAGTTTATTTCATTGGATGTCTAAGTGTGGGATGCTGCTACTATGACAAAAAAAATTCTCCTTGGAAATTAATAAAGTACTTTTCATTCATTCATTCATGACATGAGCCAGATTCCCCAAAAATGCCTCCTTGAGGAGCACTTGAGCAGAGTTTTTCAAACTATATGGTTCAGGGCCTTGACAACAACCCACATACTAATACGACACATGTTTGGAAAGATTGGGACCTAAAAAATCAAAATAAAACAAAACATTGGCCTGTTAGGAAGGACTTTCAGTCAAAAAACTGTGTTTGGATGCATGCTGGGACATGTTGGGACTTGAAATGTTCATCAGCTTCCGCACCTGTTGTATGATGTGGTTTTAGAAATGTGAGCGGAACAGGCCTTCAGAAACGTCCGACGGAGGAAGAAAAACAAATCTCCGGCCATTTTGTGATTTCCCAGATACTACGTAATAGGTGTCTGTGATGATCCATGATGATTGTGTTTTTTAGACTCCCACAAGGCCGTATATGGTTACAGAGATGTATTTGTTACTGAAATCTGACTTTGTAATGGCTACTTATTAAGGATTTAGTGAAACCTTACGGTCCGACATAGAAGTTGACGGAGCGGACGGAGTTTACGCAAATACTTAAACTTAACGGTTACTTTAATTACTTTTCAAACAACAGGTCTCTTCTCACAAGGGATGCAGTATTATAGCAATTTAAATTAAGTTAAACAACAACGTTTAAATTTTTTTTGTCCGATAATAGGTGCGGGGGGATTTTTGTGCTTGGTTGTCCAAAAGGCTAAATCCTCCTCTTACAGAGAGGGTTTTTGAGAACTGTAATTCTTTTCCTGTCAGGTCAGAAAACCTTTTGAGTTATCTATTTTTGAAAAGCTGTGGGGAAGTGCAAGAGTGACTGACCTCAGCCGTCCGTCCTCAGCTGCCGCTCCCCCAGGGATGATCTTGGTGATGAAGATGCCCGGGTCGTCACCAATGTGTGGGTTATCTGTTCCTCCGGCGATGCTAAAGCCCAACCCTGAGTTACCCTGTGGGCATGGGAAAATATCATTGTTTATGTAGTTAGCCAAAATGCCAACACATCAACTGCATGTTCCCTGCTCAGTGACCCGGTGTGTAGCATCTTGCTGGAGAAACAGTTCAGATAAGAGAGCAAACATGATTCCTGCTGCTGACGCTTTCAATTCAATGGAACATGTCCTTAAATATTGACAAGTAGTAGAGGTTCCCAACCTTTTGTGTCTGACATCCCTATCAAATAAGCACCCCTTCATCATCCCAGCTGTCATGTTCCAAATTGTATCCCCTCTGCAACTGGATATTTCAGTAGGAGCAAGTTCAATTCGTGGCACAGGCACCTTATAGAGGCATGTCCGTTTTTTACAGCACATGCCACTAGTGACGTAGTGGCATGTCCGTTTTTTACAGCAGACGTCACTAATGACATAGAGGCATGTCCGGTTCACTTCCGGTTTCCAACTCGGATGCCACAAATTACGTAGGCAGTTTTTAATGCAGCAGAGTACACTGTTTACTTGCGTGAGTTTACACGTCAGACTATTTGTGATTGTTCGCTACTGTAAGCTATTGTATAGTGTATTTGGGTGGCGATCTAGGAAGCCGTGTTCAAGTGTAAGTTTCTGAGGCTTTTATTCTGAAGGGATAAAACGAAAAGAGAGGTGCGGAGAAATGTTTCGAGTGGAAAGAGAAAGACGTGAATAAAGTAGTTGCCGGCTTGGCTGAACTAACGAAGCATCGGGTTGTTATTTTATTATTATTACACAGTATAGGCGCAAGAGAAACCCTCGGCTACACTACTATTTGTGAGCAGTTGCAACTAATTCTAATAAATGCCACAGAATTTGCCAGTACTTTAGAAGCATCCCACCTCATGTGCCTGAGCACCAAGGTACCTGAAAGGTATGACTGTTGGTAGTTGTAAAAAGACATATGCTGAGTTGTAATAGTATAGCTACTCATTTATATTAAGATTATCTGTCACCAGCGTTCTACGGGGTGCCGGTGACACTACTTAAAAACTAGTGGCAAATCCGGCATCTCGTAGAATTAGTGAAAACTGCCTACGTAAATTGCGGCATCCGAGTTGGAAACCAGAAGTGAACCGGACATTACTCTACATCATTAGTGGCATCTGCGGTAAAAACTGGACATGCCTCTAAGTCATTAGGGGCATCTGCTGTAAAAAAAACGGACATGCCTCTATAAGGTGACTGTGCCACGAATTGAGCTTGCCTTCTCTCGGATATTTACTGCCCAGCCTACAAGTACGGCTGGTTCGGAAACACACACAGACACACACATGCACGCACGCACGCACGCACGCACGCACGCACGCACGCACATATACACACACACACACACACACACACACACACACACACACACTATAAAAGCAATCTTGCGTACTATTTGACAGCACTGAGCAAATTAAAAATGACGTTTACAATTGCCTTTACAGTATGAATTTTATAGACAAGCCTTTTCTAAAGGTTGAAAGCACAAGGAACAATTTCTTTAAAAGTCAATGAAATATTGACACCGTTTAACAGCATGGCTTGACAGTGTCTCTGCTCTCAGTATGATTAAAAAGTGTTCAGAGAGGTAAAGTCTTCAGTTTGTCATCACACAATGGCTCGTCATCCTGTTGGCTCTCTCTCGATTCCATCATGACAGACACACAATGAAATATTATATTCATAAGGCAGCGGTCTCACACCGGGTCTTTTAGAGCAGGAGATGCACGTTGTTGGCTTTGCAAATAAAATCCCCTGGATGCCCACTCATAAAATGAAGGTCAAGTTTTGATTAAGTCGTTAGCTGATGGGAATAACAGCTTCTCTTGATTACAAAACAGAGTGTCCCGGCAGGGCATTGCAGCCTGGATGTTGAATCAGAAACACTGACATAAAAATGCATAGTGAGTGTTGCCACATAATTCATACTTAGAGAATATACCAATTTGAGATGGTGGCTCATGATTTAAACAGATATCTGGCTGTAGCAGTACCTTGCATGTCATTTAGCAGCCTTCAAGAGACATGTTCTCATGGATTATTTGAGGTTAAACACAGCTGATACTCACCCGCTCGAGAGTGATTTCCTCAAACTCGTATTCAATTTCTGTGCCATTGACCTGAGGGGACACAAAACAGATTGAGATTCTTAGCCCTTCACACATTGAGGAGACATTCAGGCGAAAACATTGCTGTTCATGTGTTCTTTTAGAATAATGAAAAGAAAACAACTGAAATACACATGTAGGTATTTATTTACTTCTTTGTCTATTGCCTGTAGCTTTCTCCAGAATTCACGAGACGTTATCATTAGATAACGCCATATATACATCAAATTTAAGAAAAAAAAATTATAAAAACAATTGTCATAATGTAGGAACAACTGGGGAAGTTTCATGGTGATATCCATTCGTTAAATACTTGACACTATTTACCTCATAAAGTCCCAGAAAAACAAAAGTTTGATTTGTATGTGACGTTATCTCCAGTGAAACAGAATATCTGAAAACTTTACTGTACGAAGATAGGTTTAAATCAAATTCTTCGCATTTGATAGGACCACTAAATGCGGGGGGCTTTGAATGAAGCGCCATATGGAGCTACAGAGGACCGTTTCTCCACACACACACATACACACATCTGTCTTGTCACTAAGTAACAGATAGACTGATGATATTATTGATTGAAACTGGTCGGTACCAGTATATGTAAGCACATGTTATATTTTGTTGAAAATGTTGGATTTATATTATCCAAATGTAGTAATATTTATAATTATATGTATAATATCGGCTTGGGGTCATCCCGTGTATTGTGATCGCATAGAAGGGCCGCACAGACAGCGCAATACCTGGTTACCTTTTTGAAAGTTTACTTATTTATTTACTTTTACATTCACAACATATTTTCGTCATACTTCACAAAAAAAGGCAACCAGCAATTTCTATACATTTTTATATTATTATTTTTTTAATAACTTATTAAAACAGCAACAAACCTAAAAATGCAGTCCTTGAATACATTTGTACTTTATTATATTTCTTGCCAGACAACTGGCAGTCCTTCTGCTCACACAGCTGAGCCACATTGGCCCTGACCGAGGCCACAGTGGAAACCCTGAGTACAGCTTCATGATGAGCATCACTAAGCCTGGACCTGTACTGTATTTATTTCTTACACAGATATGTGCTTCCAAAAAGGCGCATTACCCGACTGATCATTTTCACGACTCATCACTGATCACGACTAAATTGTCCAGTCATGTCTGGTTTTCCTTATGCGTCTCTGAATTTAGCTTTTAGGTTGCATTGGAAGTCAATAAGTTCCATTTGTAACGTTCTCTGGACACTCTTCACATCAGCTGAGAAGAGGTCAAACAGCTGTGGTAATGCCCACGAGGTAATGCCCACGGTAAACCAGCTCGCTCAATCACCTCCTGAAATATATCCTTGGCTGTGGTGCGACTGTGCATTGGACACAAACTCAGCAATTCTTTCGTCACTTCAAATTGCTCATTAAAATACCCCTGATGAATATGGCTAGCTGAGCATTCTCGGTTTTGTCTGTGCTTTCGTCAAGCGCCACGGAGTGTAGCGGCATTCCGTCTGTGTTTTCATGAAGCCACTCAAGACCTGCAGACACAGGGAGTTCTCTCGCACACGCATGACAGGCGACATGACAGTTCATTTCCTTTTCTTTGGGTTTTATTCTCAGCAGCAAAAAACGCTAACAAAGTAGACAAAAGAATAGATGTTCAAAACAATCATACACGGTCACACGAGCACACGATAAAAAAACTATCTGCCCTCATGTCAAATGCGGCTCTTTCCTTACACCTGCTGCCATCATGACGTCATTTTATCGTCTGGCTCGAGCGTCCGTTGTTAACAAAAAACATCTTTCAATATAATTCAAATATAGTTTGTACACCGTGAGCATAATTCTGTCTTTTCCAGGTAACTGATCGTATCGTAGATGTCACTCGACAGCTTGTTAATCCTCTCTGCCAGTGTTTGCCGACAGAGAGATATTGCTGAACAAGCTCTTCGTTTTTGGACACAGAATATCAGATCATGCAACATACAATCCTTCAGAAACTGGCCTTTCCTGCTTTGGCGATTAACTCACTCACCACAGAACTTGCCTCAACTGCATCATCGCCCTCCTTTTTGGTATTATGAAAAAGACTTTGCTGAGACGCAAGTCCTTTCAGAAGCCGCATGGTTCTTTTTTCCTCTGGTCTTAAAGGTAGTTCTCCGTGTTTAGTCGAAAAAATGATGCTTGATATTATATTCCTTTGAAACGGATACTCTTTGCATGAGGCATGTGGCATTTGCATTAGGTTCGTGTGAGAAAAATGTGCGGGCCGCATTAACACTAAACTTTGATGTCAAGTAGGGGGCCACAAAACATCATTGTGCTCCTACTCAAGTGTGCTGTAATCTGCTGGAGGTATAGATCTTCTACTAAGTAGGTGCATAAAAAAACACAGAGAAACTCACATAAGGAACCGACTCCAAAGTGTCTGTGTTGACGATTATCGGTGCAGGGCTGGCCTGTAAGGAAGACAGGGAGGGAAGGGGGAGAGAAGAGTTTTAGTGAGAGGGCCCACCACTGTCCTACTTACCATAAATGTATAAGCTTGTAGATGTCTGTATCATCAACAATTTAACAGACTTCCATTTGCGGGATGGCAGCTTATACACAGTTACGATAGCTGAGCAGTTAAACCAGAAAGGGATTAGAACGTAGGCAGTAAACAAGTGGCTGTGGGAACTTCGTGTTGGGCAGATATGCCGCTCTGATGGTAAAGAATTCATGATTCATACAGCAGTTTGTGTTGAAATGTGCCATAAATGCCTGTAAAAGTAAAGGTTCACATTCACAAGATGAATAGAACTCAAACAAACAAGGCAATAACAAAAAAAGGTGAATTATCTCAAATAATTAGAATGAAACTGTATGTATATGAAGTTGTACATTATGTTGTGTGCAAAATGTGAGAAACCCACCTAACTGAAGTTTTTTTAGATTTGTCTCCTATCCTTGACTGGCAACATGTTGATATATGCCGTATCCACACAGGTTCCATGACCCTACTATAGGACAGGACTGCTGCTTCTTCATACTACTTACAGATTAAGTTTTTGGTGAAGCAATCCATGGGGTGAACATGTTTGGGTAGTAATTGCTAGTTAAAATAAAGGTAGTCCTGATGACAAACAGTTACCTTACACTCATTTACAGTAAAACAGGTTGATAAATAAGGTCTAAATATATCAGCCATGTGTATGTATACTTTTTTTGCTCAAATGGTGTGTACGCTTATTTCTACGAACATAACTTAATTCATCAGTTTATTCTTGTGCGTATAAACCAACTCTACAACCATGCAAGCAGGATTATTATGATCATAATTATATATTGTTTCTGAGGACACAAATTTATGTTTCCATTTGAAAAAAATAGGTGTTTTTTCTTTCAGTGCAAATGAATGAATGAATGCCTCTCTTTCTTATTATTCATAGGACTGCATCTCTGGGCCCTGAGATATATGGCATTCCTGATTTCTGTAATAGCTTTTATCTATTTACATTCTTGATATTACTTTTTGTATCCTCTGTTTTTAATGTTTCCATCTCTCTATTGACCTCTGACCAAATAAAATTGAGGAACAACTGATTCGCTGTCATCAATCAGTGGACTTGCTTTTAGATTGCTGACAGAAGCAAGTTCAGTTCAGATACACCTCAATAAACAATGTAAATTTTTGACAGAGGGAGACAGAGACAGAGGAAGCAGAGACAGAGACAGGAAATGGGAAAGTTGTATTGCCAAATTATCATCAATTTCAAGTCAAATGAATAATGCAATGGGCCTGTCCTGTCACTCAAACATTTCTATCAAAATGTTATCCAAGTGAGCTCAAATCATTTCATCAATACTTTTGCAGATTAGTTAAGATAAATTAGATCCAAATCAGAATCCTACATATTTTACTTTTCTTTGCAGGTGAAAGAAGATCTTGGTGTTGAAATTCCCCAATGTGTTCTGTATTTTTGGTTTGCCTCATGTCTGTTAACTTTCTAAACTATATTCTAGCCCATGACAACAAAAAAAAATACTGAATTACTGAATTAGAACTGTCTTATTTCCCTCAAAATATAACATATATCCTTGTCTAATCCTGAAACTTCATTCATGTAAATGATCAAAAATCCCTGTGGCTCATTAAAATGAGAGTCTGAACATCACAGACAGTGACAGAGAGACTGGTGAATTTAACACAATAGAAAGATGACAGTGGGCTGCCCATGCATTTTAAAGAAGCCAAAAAGTGATTAAATGAATGATGTGTTAGTAAGAGGAATGATGAGCGGGATTGTGACACATCTGCTTGCCGTGCATGACCTCTAATGACATGAATGACTCCATAGTCGTTGTAAGACAAAGAGAACATCAAATATGAACTTGACTTAAGAGAATCCTTTCAATATAATTTACCAGAAAAAAAACATTAATTCATGTACCACGTCTTTTTGAGCACAAGAAAACATTCTCCCACCACATCCTTTCACTTCCACATACACATAAAATAACATAAGTATTAATATTAATACTTATGTTATTTTATTGTTTTATTACTTCCTTTCTTTTTCTTCTCATGATGACATGGGAGGCACAGCGTCCAACGCTCTGTTCGCCCCGCATCCAACGCTCTGTTCGCCCCGCGTTCAAGGCTCTGTTCGCCCCACAGCAAACACTGTTCGCACCGCCTCAAACGCGTCTGTCTGTTCATCTATTTCCCCTTGTTCATGCTTACTAATATCGCCACTGCCTCCAAATACATTGAGCAATCAATGATATGTTAACAGGGTTTCATGAAGCTATATACTAAACTGGTGATCATAGGCTAATAATATTCTAAGAAGCAGAGAGAATAAGAATAGTTCAGTACTACAATATAGACTTACTACAGGCTGAATGCTTAGTGTTGTATAATCTGGGCAGCTCTATAAAGGCTTCAGGCAGTCTCATGAATACCATCACTCCACTAAAACATGTGCATTTCTATCGAAACTCATTCAGTAGCAGTTGCCAAAATGTTGTGTATTTTGTCTTTTCTTTGAAACTTTCAGTCTGATATTGTGACATATTGTGACAATGCGTTCATTGCGTTCATCAGCTGAGACATAAAGTCCAGAATGGATGATGAGGAGAATGTACTCATAATGTGAAGAATGTCATCATCACACTGCAGAAACCGAGGATGCAGCATCAGATACTTCAGATGTGACAAAGTAAGTGGCTTGTAATTCTTTTTGTACTCTTGTTGAGGTTGGCTCAATAATTCAGCAGCTCCTCTATGTAAAGTGGCTCATCAAACATGGGAGTATATCAATAATTGACTGTCATTCCATGTAAATAGTCAACAACCCATTGTGAGATGTGGAGGCTAAAGTGTGGTCAGAGGCTGAAGGAAAATGCACGATTGTTAAGTGAATGGACAGATATGTTTCATGAGGACTGAAGTACCGTAAATAAACATTCAAACTGCAAAGTAATTTGTCCATTCTGGCTGGCAAAGACATTGATGGATTTCTCAGTGTAGCAGTTGTGTACTCTATCTTTTGCGTTGTGTAATTTTTTTAGTAACGTGAAGCACACTTAGAGTTGTGTTGGCTTCACCAGCCATTTATTCCCCAGTAGAGACGTGACACAGAGATGACACGATGGTAATGGCCTGGCAAAACAACAAAAATACATCAGCTTCTCATTGCCCACCTCATGGTCATAGCTCTGGTACACAGAGAAAACGTGTTGCAGACTGGGGAACACGCGGACATTTCAACTTACCTGGCAAAACAACAAAAATACATCAGCTTCTCAGAGCCAACCTCGTGGTCAAACAGATTCAATCTGAACAAAAAGTGATTCTGACATTCAACTTTCAAACTCAGCATTTCCATTAAAAACATGCCTTTGCAGTTTACAACTGCAGTGTGTCTATCTCCTCGTGTTCACAGAGGATCAGTGGTCAGGGAGGTGGCCGATATGCTTTTATGTTTTAAAGTCCCGACTGCTCACTCGGCCTGCAAATGTTGTGCCTAAACTAGCTTCCATATATTGTATCATTGGACAACAGTAACATACAAAGTACTCACTGCATAATTGTATTTGACAAAAATATCAAGGGAAATAAGAAACTGTAGTGCACTCGGCTTTGACATAATTCACTAAGGTCAAGTGGGATGGCTGATGATGCGGATGACTGCCCCTTTAAGGGCAGGTAACGTAGTCATAGTAACGTTTTGGTGTTGAGGGGTTAAAGGTGACTGTCTGACGAAATGTTCGTGTCAGCGGAAATATACGGCGACACACCTGTGCGAAGAGAGAAGTTGTATGTGTTGCATTCATTGCTGCACTCCTAAAGTGAATACTTATATTTGATAGTTTATGTAAAAGTCATATAGCTTTATCATCACTACGTACTAGTATATCTCCCAAAAACTGAAAACGATGATTGTTTGAGTTGGGTTTGGCTTTAAGAACAAAATCTAATCGAATTATTCTTAAAACACCGGCATCAATATTTAAATCACCCTATATGGACCCATTATCCATTCAAAGCATTGATACATGTTTCTCCACATACCCCACTCTGTGAACCCGTATTCATGCCCTGGTCCTGGTCTTCCAGCTCAGACTTGTTGTCCACCTCCTCATATTTACAAGGCAGCAAATTGGCTGGAGAACAGGTAATACCTTTTCCTCAGCTTCGGGATGGATGACCTCTCATTAATTCTTATTGGACTTGCCCGAGGTCATTTTGCTCATGCTATGGTTGCACAAACAAGACACATCCAAGCAATTAAATCCAAAATCATGATGATTTGCTTTTGCAGTACATTGTTTGTACTACATTGTATTGTACAAGAGAAATTCCGAAAGGACAACAGTCGATTAGCAAGTGTTGTCCTTTGCCTACAAGTGCACTGTAAAAGATTTCATAAGGCTTTGATAACAAGTTCAATCGCTGCTGTTAATCTGTGGAGGAGTGTAGCCAAACGTACAAATCCCTTTTTAAAACCTGTCCTTTAAATTTTATATTCCAAATATATGAGATATTCAAAATCTTACAACGCAGTCTTGAAGATACAACCTCATTAATGATTTCCAGAGAGTTTGGTATGAATCGGACGTAGCGTTCAGGGTAAAATGGCAAAAACAAGTTTTTCAGAAAATTCAAAATGGCGGAAAATTTTGGTAGGCGGACTTTGAATTTTTTCAAGTCAATCGGACAATCTGGACGAGGGGCGTCGCCGGTCCAACTTCTAGGGGGTGCTAGAGAGCCATTTTTTTTTTTTTTTACACCTATATCAGACGCCAATTTTCACCAGACCTGACAAGCGATCCAAATTTGGTGAGTTTTGGAGTATGACAAGTTCCCCAAAAAGCAGTTCAAAGTGGAAAAATAAAATAAAAATCTTGACGTAATAAGAAACGGAGCAATTTCAATAGGGTCCTTCGTACTACGTCAGTCGCTCGGACCATAACAAGAGAGCATGGCCAATTAAAGCCCATTAAACAACTCAGGAAATGTCTGTTGACGAAACATCCCAGAATAGTGCCGACATTTCTGTCCGCATCACTTGACATCTTGCATCTCCGTCTTTCTCAACACACATTTCTGCTCTGGCAAACGGATGCAGAAGATTATCAGCTTAGTTCAAAGCTCGGCTGTCTGTTCCTGGAAGACCCAGTCAACCTTGAGAACCAATTTCTTCAGCGCTACCAAATTTTCCTAACGACTGGGTGTGTGTGTAGAAAACATCCCCGCTCTTTAATGTTCCTCTTTAGCAGGGCAGTGGCTCATGTTTGGCACACAGTGTGATGTAGGATTGCAAAGACTGTTCACATTGCAAGTTTAATGTTGCAGGTTGTGTGACTGATATCCCACAATGCAGTCCCTGATCTCTTATATGTTGCTAATTTGAATTCCTAACCACATTTAAAATGGCTGTCCATGTTGTTTTCTTTGGAAAAATAACTCAGTTACTTTTGCCAAAGCCCTTGATTTTTAATGACCTAACCTTCATTCCGTCACAGTGAACTAGGGTGAAAGCTCTGACAACAAAAACAGTGGCATACACAAAAGCCCTCCTACCTGGTTGCCAGACATGATTTGACAACAAGCAGCCATACAGGAACTGAGCTTGAATGCTAAAGAAAGACAACATAGGGGACCGCCATTAAGATTATCAAGTCATCAGTACACCAAACTACCGACCTCATATTTGCTCTATGGTTTTTACTGACGTTTGCAGCCTTGATCAAACATTTTACACAGATGTTGATTCCAGTCAAAAAAGATGAACATTCAGGTTTTTTTTCAGGATGGAAAGCCCGCAGAAACTGCAGTTTGTGACAGCCCATCACATTGTAATGCCAGTCAACATAGCCTTTGGTCTTCATTAAAAAATGCATTTACAAAATTTACTACGTCATAATTTACCTTCATGTAGACCAGACTGGAAGTCACAAACAGAGTCCAACTGTCTCACAGCTTGCTGGTCGTCATGGACACATGTGCTGATATTAGTTCTGACAGTAGCACACTTTTACCTGGTGGGGCTCCTGCCAGCTCTGGACGCAGCCACACTCAGGGGGCCACAGGTCATAGCTCCCTGCCTTGGCTCTGGCTGACGCCAAGCGACCAGGGCTTCGAGAGGACATGCTGTCCAAATGCCAGCCCGCCATTTGGCCCCTCCTTTGGGGAAGAGTGGCACCGCCAGGGACAGATCTGTAATGGTACTGCTGGCCATGGTGCTGCTGGTTGTTGGGATGTTGATTGTGCCAGTTGAAGGAACACGGCAGCTCCCCACAGACCCCCCTTCCATCCAAGTCCGCGACACAACTCGGTTGTTTTCTCAGGTAAGTAGTCATGCTGCTGCCTCGCAGCACTAACCTCTGCTGACTTCAACACTCTCTGGCTTCTTTCTGTTCCTCCTCTGTAGGTTTACCGGTACAGACAGCAAACACAAGACGCGGTCCTGCTGATGACTCCGGCAAAATGAAGGATGAATGAAGCGACTGGCTGGCTACTGGCGGCTCTGTGTGTTTGTGTGTGTGTGTGTGTGTGCGCACCACAGCTTCTGGAGTGAAGAAGAATAGATGAGAGAGGCAGAGAAAGGGGAGGGAGGAAGAAGGGAGAGATGGAGCAAGATGCCTGATGAAAGGGAAATGGAATGAGAGGGAACAGAGCTGAGTGAGGAAGGATTGGGGTGGGGGTATGGAGTAAAAGAGGTAGATGAATAAAAGAAAATGAGGCAGATAAGAAGAGTAGGGGAGAGAGAGAGAGAGAGCGAGAAAGACAGAGTGAAAAAGAGAGACAGGGGGAGACACAGAGAAAGACAGAGAGGGAGAAAGAGATAGACAGAGAGAAAGAAAGAAAGAAAGAAAGAGGTCTGTGCAATCAGCCCTCTGTCAATAAATGACTCAACTAGCAGTGCTGCTCGACAGCATCCGCACCTCCAGGCTGAAACGATTGTAGGTGCTGGAAACTGGAGGCAACGAGAGTTTGAACAAAAAATCCCTGGGCTGCTACTGTGGGAGCATCTAAAGCAGTGATTCAAGGTCAAGGACCCGATTTCAGTGGGTCAATCAATGCCTAGGGGCAAAAAAAATTGTTAGAAAAAAATCAAGTGCTTTTTTTTAAGAGGATTTTTTATTTTGAAGGGGAGTGCCATCTAATCACAGTCCTTCATGCTGCATTCACGCCACGCTTTCCTGCCGTGAGTTTACTCGCGAAAGCAGGTGGCCGCTGCGGAAGGCGTTGACAAAAAACTGCCATCAAGTCCGACAGTTTTCAGTTGCCTTCAAAGTATACACAGGAAGTCACAGAATAAATTACTTTCTGTTAATTCCGCTCTTTAGACTACTTGTGGTTTACAGATCACGTTTGGATTTATTTATATGTGATTATAAATATACACTGCCTGGCCAAAAAAAAAGTCGCCACCAAAAAAAAGCTCACACTAATATTTTGTTAGACCGCCTTTAGCTTTGATTACGGAACGCATTCGCTGTGGCATTGTTTTGATAAGCTTGTGCAATGTCACAAGATTTATTTCCATCCAGTGTTGCATTAATTTCTCACCAAGATCTTGTACTGTATTGACAATGGTAGAGTTTGACCGCTGCGCAAAGCCTTCTCCAGCACATCCCAAAGATTCTCAATGGGTTTAAGGTCTAAACTCGTGTGAAAATGATGTCTGACCACTTTTTCACAATTTGAGCCGGATGAATCCTGGCATTGTGATCTTGGAATATGCCCGTGCCATCAGGGAAGAAAAAATCCATTGATGAAATAACCTGGTCGTTGCTGAACCTCGACCTGACCAACTGCAGCAACCCCAGATCATAGCACTGCCCCCACAGGTTTGTACAGTAGGCAGTTGTAGTTAAATCCAGGTGGTAACTATTTTTTGGCCAGGCAGTGTATATTTATAGAGAAATGTGCATGTAGCTAAATCCTTTGTTCTTTTTATGTTTGCCTGTAAAATGCATTACTACTAAGTTTGATGTGTGTTGTATGAATACAATTTTGTATTATCAACCACACAAAACATGTTTTTATATTAAACCTGAAACTAATAGTAAACAATTGAGCCCTAAGTATTACAACTACACATAAAATAAGAACAACACGTGGTGTTTGCTGTCAGATCTAAGAGCCAATCAGCTCTCTGATATGGCGAAAGCCAGGCGTTTCCCATCATGCACTGGGCCAAGCAGTCGGTTGAAAGCTGCTAAAGCGTCTGGGTCAAAAATCAGTCCTTGTTCTTGTGAGAGTATCGTTGACCACGTGTGCATGACGTCAGAGCAAAGTGGGAGCAAGATGGACACAAATCTAACCGGTATGCATTGCGCTTCGATCACCGGCAATCTATTCTGCGCAGAACTGGCGTATCTCGAACGGACCTAATGCCGGCCATCCACCATGGAAGAAACAATCACTATTTCTACATTACATGTTGTGGACGACCCACAAACGTCAGAACATAAAACGTGCTTGTGTCTGGGTTCATAATATCATCCGTGAATGAGGCAAACCTTTTCACGTCGCGCCATTCGCATTACTCACATCCATACGTCTGTGCACTGACTGCATGTAATCTACTTGCATAACTCCAGACTTTAAGACTCTTGTCAGGAGCAAACATCACCAGTTCTCCCATTATGAATTCCTCCAGACCCAGGTCTATGTTAGTTTGAAGTGAGAGCTGCTTCATGTTTCAGTATTTGCCAGTGGTGTATAAATGACCCAAAAGTCATACTTAAGTAAAAGCTTACTAGAAAATAGAAAGTCACCTATTAGAATACTCCTTGACTGAAAGTATCTGATATTTACTATACTTAAGTATCAAAAGAAATGTTCTCGTATTAAATGTACTATAGCAGTAAAAGTACAAGTAAATGTTGTGAATAAAAAAGCAAATGAATTTTGAGAATTAAGAAGTTTATTCTTTTAAGTGTTGTTTATAAGTGCTGTGGCCACTATGACCAAGGACATGAAGTTTTGTTGAAAATAATTGGGTTGGCTGTAATCCATCCTGGAGCAACAATGTTCAACAAATTGTACATAAGTACACTTTTGCATCTACTTATCATCATAATTCTCCAAAAAGCAATATGACACTATGAAGGAGTTGTAACGTTCATAATTATGCTCATTCATATGTCTCATGTCGGTCTGTGGCGCAAAAAAAGCTTTGAGACCGCTGGACTAGAGGACGTAGAGGGCAATGCATAATATTGTGATTCGCCAAACCTGCTTGCGTGGAGTCTGTGTTCCACCACAGTCCACGATGATGGACGATAGTAAGTAACGAAGGTTTCAGGGGAAGTGTATCGGAGTCAAAGTATCAGATTTCTCTTGCAAAATGTAATCAAGTAAAAGTCAACAGAAATATACATAGTAGAGTACAGATATCAAAGAAAATGACTTAAGTACAGTAACAAAGTATTTCTACTTCGATACTATTATTTTTGAATGCTTGTGCATGAAAACTGTTGAGTTTGTTTAAAAAGGCTCAAGTTACTGAATTGCTACACATGTTGTATTATATATATATATATAAATATATAAATATATATTTATATATACTTATGTCCTTAAGATGGACTTTTTGGTTTTTAATCTGTTTTTTTTGTGCATACTGTGATATGTATATGTATCTATCTCAGTTTCAAACTGTACCATCTGGCCATTGAATACATTTCAGAAGTTAAAAATGTTCCTTTATTTGGGGGAGATGGTGGGTCACAGCCAGACCAGTTTAGAACCACTCGGTTAAAGGGTTAAAAACAAGAAGGTCGATTTGCCTTTTGGGTTTGGGAGACAAAGCTTTGTGAGACCAGTTCTTCACTTCAAGCTGAATTCATTTTGTTTTTACATCAACAATGGATCAATAACAATGTGTAATGTAAAATGTGTTTCTCTTTCAAAATGATGAACCCACAGATAATTATCACCCTGTGCCTTTTTAAGCTCAGTTTGGCTTTAACGATCAAGTCAACTCTAACCAGCTCAACAGCTGATTTCAGTAAAAAGCCTAGAAATAAACATTATATGTTACCCTCCGAGACCAAAAACGGAGGTTAGAGAAGGATGGATGGTGGTCTTACTATCATCATACAAATATATTCTAATGCTGCTCTGTGTGTGCAAGATGCGGATATACAGGTACTGCACAAGTTGCTAACACATTAACAAGGCAACAAAAAAAATTAAAAGATGGAGGGCTCCCAAATGAAATAGCTGCATGTACAGTAAGTCTTTAAGACTTTATCCTTTATTCCATAGTGGATACAAACCTACTTTCTGTCTCCAAGGATTCAAAAACACAGAAAACTAAGCAGGATGAGGATTAAAGTGCAACCAAACCAACAAGCCACTGATACAGACATTGATCCAAACCTTCCAACCCCCATCTCACACCTGTAGAGCAGATGTGTTATTATTTACTCTGATTAGGAACTGCATTTCCTGACTCTAACCTTTTCCCGTTTCTTCAGAGTCAGATGGAATCAGGCTTACAGGGATTTCAGCTCCTAGCAGTTGATAAAACCTCCAGCGTTAGCATCAACATAGAGGAAACAAGCCGCATGCCTCACGGTGTCTCAAACACACAAACATTCACACTATGTTTATTCTAAATTCTCACATGTAAATAATGGCACCATGACAGCTCTACATACTGAGATATAAAAAGAGGTTCAGCTGTGGCGGAATACCTAGCTTTACTAAAACACACAGTACACTGCCATCACATGGTGTGTTATGTGATGCCTTAGGAGTGTGTGGACGTTATTCTATCGATTCTCTCTACCAGAGGCAACCGCCACATAACAGTCAGTGATGGAGAGTAATACCTCATCTGAGCTGCTGACTGAGGCAGCGAACAGCATGCCCTCGTAGGAGAGAGAGCATCAGTGGGCAGCCTGAGTGTGTGAGAAATGAAGAGTGTGTGGGCAGCACAGGGCTTGGTTGAATGGATGATTGGTCAGTTAGAAGGAAAACGCATACACCAACAAACAAAGACCTCTCAGCTCAGCTGCCATTTGTGACATCCCCCTTCACTCCTCCATGTGTTTTCAGCTTCGCCCACGTGCTTAATTTCATTATGATAGGATGCTGCTCCTCATCTGACGATGGAGGACGGTCAGTGTTAGAGGCTGAGTCATAACCAACTGTCACCATACAACATGAATGACATTTAGATTTCAGATTTACAACACTTAAGAAACATGCAATGCCTGGGCTTTAAAGGCACTGGGATCCAATACCTTTATAGATATTCATCAGGAACATGTACATCCTGACACAATCATAATCATCATCATCATCACACTCCACCCTTCCTCTGAGAAATTAGCCAAAGTCTTCTGTGAGCAACTTATTGTTAAAAATTCAGTTTGACCCACTGGGAGTGCTGGGCAATAATTCTATATAATGTATCATGCTTCAATAGAATCATATTGTGATGAAATCATACATCAAGATATCGTGATTACGTCGTCAAAATTTATTATAACAAGCTAAAGGAAACTCTATTTCGCACTTACGTTCTTCATTAAATGAGAAAACGCTTTTCATTTGTAGAGTATTGAATTCACATTAAACCATGTAGATATTTCACATTAAATTGTCAGGAAATAGGCTATTCCATGACATGTATCGCAATTGTATAAGAAAAAAGAATTGGCCTATGTAGATGTAGATGACTTTGTCCATATCGCTCTACAGTACTGGCAACAAATATCTTTGTTCCTTGTTATACATGAACAGAAAGAATTAGGGAAGAAAGCTGTTATAACACAAGCCATTGTCGTTGGCCGTAAGAGAATCATTCCTCTTGACTAAGATTAAATCTGGAGCTCATGATATATTCACAGCTGAGGTTGTGGAAACACAAAGAGGTGTTCTGGGCTGAAAAAATTGTGATCTGGTGGATGTTGGGATGCAGCAGGTTTCAGGTTCAAGACAAGTTTGTATTTGTTTGTATGTATCATGGAACAAATTGTAAGAGATGAATAAAAATTCATATATTTATCAGTGTGGAGCCGAGCGCTCGTGGAGAAAGCCGTTAGCCTTGTTAACACTCCTCTCTTCAGTGTTGATGCTATCAGTACTCAGGTGTGGTTAACAGTCACATTGTATCTCTGCCTCTTGTTGAGTGATCGAGGAAATTCTGAAAGTAAAAAAGTGTAACCAATACAAACGTGTTACCATTTTGATTTTCTTGTATAACCATTTTGATTTTTGATGTATAACCATTTTTCTGTATAACCATTGAATAAATATATATATTAGGGCTGGGCAAGTGAACGCGTTAATATCGCGTTAACTTTTCAATCGATTAACGGTGTTAATTATTTGATCATGCATTAACTGCATTTAAAATATATATATATATATATATATATATATATATATATATATAAAATAGATATATATATATACATATATAATATATATATATATATATATATATATATATATATATATATATATATATATATATATATATATATATATTTTGGGGGGCTTTTACTTTGAAGGCAAATAATTTTGGTCCGCCCTTGCACTGTCCGCAGCATTACTGGACTATTTGCCCACTAAAGCCCGACGTGAAAGCATGTATTGTTCTGTAGTTTCTGTCCTCCACGAGCACCGCGTGAGCAAGTCGCCTCTCAAAGTGGTCAGACTACCTGCAGCCTCGCGCTGCAAGCTCTACGTACCCGGATTGAACATTAATCGCGCATGCGCAAAGCCGCCGCTGATACTTGTCATCTGTCCGTCACATCTCCACCTCATTCAACCACACGTCAGTGCACTTGTTCAAGACAACACAGACTGGACTTTTCTCACTGAGTAAGAAAAACTGAACTGAAAACATGAAAAGCACATATTGCTTTTGTATAAAGTTAATTAATTGCTGCTCTTTAACATCTTTAAAAGGTAAGCAACAGACTGAACATGGACAAAAGAAGGAGTGGTTTGTCCCTCACAGGGACCCTTACTGCTGAACAGTACCAGAAAAAAAAAGAAAAAATATTTATAAACTATATATGTATGTATGTTAACTTGTTGTTGCTCCAGAGTGCCTGTTATATTGTTCTGGTAACATTACTTTAAAATAAAAGAATGCAATAAACTATTTTTTTACTTTATTGTTGAATTTGGCGCATAATGTGATTAATCGCAGAAAAATCATGCGATTAATTGCGATTAATTTTTTTCAGCTATGGCCAGCCGTGTAATTTATATATATATATATATATATATATATATATATATATATATATATATATATATATATATATATATATATATGTGTATATATATATTGTTTGGTCTTTATTTCAAGTATAGTTTTGTGATTACACCATATGAAATGCATAGGATGCTATAAGTTGCTATGTTTTATAATCTTTTCTATATTAAGGGTAATGTAAAAAGCTATCAGCCAGTGTTTTCATATTAGGCAACAAACCCTTAGTTGAACTTAGAGACAAAAACTAAGAACTAGGATTGACCATTGAAGAAAAGGAGGGGTTAAGTGTGTCTGTGAGGTACAAGAGGCGATGCACAGAGAGAGGACAAAGGACTTTCACCAGATCTCGGTCTGAATAGGGATTGCACCAGATTCTGAGAAAACAACTTAATATGCAACTTTACTAGAACAACAATCATATTCAATCTGTCCCAGCCCTTAGGGGTTGGGGCAGGGATCCCAGTTAGAGTCTGGAAGAAACCTCTGCTATCAGGAAAAGAGCGCCTGGCAGTCTAGTGCGGGACCACAGAAGAGAGAAAGAGTGTTTTTTACTAGCTCAATGACACTCCACTTAAATACCATTTGACCCTTGACACAAACTTGGGAGAAGCCAATCAGAATCTGACAAGTAATTTACTGTGTAGATGCCACTTGACTGAACAGCTCTCAGCCACTCAGCCTTTGTCGCCATAGGAAACCAGTGTCGTCTGCACTGAGGAGGGGAAGCCTTGCATTGCTTTGATGGATCATTTTCCCTCCTGTGTCTTCGGACATGTGGCCTGTTTGTCATTCATGCAGTGAGATTACAAAAGCATGTCAGGACCACCACTCAATAGACATTGTTTTTACACCAGAATGTACACAACTCAACATTGCATGCAGTGGTGCCAAAACAATTGTTTAATAATGGATGTATGATGACCTATGATGACCTCTCCCCAACTTTAAAGGCATACATAGAAATACACATGGTACATCACATGTATATTCCAAGTGCACATAAATTGATTAGAAGACACTGATCCAATCATCAAAATAATCCCTATCGTCAGATCAATTTGGCCATATGAACAACAAAATTTGAATGCAAAGATAGGCCATAATTGTAATTGTAAGAAAACCTCAAATCTGACAAAGAACCTTTGAACTGAAGTTGCATCGAAACATTTAACATTTGACCGCAGAGAGGGCAATAATACTGCATTAAATGCAATACACCTAACTTTCCACATGGGGGCACTGACAGTTCAGTGTCCATCTGAGGGCATGACAAATTAGCAGCATCCCTGTTGAAACTTCTCACAAACAAGTCTTTCAAAGCAGGGGGGAGGAAAGGAAGGACACTGACCCCAATCCAAACTTAACAATACATGTTGTATCACCTCAGTGTAGGCATGGACTCAGTCATGTCTAGGAACTGGGGAGCATCTGCAGCTTTAACAAATCAATTTAGAATTCTGCACACATTTTAAGTCCAGTCTGACTCAGGGATGGATGGACCATCTGGATAACTGAGAGTTGTCCCAGTGGGCCGTCCCACCATACTGTCACTGAGATAATAACGCAGAACATTACAGTGTGTTTATTAATTCCACATCAGACTGACAGTCCCTGCCTGTGATTTCTGTAGTAGAGGCAATACACACAAGCATTTTGTATTTGTTACACACGCACACAGTAAAAATCTAAATAATAAGTAATTCATGGCTGGTAAAACTGTGCTATGTAATTCAAAGTTCAATGACTGCGAGTCTACGACATGCAACCACTGACTCATGCTGCTTCATCTAAAACACACACACACACACACACACACACACACACACACACACACACATATATATATATATATATATATATATATATATATATATATATATATATATATATATATTACAACACACACAAACAGACACTTTATTTAACCACGACTGATGTGTCATTTGAAGCTGACACCACGGTGTTTTAGAAACGGAAAAGCTCTGAACCGGCGCTCCAAAATGCCAATAGATTGTCATTCTCTGACATTGAACCGTTTGACACCAAGTTAAGTGATGTAACACTAATGGTGCAGCCTTCTGTATGCTGTAAAATCCGATTAGCTAACCTTACTTAAAAAAAGATTGCCTTAAAAAAAAAAATAAAGTAAAGGAACTTGTTACAGGCAAGTAAAGTTGTATGTTGTACTAACATGTTCATTTAGTGTATTATTATTATTATTATTATTATTATATTTAGTGTATACTATACTAAATATATAGATATACACACTTGAGTTTATATAACTAACAATAATGAGTATGGAGTACTTCAAACTTTACTTAGGATGTACTTTTGACTAGTATAGCCTACTTAAAGCTACTATTTAAAACAACTAAATTACTTCAAGTGAAAAATACTTTGTATGTATTCCAAACAACACATTTATTTAAATTGGGCTAACTAATGTGACATGTTCTGTCACTTCAAATACATCAGTATTGTTTACTTGAACATCAATGTCATTTAATTATTATTAACATTATAACAACAATTAATAACCCACAACTTACGTTCTTTAATAGGTTAAAACAGGACGACACAGCAGTTTGTGACACAAACAATTTGTAACACTAATAATTGTACATTTATAAAATTACACCGCCAAACTGCATGCTGGGTACACATTACCTTACTGTCGCTGCAGCCTCTCGCACCTGACTAGCTCAGGGAGATACGTTATTGTCCTGTAACCTGGTAGCCTGTTCGATCTTTGGTACCCCTTTAGTTCACATGTTGAAGTGTCTTTCAGCAGAAGTAAGAAGCGACAAACATTTTACACAGTGTCTTGATCGTGCCTGAACTGAATGTTGGCTTCTGCACATGCTCAGACCCCAGCCGTTATTTGTTACTTGAACGTATCAAGTTAGTGTTACTCAAAACAATTAGTAAATTAGTTGTTTTTGACCTGCAAGTAACTGTTACTTGGTAAAACTAGTAAGAAGTGGTAATTTTGATAGCTAAGTAAAGGTAACTCATTTAATGTAAGTCTGGACCACTATTACATTTTACAGTGTACCTACAGTTTAAACACTTCTCTTTAATTAGAACTACCAGCAGTCACACTTCTTTTCTTGATGGCCTTATGAATAGTACTACTAGTACTACTATTCTACCACAATACATTGAGAAAAATCATATCTAATAAAACCACAGACACACATTAAATAACATAAAAACTCAACTTCTTGCAGCTTTTTCCTCATTTTATAAATCCCTCGAGTCCAGATTCGTGGACTAATTCTCACTGTACACGTATATAGATAGTACCGTTGTATATACGTTTGTACGTTGCATACATATATTTTGCATTTTGCACATTGCACTCTGTTTACATTTAATTTAAACCAACCCCCTGAATACACTGCATTTAATTTAATTTCAGTTTGCATTTAATTTAACCTCCGAATACACCGCAGTTTTTGCTTGTTGTGTATATGTTTCTATACATGTACACATGTGTATGTGTGTATATGTATGTGTATGTATGTATGTAGATGTGTATACGTGTGTGTATGTGAATATGTATGTGTGTGTGTACGTGTGTGTATATATATGTATATATATGTGTATATATATATATATATGTATATATGTGTATATGTATGTGTGTGGGCCACGGGTATGTGTGTATGTGTATGTATGTATGTATGTATATATATATATATATATATATATATATATATATATATATATATATATATGTATGTGTGTATGTATATGTGTACGTATGTATATGAATATATGTATGTATTCATTTCACTTGCTTGCACGTATGTATATATATATATATATATATATATATATATATATATATATATATATATATATATATATATATATATATATATTTATACTTATTTCTTACCTATGTATATATCTGTTACCCCTGTTCCTGTTATTATTTATTTTATCTGTGTGTTTAGCTTAGCTTATTGCATTGGGATGCTGCTAGTATGACAAAAAAAATTCTCCTTGGAGATTAATAAAGTACTTTTCATTCATTCATTCATTCATTTCATTTCATTAAGTGTGGCTTCAGCCGCATGGGGTCATAGACCCCATGCTGCAAGCACACTTCATGTTCTCCTGCGGGCTTATTAGTTGGAATGCTGCAAGCATTCCAACTATTGTTCTTCAAATCTTTATTAAACTGTTTCTTCTATTTCTTCCATCCGTATTTTGGACCGTAACTAGTCCTTCATATTTCCAGTTACAGAAAAAAGTTCAATTATTCAAATATTCAGCTACTTAAGGAGACGATGGCTATGACTTTTCATATTTCTGACTTTTCAAATTTCCAAATTATTAAGCTTTTTATGATTTTTTTTATAATGGGACCCAATGGGGAAATCTTCAAATCATCTCCAACTTCAAACGTTTACAGTTTCTTCATACGTTGAGCTTGAGACAATATTTAAAATTTCACATGTTGACAAAACCTTTAGCTATTAATCTACGCTTTTACATTTTTCATATTTTCTCAATTTTCAAAATTATTCAGCTTTTTATAAAAAAAAAAGAATGGTTTCCAATGAAGAACATCTTCAAATCCGCTTTCAACTCTTCAACTTCAAAAGGGAAAGGCTCTGTCATGCCTCCAGCTAGAGACACCATTCCACCTTTAAAATGTTGACAAAACGTTTAGCTGTTATTGTATTACTCATCTTTTTGATATCTCCTATAGTGTTTTAACTGTAGGCGTTTTCGTTTTATGTTTTTTTCGCACCTTTTCTGCCTTTCTCATTATTGTGTGTTGGGCAGCTCAGAGCGGTGACGTCATTCTCCAGAGCGAGGGCACTTGGCGATACACATATTTTAAACTTGCTCTCTACTCCAAACCGTATACTCTTTGGACATAATTTATAGCTCAAAACGTTGGAAATCTTGTCTTCTGCCGTAAACTGCGGTCGATAGGAATCCAACAGATAAGACGTGTTGAGGTCCGACTGAATGGGAGAGCAGGTCCGTCCCCAGCAGCAGCCCTTTGGTCTGTGTATCTGCAGGCAGCAGGCACGTAAGCGGCCGCACACGCGAACGGGTGGAGCACATGAACGGCCGTGCTCGCGCGTGAACGGCAGCACACGTAAACGCCCACTAACGTGAAACGGCCGCGCGTGTAAACGCTCGCCAACGGGTGCGCCCGCGCCTCAACGGGTGCGCCCGCGCCTCAACGGCCGCGTTAACGTGTTATTATGGTCGCGTGCACGTTCGTGTGTGTGTGTGCGCGCGCGTGTGTGCAGGTCACTTTGGTTATAGACGTCAGGATTAACAGCGTCACTGACGTTCACGTTCTGAGGTTTGACAGATGGTTTTGTAGACACTCAATAATATCAAGTGTCTCACCAACTGCACCTGTAGATCAGTGGTTAGCAACTCAGTCTTTGGAGCAAAGGGTCAGTGGTTCAAACCCCACCTATGGCAGGTTATAATTTTTCAAAAAAACTTTTTTTTTTCTTCTGTTGGACTGGACACTGTGGCGGGTCGGGTCGTATGTTTGACACCCCTGATTTAGATGATGCAGTTTTCCTTTCAACTTTTCCAATTATACATTTAAACGACAAGAATTTTCAACAGTTCAATTAAATGACTTTGAACTGTAAAATTTTAGCAGGTATTTTGCCTTTTCTATATTTTCAATAATGATTTGCTATTTATTTATATATTCATCTATTCCGCTATTTTCAGCTATATTAATATATTCAGCTATTTTTACATATATTCAGCTATTCTTTCATTTTCAAATATATTTAGCTATATTTAGCTAATTTAAGCTATATTTCCACTATGTTCAGCTATGTTCAGCTATTTCTTTCAAATATTTCAGCTATAAGCTTCAGCTTTTTGCATTCCAACGCATTTTCAGCAGGAAATGCTCTTTCTAGTTATTCTTCTTATAGTCAAACCACTACTCCTCCCAGAGCGTTGCCAGCACATGCGTAAAAAATACACCGAAACGTGCGGTTTGCGCGGGAATCGTGAGCTATGACTTTTCTAAGAGATTCACCCTTACGTTTTCCCGAAAAATGCAAAAAACATAAAAAAATTTCATGAAATGTTCGTAGAGGGTGGCGCACCAATTAACAGAGTGAGAAGAAGCGACAGAAACTGTTAAAAAAAACAACGTATTTTGTCTTTACTCCCACAATGTTCACTCTTCATACACCATTGTTGGATAGAAACGTTGGAAATCTTGTCTTCTGTCGTAAACTGCGGTCGATAGGAATCCAACAGACTCAGACGTCTTGAAATCTGACTGAATGTGAGAGCAAGTCCACCTCGCTCTGCCATCCGCCGCCATGTTAAATCTCCCTCCAAAGCCACGTCTCCCCTGAAGCTCGTACCTGATTTGTAAATCGCCCGTACAGACACATGTTTTATCGTACAAACTCGCCAGTCACAGTATGTGTTTATCAGGTCTTCCTAACGCGCGATATCGAAGCAATAGTGGCTTTTAAAGTACCATTTTTTAAAATAGTTTGAAAGGAGTTCCACAGCATTTAGGTCTATTAAGCTCAGCGTAAGGAAGTCCCTTTGAAGTCATCACTATGGCAACCTTTGATCTAGCGACCCACAGGTGTTCTCGTTAGTGCAGTTTAACAGACACACAGACACTTACACACGCACACACAACACAGATGACTTCTGTCTCTCTGTCTGTTTGTCTCACACACACAGACACACACACACACACACCCACACACACAAAGACGTTTACGTGTGTTTTATATTGTGTAGTTGTCAATACTGTGATCATTAATAAGGTCATATGATATTTCATATACGTTTGCGTGTGTTCAGGACGTTCAGTAGTTTATTTCCTTAAGTCCACAGTCCAGTCTGCCTCTAATCAGTCTGCTGGCGCTCACTTGGTCACCATGACGACGGCAGCACACAGGTGCTTCATATCAGCCAATCAGTTTAACACACAAACCAACTCAAGTGCTTTGGAGGAGAGACGGGCGTCAGAAACAAAAGCTATATATTGCGACATCTTACGGCAGTAGTAGCCACACTTTCAAAATTTCTTGCGAAATTTTCTAGTTGCTTATTATTATCAAAAGTTTGGACCGCTACTCCTCCCACAGCGTTGCCAGCACATGCGTCAAAATACATCAAAACGTGCGGCTTGCACGGGAATCGTGAGCTATGACTTTTCTAAGAGATTCGCCCGGCCGTTTTCCCGAAAATCGCAAAACCGCGAGAAATTTTCCCATTGACTTTGAATGGGGTTTCGCCGCAAAAAAAGCAAAAAAACACTCATCTTTGTGCCCATAGTGACTCGCCATAATAGGAGGTAGAGAAATGAATTAAAGTTTAAAACGTCGACAAAAGGCTTGAGTTCATTTGCCTAATTGGACATTTTTTGATAGCTAGTACAGTGTTCATGTAATTATTGTTTTAGTTTTATGTTTTTTTCCCGCCTTTTCTCTCTTTTACATGAGTGTGTATTGCGCAGCTCAGAGTGCGTGATGTCATAATGAGAGGGCAGAGCGACGTCAGTTGTTGTGGGAATTTTTTTTAAAAATTTCCCGTAAACTCCGTACCGTGTACTCTTTGGGCATAATTTATAGCTCAAAACGTTGGAAATCTTGTCTTCTGTCATAAACTGCGGTCGATAGGAATCCAACAGATTCAGACGTCTTGAAATCGGACTGAATGTGAGAGCGAGTCCACCTCGCTCTGCCATCCACCGCCATGTTAAATCTCCCTCCAAAACCACGTCTCCCCTGAAGCTCGTACCTGATTTGTAAATCGCCCGTACAGTCACATGTTTTATCGTACAGACTCGCAAGTCACAGTATCTGTTTATCAGGTCTTCCTAACGCTCAATATGCGATATCGAAGCAATAGTGGCTTTTAAAGTACCATTTTTTAAAAATAGTTTGAAAGGAGTTCCACAGCATTTAGGTCTATTAAGCTCAGCGTAAGGAAGTCCCTTTGAAGTCATCACCATGGCAACCTTTGATCTAGCGACCCACAGGTGTTCTCGTTAGGGCAGTTTGACAGACACACAGACACTTACACACGCACACACAACACAGATGACTTCTGTCTCTCTGTCTGTTTGTCTCACAGACACACAGACACACACACAAACAAACACATACACAAACACACACACACACACACACAAACAGACACACACACATAAACAGACACACAAACACACACACACACAAACAGACACATACACACACACACACACACACAGACACACACAAAGACGTTTACGTGTGTTTTATATTGTGTAGTTGTCAACACTGTGATCATTAATAAGGTCATATGATATTTCATATACGTTTGTGTGTGTTCAGGACGTTCAGTAGTTTATTTCCTTAAGTCCACAGTCCACTCTGCCTCTAATCAGTCTGCTGGCGCTCACTTGGTCACCATGACGACGGCAGCACACAGGTGCTTCATATCAGCCAATCAGTTTAACACACAAACCAACTCAAGTGTTTTGGAGGAGAGACGGGCGTCATAAACAAAAGCTATATATTGCGACGTCTTACGGCAGTAGTAGCCACACTTTCAAAATTTCTTGCGAAATTTTCTAGTTCATTCATTCTGTTTCACAATACAAGCCTTGCATGATAGTTATGAAAGAATGGTAGTGAAGTAACTGTTCAACCATTTATTGTACAGAGCCACCAACTCTCACGGTTTCACCGCGTGACACACACCTTTTCATGTTTTCACACGTTCACACGCCACACAACCAATATCTCACGGCAAAAAAAAAAAATCAGAGGCACGGTGGTTACTTTTCAAACTCCCCGATGATAAATGGCAGTAAGGAGCACATCTGTAAACCTATTCGCGGCATAGACATCCTATTCACCTCAAACAGACAGTCGCGGGAGAAACTCGCGCGACTGGGAGACCGCCGGCAGAGAGGAGCAGAGAGATGGAGGTATCGGGCTCTCAAGTCTCACGCATTGAACGTGACTGTCACAGAGCTGCCAACTTACAGTCATAAGTCACGCCCTCCCGGCACACAGCTGTTCGGCGGCACGTATTTCTTGTCATTGACGACAAAATTTCACGGCAAGGTTTATTGAAAAGTTGGCAGCTGTGTATTGTAACATGGTAGAAGTAGACCTAAGTTAAAATCTGGACATGTTTTCCCGTAAAGGCCTGTTCAGCTTGGCATTCAACATAGAAGCCCGAAATCATCTAGAGTAATCGCTATGAGACTCGGACTGAGCTTCATGAATGAACCGGAGAGTAGGGTATTGTCTTCCTTACTAAATTTACGCTTGAGCTTCATTTCAAACAGGAGAGACTTGTTTCATAGTTTAAACCATAATCTATTACAATTGCATATTTTTGTATAGTGCAAAGTCTTTTGGCGACTGGACTCCATCCTGATTTAGGATAAGCAATAGGTAGTGATGCTAAAATCTGCGCCAGCAGATTCCCCCTGAAGGATTTATTTTATATGAATAAAATTAATCAATGTCTTACCTGCAGCTGTTTCCTAAGCACCACAGAAACACTGTTTGGGTGAGCATGCACGATAACAAACTACCCTGAATTAGTGGGTGTTGTTAAACAAAGTAAAGACAGGAAAAGGCCTCGAGGGACCATAGACCAGGATACTGGGGGTCTCATAGACCGCAGCAGCTAACAGTGCCGATCTAGATATACAGCCCTAATCATAGCAGGATTCGAACAGATCCCGAAGAGTGACAGCGGGGTCCGAAAAGACTGCAGGAAGCTTGATTTGGGGTCAAGGAGAACTGCAGACAAGGCCAGATTAGGGTCCTGTGTAGACCACAGAAAAGGATAGTGTGGATCAGAAAAATCCACACTATCCAAACCGTAAAGGACAGGGATTTTAAGATCCGGAATTCATAGTGGGGGATCTCGTCACACCCAAGGAATGGATAGGTTGGGTCAAGTAAGACCGCAGACAAGTATAGGTAAGGGTCCTGTGTAGCAGAACAGAATAGATGAGGGTCACCTCTGAGTATCTCGAGAAACGCTAAAACTAAAGTATTGTACTCATAGGTATTATTATTACTACTCTATTTGGGAGACCGCAGAACAAAATAGTTGAGGGTCATAATAAGAATTAAAAGAAGCGAGAGAGAGAGAGAGAGAGAGAGAGAGAGAGAGAGAGAGAGAGAGAGAGAGTATTTAGAACTACAAAGAGCATTTCCTGCAGAAAATGTGTTGGAATGCAAACAACTCAAACAGCTGAAATATTTGAAAAAAATAGCTGAATATAGCTGAACATAGTGGAATATAGCTTACATTAGCTGAATATAGCTAAATACATTTGAAAATGAAAGAATAGCTGAATATATAAATAAATGGCAAATAATTACTGAAAATATAGAAAAGGCAAAATACCTGCTGAAAAGTGTTACAGTTCAAAAGCAAGTAACTGAACTGTTGAAAATCCTTGTCGTTTAAAACGTATAATTGGAAAAGTTGAAAGGAAATTTGCATTATCTAAATCAGGGGTGTCAAACATACGGCCCGGCCCGCCAGGGTGTCCAGTCCAACGGAAGAAAAAAAAACACGCACGGACGTGCACGCGATCATAATAACACGTTAGCGCGGCTGTTCACTTGCACTCGTGCCCGTTCACGTGTGTGGCCGTTAAGGCACGTGCGCACCCGTTCACGTGCGCGCCGGTTCACGTGCCTGCAGATGCCCACAGACCAACTACCTGCTGCTGGAGACACATTTGCTCTCACATTCAGTCGGATTTCAACACATCTGAATCTGTTGGATTCCTATCGACCGCAGTTTACGACAGAAGACAAGATTTCCCACGTTTTGAGCTATAAATTATGCCCAAAGAGTAAGTGGTTTGGAGTGAAGGGCAAATGTAAAAAAAAAATCATAAGATCCTGATGTCTCTCTCCACTCTAAGTATGACGTCACCCGCTCTGAGCTGCCCAATACACACCAATGATAAAGGCAGAAAAGGTGCGGAAAAAACATAAAACGAAAACGCAGACAGTTAAAACACTATAAAAGATATCAAAAAGCTGAGTAATACAGTAATAGCGGACACTTTGTCAACAGTTTCAACACAAAATGGCAGAGCATGGCAGAGGCTTTACCTTTTGAAGTTGAAGGAGTTGAAAGCGGATTTGAAGATGTTCTTCATTGGAAACCATTCATTTTTATTTTGATAAAAAGCTGAATAATTTTAAAATTTTAAAAAATGTAAAAGTGTAGAATAATAGCTGAAGGTTTTGACAACATTTTAAATTTTAAATATTGTCTCGAGCTGAACGTATGACGAACCTGTAAACATTTGAAGTTAAAGATGTTTTGAAGATTTCCCCATTGGGTCCCATGATTGAAAAGATCATAAAAAAAATCATTAAATGCTTAATATTTTGAAAATGTGAAACGTCAGAAATATGAAAAGTTATACTATATGTGTCCTTAAGTAGCTGAACAATTGAATAATTAAACTTTTTTCTGAAGCTGAAAATATGAACGAGTAGATAAGGTCCAAAATACGTATGGAAGAAATAGTTGAATAAGTTTAATAAAGATTTGAAAAACAATAGTTGGAATGCTTGAAGCAGCCCAACTAATCAGATTAAAGTATTATGACTTATTATTACTACTACGATATTTAGGTGACCGTAGAACAGGACAGTGGGGGTAACTTTCAGACCGCAGGACAGATGAGTCGGGGTCGCCGGACCACAGCGAACACTAAGCCTGGGAAGTCCGTCCGGGAAACGACGTGTTCCCAGACAGAGTGTTATTTATGAGGTCAACGTCGGACCGAGAAATACTTTCTAAATCAGATGTATCATTTATTTTAATTATTACACTTTAAATCACCTGTTTGGAAGTTTACACAGTGATATAGAAGATTCATAAGGCAATCTGTCTTGCCAACGTAATTAATAATTAATCATTAGCCTTTCCAGGGACAGGTTTACCTCAGTCATGTGGAATAATTTTAATTCACATTTACATTTGGAGAAATTAAATACCAAGTTAGCCTGAATGTAATGCTCACCTAAAAATGTGACAGTGTATCGACTATACCAACTATATAGATTTAAATGTCCAAATGAGTCGAGAAATGACTGACTATACGAGACGTTTTCAGCTCCCACTTCCGCTAGCAGTTAGCTGCAAGCTAACTTCTAACAGAAATCGGCGTTGTAACTATCACAACCTATGGATTCCAACGCCTTCCAACGTCTTCCAACGTCTTCTCAGGCAAAGTGTCGGGGGAAATACGAGTTACACAGTGGGGTCGCTTTGATTATTTACGAATCAAATCCTACTAGTCGCTAAATTTGGAGACCTGAAGCTTCTGAGTGGGTAAAAGTTTAGTCAATCTCATTTTGGACATTGTAGAACGCTCCAATAGACTCTCACGCTTAAAAAGAGTCAAAGACTCAAATTTGTCTTTGTACGGGCAAGATATGATGCAATTTGTCTGCAGTTACGATCCATAGGAAAATATTTATAAAGCACTATTTTGGTTTATTTACTGTATGTCACTACTTTATGTGGATGTATTGAACAGCATTAGTGTTATAAAAAAAACAGCGCCTTACATAAGAAAATGGAAATAGAACACAAATATTGGTCGCTCCATTTGGAGATTCGCCTAAACGGTCTTTACTAAACCTCTAAAAGAAATGTTCTACGTCACTTTATCAAAGTCAAACTTTGCAGAAAGACTTTGTTGAGAGTTTCTGTTTTGTGCTATGTTGTTTGAGAGTTTCTGTACTGTGCTATGATGATTGTGAGTTTAAAGCTTAGCTTTGGGTCATTCTAAGAGATTTCGATCATGACTTTTTTTGTCGCTAGTTTTTTTTCTGTGTTCAGTCTTCATTCAACTTTAAACATGTACTGCTCTATGCAATTAATCTCACAAGGGTTTCTGGATTATATCACCTTAAATTATTCAAATGGCCTTGTAGTTGGGGAGATAACCTGTATGGGTATGAAAACATTTGCAATTTTTGTGAAAACACAGGCGAATGTTAATTATGCACATTATGTTAAATGTGCTATTAATGTCAGCAGAAGTGGAGAGTGGTGGAAACAATGGTTGTTGATAGATCACCAGGCAGCTACTCCATTAACTGATACACGCAAGTCTCAGAGGAAACATCTCATATGTAATGAACTATGTAATGAGAAGCTGTTGGATAAAAAGATAGATTTGTAATTACACTGACTGCACATAAGATATGGCAGTAAAATCTAGGGAATGGTGGATGGTTTCATTATTGCTGCATATGTAGCTGGATTCTCAGTTTTTAACTCACAATGAAGGACCTTGTGACAGATTAATTAAGTGTCCAGATTGAAATAGCTTTGCCTTCTGAGACTACACTGCTGCCTTTTGCTCTTTCAATTTTGACTTTACTTGTGCTTTTGTTCATTTGCATCTTCTGCATATCTTGATGCAGCTAGTTGGCCATGTTGCTGTTGAAGAGGCGTCTTAACCCAGAAGGGTTCAAATACAGTTAAAAAGAGTAAAACCTGTGTTCTGGTATCTTACAAATACACTTGTGTATGCATGATATGGTCATATAAACTAGCAAGAGGGCTTGAAAGAAAGGTACAACAAAGTTTTAAACATTCTAAAAAGACAGGGATCAGTCTCCAAGCTTCTGGCCCGTGTAAACTCTCTAACCTGTGATTCGTCCTCAGTTCCATAGTGTCTCTTCTTCAGCTTCTCTTTCAGGGTCTGTTTCCACCTGCAGATGGTAACTAACGAGGGCCATTTCACGGGACTCAAATTAAGATTTAGCCCCATGCTCAGGCTCCCCAGGTCCGGGGCCCATCCTCGCAGGATGTCCATGGACAGTCTTTTCTTGAGGGTCCCCAAGCCCTCGAAGTGTGGAGGGGAGAGGAGGTTTGGAACACTTCCGCCGTGAATAGTGTAGCCCAGGGATGAGTTACTCAAGACATTGTCCCACCGCCGTTTCCCAACAGAGCTCATCTTGAACCTGACTTTGTACCCAGACTGAGGTCTCCAAGCAGGTCAGACAGCTTCTACTACAAGCCACGCTTTCCGCATACCATCTTAAACTGCGTTCAAAATCAACTTCTCAATCATGAGAAGGAGGTTATGTGGATAAGAGGCTTTGCACCGGACACATCTGCCCCCTGCACAGCTGTGTTTTGGTGTGACAGAGTGGTGGACTTTAGAACAATGGATGTAGTGAAGCTGTCGAGGACAGATCGCTCTAGGGGATAGTAAGCAAAGGGGAAACACTTGCGACACATACTCAATATATCTGATTGGGTGAGAGCTGCAGTGGCTGGGCCACAGAAGTAGATCCGATTGGATTAGACAGGGTAGAGTGCTGGGTGCTGGAGCCCACTGATATAAATCACATGGAGGCATAATTAATGCCTAAGGGAAGTCAGCTCTGTCACGAAGCCAAAACTAGATTAGAGACAGATCAATAGAGCATGTCAGGAGAAGAGGTGGAGCAAGAACAGTCCATGCCACAAACCAAAATTCACCATAATGAGCAGAAAATAAATGGAAACAACAACATAGTCTCTGCAGTGGGTGATAAATCAAATACAAAACTGAACACTGGCTTGGGGCTAATTGAAAATTCTCAGAATAGAGCGGCTTTAACCTTTTGTCTCACTCTTTTGGGATCGGAGCAATCAGAGGGAAAGGGTGCAGCCAGAAAACAGAGAGACGAGCGGCTTCATCTACCTGTTTGTCTCCTCCTATTCTTCCTCCTATCACCCCGTGTTCTCTGACTTTTTTGTCTCCATTTGCTCATTTGTCAATGACCCCGACTCTCAATCGCAGCTTGCGACCATCTTCCTCCTACACACCGGCCTCTTGTGTGTCTCCCTTATTGTCTCCCTGCCTGTCTTCCACTGGATCAGGCTGCGGGAGGATGTGTGGAGGTTAGAACAACTTAAACCTGAGGCCCGAGCTGCCTGGAAGCATCAACACTCTGCGTCAGCTCCGGATGACTGCAGGATTAGTTGCACCAGGTATGACATTGATAAGAACTTACAGGTAGGAATAAAACAAGGTAGGGGATGAGCAGAAAGTGAAAACATCGCTCTGCTCGGAGCAGACATGTTGACAGGCTTAAAACTATAAGAGAGTCAAACCGCCTCACACACACTGCAGATGCTTGACATCGGCCCTCTCAAAAACCCACTCGGCTATCAAGCTACTGAAGTGCACATCCATTATTGAAAAGAGCTGGTTCCCATGCAGCAAATGGCTGCTTTGCCAGCGGGACATCATGAGAGTAACAACCACAGAAGAGTAAAAGAGGGGCAGAGAGAGATCGGGAATAGAGCAAGTTAATCCATGAGACTGGAAGTGGAAGAGAGAGGCAGAAGGAGAGAAGAGATACTGTATGTGGAAAAAGAGTCAAAATGGTTTAACACAGATAAAAAACCAAGCCAAGAAGTATAATGTGTGAAGCAGCAACCAGTAACAGGGTTCTTTACAGATACGAATACAAAAATTCAGAGAACAAATCAATTTATTAATTTTTTACTCCGCTGTCCATCACCTGATTGAAAATCTCCTCATACAGTCCGATTGGTTGATATCTAAGAAAACGTTCTATAAATTCAATTGACTGTAAATCCAGTTTAGAATGACACAATGGACTTGTCAACACATACAAGTACTTAAACCCTTCCGACACGGCGGCGTGTATTGACAGTGTTGACGTTTTTCAAATATTCATATCTTCGCGATAATACATCGCAGAAATACGGTTTGACGTCTAGCGGAAACAGGAGACTTCTTGCTCCCCGCGCCTTCCTCCTGTAACATCATTCAAACATCAGAAAGGGCATCGGCGTGTCATTTAACGGCGACGACTGTGGCGACGAGGACGACGGGAGCTTAAGATCCTGAATGCTTTGGCTCCTGCGACGTCGAAGAATATACAGACAGAAGGGATCCATTTGAAGATGGGTAAGTTTATTTATTTACTAAACTTTGTATTGCAATAGCATATTTATGCTAGCAGAGTGAGCACATTTAGCTGGTCCAGCTCCCATCGGTGCCCGAGTCGCGCAAGTACGCACATAGTTTGTTTACATTAGCAGTTAGCACATTTAGCTTATGTCCTGAACATAGTCCCTGCTGGATCTATCTTATCTTTTGGTGTGCAAACGTAACTTTGTTTCACTGAACTTTGTAGTGACCAGTAGTCATTTATTTTACAGAGACGATTTACATCTGCAGCAGTGGACAACATGCAGCTTCAAACCAGCCACTAGCACCTATGCTGCTGTGGAAGACTAACCAAGACCCAGACACTGCTCACCAGGTACACGGCTCAGCTGCACATGTACACCTGTTCAACTGTTCAAACTGTGTGAAGTTAGTACTGACCAGTAGTCTTTTTTTTTACAGAGAGGATTCACCACAGCCATTCACACCAGCGCGAGTCTGTTTTCTATTTCTGAACATGTATATTGTGTAAATATATATTTTTAATGTATAATACATAGTTAATTTGAGAAAAAAAAAAAGATTTTTTTTTTATTTGCACGCACCTCATGAAGCTTTATCTGCAATATTAAGTCATTTCTCAGTCCCATTTTTATCATTTTGGTGAAAGGTGTGAAAACCACATTTCTACAATAATACAAAATTTGGTTTTAGACATTTATTTAGATGTATCTAATATTTTATTTATACATTTCACTGCTTTTGTGAACCTAAGACCTTTGGTAAAGCAATTTCAAGCATCAAAACCGTTCTCAAAGAAGAAGCACACTGTGGTCTTCAGCTGCAGTTGATCCCTCTCTCCACTCAGCTAGTGATGCCTTCAGGTGCTAATCATACATTAAGACTTGCAGTTTTTGCAAGTTTCACTTTTGACTTGTGGGACCTTAAAGGCAAGGGCGTAGGTTTGCATAAAGTCCATAGGGACTAGTCACGACCAAAGTTTGGGAAAGACACAGTTGTCCCCACCAATACGGAAAAATAATTTTGCACAATATATTTGAAAACTTATGCGTATTATCTATACTATGCTTGTCACCCAGAAGAGAGAGAGAAAAAAGCCACTTTTTCCAATGCGCCTTCGAACGTGCGAGACAAGATGCTGTCTGGATTGGCTGGCGAGTCAGAAACACTACGTACGTCTTGACTTGCTATTCTATTATGTCACTGTCAAGCACCTTTCCCTGCAGCTGGCTACTTGTGATTCACAGACCTCCGCCCCCAGTAAACTATCAACGGTAAATAATTCTTAATAATAATAATAATAATAATAATAATTAAAAAAGAAAAGTCACGGAGAAAAGTAGAGTTTCATGCTAACAAACGCAAACGTTGCTGCTGACCTGTCTGCTTGATAAATTAGCAAACAAAACATTTAATGGTGAAAGACTCTTCCAGAACAATCACACAGCATCTGCTTAAAAGTATCAAGCTGCAGATGAGCAATTCCTCAACTGCTGCAGCAAACTGAGTAAAGTAGATATACTTTAAGGAAGTGGATCAAGTCTCCAAACTTGCTGCTGGTTATGTGGCAGCTCATGAGACAGTGAAGCGTTCGCGAGTAAAAACATATCCATCCTCCATTTGCGGTGATCTAAAACTCCGGCGTAGTGACGCTCACTGTAAACGGAGCAAAAGATATGAGTTTTAAATTGGAAACCCCACATCTGGATCAAACTTACTCCCTTGCAGTTCGAGGATGAACTTAGATATTGATAGGACTTCAGGCCCTGTCATTCTATGATTTTTGAAATACAACAAACTATGTTTTGTATATATAATATGATATATATATATATATAAATATATATATATTATATATAATATTATATATAATATATATATATATATATATATATATATATATATATATATATATATATATATATATATGGCGTTAACTATTTGATCATGCGTTAACTGCATTTTTTTTTTTTGCATTGGGAGGGGCTTATCGCTTTAAATCACTCCGGAGTTCAGACCTGGCGTCTCACGGCTCTCCCAGTCCGGCCCGAATGAGGTCAATCAAACATTAAAAATAAATAAATAAGATAAACGCCATGAACGCATTACAGCGGCACTGCTTTCACTTTAAAGGCGATTAATGTTGATGCACGCGTGCTTCCGCAGCCTCGCCGACTGGCAGCGTAACGAAGTGAGTCTGACGTGAAAGCATGTATTGTTCTGTAGCTTCTGTTCTCAACAAGCAGCGGTGCTGCCGCGAGTTGCTTCACACGCGCTCACAGCCAGGCAAATACACTACAAGTACCGGCAGGTTCCGCGTCCAGAAAGTTAATCGCGCAGGTGCAAAGCTCCTGACCCCGCGGTCTGATCCATGCAGAGCACTTTAAAGCAGCATCACTTCTGGATTTTTACTCTTCTTTCAAAGAGGAGAACTTTCCTCAGATCACAAGATGTTCAGTGCACTTGTTCAGGCCAACACAGACTGGACTTTTCTCACTGAGGAAGAAAAATATGAAAAGCACTTATTGCTTTTGTATAAAGTAAATCAATTGCTGGTCTTTAACATACATCTTTAAGGTAAGCAAAAGCAAGAGCTTTTGCTTGAAGGACTTCCTACATTGACATTTTTGTATTTTTAAATGAATTACATCTCTGCAACTCCAGTACAATATAAACGTCTTCCTCACTTTGTTGGCTTATTTATGTGGGCTCAGTTTGTAATTACGATATCGCACAGCAGACTGCCATTCAACATCTGTGGGGGTTGCTGTGATCCCGGCTAAGTCCTTTGAAATAAAGCAGAGTTTGCAGTGGACAGCTGTAGAGACAGATTAATTTGGGGTGTTTGGAGAGTGAGCTCCTGTTTGAAGTGGAGAGCAGGTAGCCCTCAATGGCTCTCACTCTTCCTGTGACAAAATGACAGAGAGGAAGGCAAAAACTGCTCATAAAAGATACAAGGATGTATAGATAAACTGACAACTGTTACCTTGTCAGACACCAATCTGTTTCCCTATAAAGAAAACATGTGTTTGCTTTTATTGAATAGTTGATACTTGTATAGCGGGAGACGGAGAACAAAAGGGCACAGAGAAAAGCCCCAACAGAAAGGAAATCATAACATCCTTTAGCTGTTATCCTGTTTAGGTTGAATATTTAGTCTTAAGCTTGTCTCTGGTTTTGATTCAAAAACAGCTTCATACAGGGACAGTACATGTATTTTCACTTCAACACGATACATCATGCTGAATAACCTGATCTTGTCCTTTGCTTCACGTCAGCCGCTTACTCATTCCTACGACACTAGCACTGCTTCGTTTATCTCACTGACCATGATATACCCTAATTCATTTCTCTTTGCTCCGTTGATACCAAAATGCTGAAACTAAATATTAAACATGCGGTGAATAGCTTTGAAACGGCGTTGCCTCTCCAGGAAACGCAGACTGATGGACAGAGATACAATGCAGAAACTCACACAGTAAACCTCCATGGCGTCTCACTAACTCTTTGGGGATTCCATACAATTAAAGTTGTGTTCAAATTGTTACATAACCTTTTCTGAGAGAAACTTTGAAATTAACAACTATGTGTGGGTCCCCTGATTGTAGAGGCTCTTCAAAAGAGGAATTGAAGGTAACTTGTCATGTGGACACGGTACCACCACAAGCATGGAGGGAGGTCATGAGATGAAATAAAGAAAAGAAGACGCTCCTGTTGACCGACGTGGACCGACCCACCAAGCCACTTCAACCACCAGAGCGGACTCCCCCGCCGAGCAACAATCAATTACACAGCGCTAGACGCTCGCCAGTCATGGAGTACATGACTTGAATATGATGAGGAACATAGAGAGGTGTACATAGTAGTCAGGCTTCGTAGGTCCTGTTGTTGGATGCAATGTGTATTATATCAGTTAGATCCTCGTCCTCCACAACGTTAACAGGCCTACACGCAGTAGCACCCATTTAGCTTTGGCTGCAGTAAGTTTGTTCTTCGTTGGGGTGTCCATGTGTTTCTGTCCGAAGTCATCCATTCGTGTCTGGCTATGATGAGGGAGGGCATTCTTAGTATCAGCTGCGTGCTTGGCCATCGAGTGGTATTTCAGACTGGATAGCTACGATGATAGCTCAGTTCACAATGACAAATGACACATACCACTTCGGTCTTGTCAAGGGAACCACGTCTTATTAATTTTGCCGTATCGCGTTCACCATTTATTAATTTCAACCCGTAAAGTTACTCTAGCTTCCAAGCGCAAATGGCGTGCATATTGTTTTGCTTCCGGTTGAGCTACATCTGGCGTTGAAAAATTAACGCCGTTAATAAAATTGACGACATTAAAATTGACGACATTAAAATTGGTTTGCGTTAACACCGTTAATAATGCGCTAATAAGACAGCACTAATATATATTTGCAAAATTCAAAATGGTGGAAAATCTAAGAATGCAGAGATTATTTTTCTACCAGACATTTTTGAAGAGCAGAGCCACCCGGACATGTCTGCCAAATTACAGGTCAATCGGTCACATGGGACAAAATCTGTGGGCTTTCACAACATGAGAATGTTGTAAGGGGGCGCTATCTAACTTACTGTACAGTTTAGAGCATGGTCCCAAGATACTTTTTCAGTTTACATGTGTTACATATGCCTACCAAGTTTCAGCAATGTAGGTCAACCGTAACGCTGGGGCTGCATAAATATAATTGCATAAATTGTAGGGGGCGCTATCGAGTCGAAGTGCCATTTTGAAGCATTCAAATCATATCAGGTAACTACATCTTTTATGTGTGTGACAAGTTGATTTACGTTTCAAGCATGCTTAGTGCAGTTTATTAGTGCAATTTATTCGTTCGTGGTGAAGGATCAAACTTCCGCGATGCTCCGACTCGAGGCCGTTCAACGGATCGATACAATCTTCAAGCTGATGCCTTATTAATGTTTCAAGTCTCTTCTGACACATTTTAAAAGGGATATGATTAATCTGTGAGGAGGGTATACAAGTAGAAAACATGTAACTTCCTGTTGCCACGAGGTGGCGCTATAACTAGGATTACAATTTACCATATAGATGTCTTCAGGGTCAGGAGGTCCTGACATGAGAAATATGGAGCAGATTGCATAATGTACGGGTGAATTAAAACAGCTTCCATTTTCCTAAAAAAAACTGTCTCTTTGGCACTGCTCTATGCTCACATAGTGCGATATTTTAAAAATGTTTTGATAACTTTTCTCAACATCTCAACATCATATTGCCCAAATGTGAAATCAATCAGATTTAATCTCTAGGAGAAGTGTGTTAAATTACGATGCATGGAAACAAGGAAAATGGAAAAATTGAGCGATTCACTACAGTGCCCCCTAGTGTTTAAATATTCTGAAAAAAATTGGGTACATAAAGGGACACGATATTTACATATGCGACAACGTTTGTGAGGATAGGCCAAGTGAGTTGAAAGTTAAATGTATTGACGTACTAAGTCACGCCCCAAAGAGGTTAATTGGTTCATATCTTCTTAACACAATGAGTTATCAACAAAGTTAAATATATAATTTGATTACATCGAACCAATAATAATAATGATCCACAGTGTTTTTCACAAAATTCCAAATGGCCAAAAATCTAAGTAGGCGGAGCTTAAGGTTCTCTTTCTGTTTATTGCAGAGCAGTTCCACCCGGCCATGTGTGCCAAATTTCAAGTCAATCGAACATAGGTGACGAAAATGTATAACTTTTACATCCAAAGGGGGCACACCCCAATCAGATTGGCATTTTCGCTGTGTCAGTGCTCGGGGCCTAATAAGAAACAATAGGTCCTCGGCTGTGACTACGTCAGTGCTCGGGCCATAATAAGAAATGATACGAATTCAATAGGTTCTCCGCTCCGACTACGTCAGTGCTCGGACCCTAATAAACATTTGCATTTCAATAGGTCCTCCGCTTTGACTACGTCAGTGCTCGGGCCCTAATAAAAAATAAATAAAAACAGTAAGAGCACGTAGTCATACACCTGCTGTCAAACATGCTGTCAAACATGACTCAGAGGTTGC
This sequence comes from Clinocottus analis, assembly GCF_023055335.1. Lineage (NCBI taxonomy): Eukaryota > Metazoa > Chordata > Actinopteri > Perciformes > Cottidae > Clinocottus > Clinocottus analis. The sequence goes on along the minus strand of NW_027176207.1, from coordinate 6,471,561 downwards.
GGATGTGTGGTGAGGGAAACAGAGTGAAGTTGTCGATGGTGAAGGAGAAGTTGTGACTGGTTTTAGTGAGGGATTTGGGACCGATGATGATCATATCAGATTTATCACAGTTGAGTTTATGAAAGTTGGTTTGCATCCATGATTTAATGTCGGTGAAGGCAGTCAGTGAGAGTGGAGTGAGGAGCTGTGGTGATGGCATTTGTGGAGATGTGGAGATGGACATCAACATAACAGTGAAAAAGGAGACCATTGTTGATGGATAATCGTGCCAAGAGGGAGCAGGTGATGAACAGAAGAGGACCAAGCACCGAACACTGGGGGAAACCTTGAGACAAAGCAGCGGTGGAGGAGGTGCAGCTATTGATGCTGATGAACTGTTGTCTGTTTGTGAGATATGTGATCTAGGAGAGAGTGCAATTCCGGTGATATTGAGGGATGACTCAAAGAGGGAGAGAAGGATGCTGTGGTTGATGGTGTTGAAGGCTGCAGTGAGATTGAAGAGAATGAGAATATTGAGGTGGCCAGAGTCTGAGGAGAGGAGGAGGTCATTGGTGATTTTCTTTCTGGGTTGTTTCAGTGCTGTCCTGTGCTGTGAGAAGAAACCGGATTAAAAAGGCTCGTACAGATCATTGAAAATAAGGTGGGATTTGATTTGTGCAGCGATGACGCGTTCCAGTATTTTTGACGGGAAGGGAGAATTTGAGATGGGCCGAAAATTGCTCATAGAGTCAGGGTCAAGTCCAGGTTTTGTGAGGATGGGAGTGACGACAGCCAGCTTAAGTGTGTCGGGGTCTGAGCGGGAGTTGAGGGAGGAGTTAATTAATAAGGGTGGATAAAATGCAGAAAATAAATGACCCACTATGGGTTTATCAAAGGAAATAAAACATTTTTTTGTAGATTGATGGCTGTAATGCATAAACCAGTTCACAACCAAAGAAAGTTGTATACCATTAGCAGCATGGCCAGTCACACAACAAAGTCAATAAAACGGTGCAATTGAAGGACCCTCTTGCTAGTTTTTGGTCAGCTGCAACAGCAACAGAGAGATAGTTGAGAATCAGACAAGCATAGTGTGTTGGTGTTGATCCAGCATTGTTGGGAATGTGATTGGAATCACCTCCAACTTGCCAATGAACATTTAGCTGCATCTTCAAGGTGTGCCGTGCATTGGGATGGTAAATGTTTAAATATTGCCAAGAGAGAACTAATTGTAACACTTCTCCTTATGCACAAAGCATTTGCCGCTTGTTCTAAGGAGAGCTCTTATCCAATCAGATTTCACCTCCTAGGTCTCTATGAAAGCAGAGCGCCTTCTAGCTGGTCTTTTGCCGAATAAAGTATACAGGGACATTGTTGTGATTGTCATAAGTCTTCAACCATGCTGGCCGTATTCTTTGATGTAAAAGAGCCCGGGAGGTGGTGTGACCATTCACATGCGCTGAGATTGGTCAGTGGGCCAGCGTGACTGTAGTACACAGAAAGCTACCTAGCTGCTAGCAGAACTCAATATGAGCAGGACGAGTTCAGGCTAAAACATAAGAGAAGACAGCAACTTTTTTGTGTTTTGCTTTGTGTAGTTTTTTAACACTCAATGGCTGAAGGAGGAGAAACGGACTTGGTGGCAGATTCACTAAGGACGCCTTTCTCACTGAGGGTTGTGGGCCTGTTTAGCGGCGGGCAGGGTTTCCTCGGCGTCAGGCTGTTTTCCATTGCGTCTCCTCAGGTGAGTGTGGTGTATGTCACAAGCATAGGGAAAATCTGATAAAGCGTATTCCATCTACATTATTTTACATTGTATTTATTTGCACATCTTACTCTTTGAAAAAAAGAAAAAGATTCTCGATAGGGAACCAAGAATGGCCTAATGTTCTGCAGATATAGTACATTTACAGTCAGGTTCATCTATCAGAGAACTATCCAGCAGGATAATTTGCCATTGAGAGCAGCATCTGCAGTGGCACAACTTTGCTGTGAAGGCAGATAACTTAAAAGATGTCAATGAAGAAAACCGGTGCTTTGGGACAGAATCTGCTGTGTCTGGATGAGTTGAGAAATAGTGAGCTTCTGAATTGCCCTGTGCTTATTGGCAGGATCAAAAAACAAGATTTGTCTTTCCAGGTCCGATTTCCTCATTGCTCATTCTCATCTCAAATGAGGCATAAAGGACACAATTGTCAACTAAAAAGTCAACTAATTTAGCTCCAAAGTCAAACCGCTTACACAGTCGTCAAGAAAACTAATAATCAACAGGTACATTGTAGAGGTAAGTAGAATCTGCTTCTCAAGTAGCTCAACCGTAAAAACCTTGACATTAAATTGACTATAACAAAGGTTGTGTTTGTGTCTGTCTTACAGAACTGCCATGAAATTGTGTCCATTTTTTTGTCAACCCAAAGTAAATCCGTAAAGCAAACGCAGCGGTGAACCTACCTTGTCTTTCAACATTTTAGCTTTCCGGCTGTTCTGCACAAGTCGTCTCCCTAGCTTCTTGGCATACCAAATAGAGGCAAACATAACGGAAGGAGAAAAAATTATGTTCTTTGGTCTGCGGTGACAGCCCAAACGGCTTTAGCTGCTGCCCATCTGGACTAAATGCTTCTTATCAGCGGACTGTAACGCACAGGCGAGAGCAAAAAAGGGAGGGAGGGATGAAAGACAGGATAATGCTGTCGGAGGCGTCTTCACAGCAAAGTCAGGTCTTCGTCAGCCACAAGAGCAAGAGAAGGGAGGTAGAAAGAGAGAGGAGGGGCTGCCACTTTCCACGTGGAGACGACATCCTCAGCACCAATCGAAACATGCTAAGAGGCTGTCGGTAGCTTCCAGTATCCAGAGGTAGGGGTGGACGGGAGTGGGTAATGCTCTGCTCTCACTATAGCTACGCCTGCAGCCATTAATCATCATAAAGCCAACAATCAACAGCATAACTAAACCTACTGAAATTTCATATGTCGACCAAAAATGTTTTTACTGATTCAAAGTTGCTATATAAATCTCATACCTTGCTGTAGATGTTGGTGTATCCTGATATTACATTAGATGTTGTTGTCATTGCACAGTTTAGCATCTAAACCAGAAGCGCAAAAAGCAATAAAGGTCAGAGTAATAAACAAATTTAAATACATTTCCCCAAAAGGGAATTAATATGTTTTTTTTTCTTCTTCTAGTAAACAGAATGGATAGTAGTATACACTATCCAGCCATTTTACATTTACCTGTCCAATTGCTCATTAATGCATTAATTGCTCAGTTTAACACCCGACCCCTAAACAACAATGGCCTATTGCTCAACAAATTCCATTATCCAAACCGCTTATCCTCTTTAGGGTTGCGGGGCGCTCCCAGCTGTCAATGGGCAAAGGCAGGGTACTCTCTGGATAAATCGCCAGTCCATCGCAGAGCAGACATAGAGACAGACAACCATTCACGCTCACACCTACGGGCAATTTAGAGTCCAATTAACCTAAGCTGCACGTCTTTGGACTGTGGGAGGAAGCCGGAGAACCCGGAGAGAAGCCATGCTGACAACAAACACACAGAAGGACCTTCCAGACCGGGATCCGAACCCCAGACCCTCTTGCTTTGAGGCATCAGTGTGAGCCACTTCACCACCATGCACCGCAGGTACATAGCATGACTGACAATAATCTGGACTTTCTCTGTTCAACCAAAATGTGGCGAAACCAACAGCACTAATTTTCAGTAAACCAAACCACACCCCCTGGATATAAATACATGGACAAGCCACGCCAACATGGGCATGGTGGTGGAATAGCCACAAATTTTCTTGTCCCTAAGCCTGCTCAAACTGTCTGGTCCCAAACCTCTGGTTACTGCAGTCATTTACCGGCCCACAAAACCTAACCCTGCTAAAGTTGGCACCTTGGATGGTCGAGCCTGTCATGTGGGTATGATTCGATGACATGTATTTAATTTCATTTAGCTGACTCTTTTATCTAAAGCGACTTACATTTTTGCTCTGTACACCGAAGACATAGCAACGGGGAGCAATTATGTAGGGGTTAAGTGTCTTGCTCAAGGACGCGGACCAGCGGAGCCGGGGTTCGAACCACTGATCCTCTGATTGAAAGACCACGGGCATGCTAACTACTGAGCAGCGCAGTGTGAAAGTACTTACAGTGGTCGGAAGACTAGAAAAGATGCAAGTATAGTCCAGTTACCATCAACTAGTTTCTGGAACTTATAAAAGCCACAGTTCTTGTGTTCCCCACTTGGGGCCATTGTGTATGCACCAGTGGCAGGCTGTGAGGGCCTTCTAAGCCTTCTCTGAAGGCCTAAACAGAATAATAAACTTATAGCTATTTTAAAATTTTGAGAAATACATGTATTATTATTTTTCTCTATTTGCATTGCACTGTGTAGCTAATCCTTCATCTGTTCCTCTGCTCCTTCAGGCCTGTCGTATGGCTTCTTGGGACCTGTTTAACTGCATTTTTACAATCACATTTCACTTCACTTTTTTTAGATTAGATGGTTAAAATACTTGAAACAGCCAACTCGAGACCTTAGGTGTGTGATTCGTCACAGGGCCTGCGTGACCATTAACATGCGCTGTGATTGGTTAGTGAAGCTAGCTTCTCACCTAGAACCTAGAATCTCAGGACTTACTGATTAACCCCTTTCCCACAGAGGTTTATGTGCATCTGGTGAGTGAAATGATGATTATGTTACTGTTTTTTTTAATATTTACAGTCGTATATAATCTTTTTTTTTTAAGTTTTATTTTGAAGAAGGACCGGATACATCCATCTGTGCCTCCGAGTCTCTTGACGTAACTTGTTACGTTACCTCAAAAACAAAAAGTCAGCTTCAACTTTGCCGGTATTCTGGTCTAAAATCATCCAGAATATTTTGAGATTGCCAAAAAAGCTCTGAAAGCCTGCTTCCATTTTAACATCCTGTTTTTGTGAAGCGGGATTTACGAATGCACAGAAACAATACATTTTAATAGTTAACCCGATACTGGGGCGCCATTCAAACTGAGACGCCGCAGAGTCGGCAACTAGACCCAGGCCGACAAGTGTCTTTTGCCGTGCCAGCTTCGGGCCGGTGCTGGCCCCGGTTAGTTTTAGGCCACATTTACACGTAACCGGGTATTTACGGAAACGAATATTTCTGCCCCTCCGTTTTCTAAAATAACGTCTTACACACATGATCGTTTTTCAAAAAGTTTCTGTTTACATGAACCCGCATAAATACACCACGGAGCGCCTTGATCAGTAAGCTAACCGTAAACAGAGGACGCTCATATATGACGTGATGCATTTTTAGTCGCGTACGGTGATGTTTGAGGACCTAAAACTCCGTTTGGCCGAGTCCACACGCAAACACGCAAACAGAGTTTTCATAGATCTCCGCTTTGGCCGGAGTTTTTAGAAATGATCGTTTTCCGTGATAAAATCTCCGTTTTCGTGTAAATGAAAGGCCAAACCGCATGCATATATATGCGTTTTCCCCTCGTGTAAACGGGGCCTTAATTACCGTCCAGTGACGGCAGTGTCGGCGTCATTCAAGCGGAATCGCCAACTGGACCCGGGCCGACATCTTTCTTACGGCGTGCCGGACTCAAGCCGGATCTAGGCCACGTCATTTTGGCTACCTGGGAAAGGTCTAGGTTTAGCAGTAGACTGGACATAAAGGTCTAAGTTAAGCAGTAGACTTGACATGATGGTCTAAGTTACGGAGTGGAGCGGATGTAAAGTACACACGTCGAGTGTCTCCCATCACCCTGACCTGGCTCATAGCAGAGAAACCAGCTCACGGCTCCCACTAATTTGGCATAATGTTGAGTTGTATATTTATGCACTTTATAATTCCTTTATGCCGGTCGTATCCTTTTATTACGTCATATTTATTACGTCATATTTATTACATCATATTTATTACGTCATATTTATTGCCCACACCCTGAAGGCCGGTCCGTGAAAATATTGACGGACACGAAACCGGTCCGTAGCGCAAAAAAGGTTGGGGATTGCTGCTTTAGAGCGCCCATACCTGGACCTTACAACTTCCTGGGGCCGTGGATTATTTGCTTGGTGTGACTTCTCTCCCCGCGGGGATTGGCTGACGTAAATGGTGTCAGGGCTCTGTGGCGATGTTGGCAACCCATCCGACCCGTCTTGAAACACGGACCAAGGAGTCTAATGCACACACGAGTCAGAGGGTCTCTGAAACCCTGTGGCGCAATGAAAGTGAGGGTTGGCGCCACCTTGAGCCACCAAAAAACAAAAAAAAGATTATAATATTAATTATGAAAAAATATAATTATATTAATACATTAAACAAAATGTCACTAATTGTGTTGTTGAGCTATGGAATATACCTAGTAAAAGTTGTAAAATAGGATATCTGCACCAAATATCTGCTCTTCCTGCTTCTCTCCTCTGCTCGTGCACCTCTCCACTGCTCACATGCACGTCTCTGCTGCTAGTGCACATCGTGGGGCTAGATCAATTATGCCAAAAGAAGACGGGTCTAATAGGCAGTTTAGCCAATCACCGATTAAAGACATACAATTCATCCAATCAGTGCCGTAAAAAAGACTTACGGAGGGGCTATTCTCATCTTGCCCCAGAGCGTGTTCCTATGTCTCTGTTCTCATCAGGGCTCGTTCACATCTTGCGTGATCTCGTTCACATCTTGCGTGATCTCGTTCACATCTTGCGTGATCTCGCCGGCTTCTCTTCTCTCGCAGCAACATTTTAACTAGACTACAATGGAGCGCTACTCTTGGAAGAACACTCAACCCAAGACCCGTTTGAGAGAAGAACTTGGGTGGAGAGACTCCAGGTAAAACAACTGGTCCCAGATCAGACGCCTGAACTTGGCATGAAACAACAGACTGGGGACATATATGAGAGACGGACAACTGCTGCTTGTACTACATTGATGGGAACAGTAACGAACAAGAGCGTTTTTTCGAGTACATCAGCATCCAGAACGCAACCGCTGACACTGTCCCTACAGTACTTATGGAGAGGCTGAGCACCGTTTTCCCACACGGACAAACAGACAAACTGATTGCCCAAGCTTAAAACGGGGCTGCAGTTGGTTCTCTGCGTGTCCACTGCTCCGTGCATCAGCTGATCATGCAGCACGCGTCCCCAAATGTGAACATGCTATTCAACCAGCCGCAGAAGAGACACATCTACCCTGTATTCATTAAAAGGACTTGTCCAGAGGTTCACAGACAGCATTCAAAAACATCATATAAGTGTTGTACCTGGATAAGGTAAACTATCTGGTTTCCTGTAAAATGAGATGCTTTTATTTTGAAGGCGGCTCGCTATGTGCGCCATTTGTATGTTAAAAGCTACAGAAAATATGTTTTTGTATACACATTATAAACTAGGGTGACCAGACGTCCTCTTTTTCAGGGACATGTCCTCATTTCGAGAGAAAAAATGCGTCCGGCAGGGATTCCAAAAATGTCCGGGATTTTGCCTCGTTGGATATTTGTGTTTCGCTGGGTATTTCACAAACTAGTTATTACGCCCTTACTAGTTTTGGAAACGGTATCTTACGTTCCACCTTCTTGCGCGAGCTCTGACTGTAGAGAGAACCGTCATTGGTCGACCGATGTCAGGGTTGCCAGATTCACGATAATTATCCTCCAAATACGAACATTTTGAGCCTTCTCCATTTCCAATCTCGCAACACTGAGCCTGGTTACCTCCACTCGCGACGACTATCCTGTTACGCTCTGAAGAAACTAGCTATCATAATCGAATTTCATCGTCAAACTTTTTTTTGTAGCTTAGCACGACTCGATCAAGATCCCCCACCTGTGACCTTCAGCATGCCCTGTCTTTGTGTACACGTCTGTCTCTGTGTGCGTGTGTGCATTTGTGTGCGTACTATTAATGCAAACCAGTAGGATGATAATTACAACATAATTATCGTTTGAGTGCCTTTGTAATAAGATGTCCTTATAATGTCAAAGTGTTGGAATAAATATTAAATATTTAACTGCAAAGTAGTAATGTGTGATACCTTGCATTGAATCATACCTGGATGTTTGCTGAAATTAATTAGCTAGCCCTACCCAAAAAAAAATCCACCAGCCGCCACTGGTCGGCATGCACCTCGCAGCTTGCTCACGCCTGGTATGCTCATGGTGGAGCCGTGCGGCGGAGCGAACTGTATGAAAGTGTCGTGTATTGTGTGTCGGTCTGTGACAATAATGGTGTGTTCACACCAAACGCTTCAAGATTTTTCTCGATACGTGTTGAAAAGAGGGTGTTCACACCAAAAGCTGCATTACTAATCACGGCGCCACAAAGGGGGCGGGGCTTATCTCAGTGGCTTCTCTCCCGGAAAAGAGCGTTCTTTTCTGCTATCAACTATAGGAGACACAAACACTAGTTCTGCTTTATACTTGTCACAAAAACGTGGGAATATCAATCGCCCCCGTTTGGGTTCATAACACCATCCATACATAGCTCGATGAATTTCTCACCGACTCCAGGAACTGCGTCTGGCTTATCGCTGTAAAACTTGATACCGTTTACGTCATTCATAATAGAAATAACCACTAGTTCTGCTTTATACTTGTTGTGTAAATTCCACATACGTCGGAACAAACCAAACTCCATGGTCTGGGTTCATAATAGTATCCGTAGTCCCACAACAGTGTAATGACGGCCGCTATCAACAATACTTCAGGGGGACCGGCAGCAGTTTGATTCCACGTCGGCAGGACGGCGGTGACGAGCGGAACATCACAACACTGATTGGCTGACGCAACTATGACTCACGCGTTTTTGCAGCTGGAGTTGGGAAATTTCAACTTGCACGTCGTGCTGCCTCAACGCATCTGTCGCGCTGCCCGCTGGAAAATACGTGTCTACGCGGCTTCTACGAAGCTGTGCATTGACTTTGCATATAATCTGGACGTGCGTCGAAATCTTTACACATTTGGTGTGAAGACACCATAAGAGACACTTTTTTCGCCCAGTCCGCCAGTCCATCCTCTCTTCTACCCATCACTTCTGAACCCAGACGTTCTGTGTTTAACTTCTGGGCATTAATTCTAACTGCTCTTTCTTCTGCAACAGATAGTGGCCTGATCCTCCCACATCACAGCGTGTGTTGCCATCTTATTCGAGACCAACCTCTTGTAATAACAGCTGCCCTTCTATCATTAAAGAGAAGAAGTGATGCAGGCTAATAGCCAGGGAAGATGACACCACAGCCAGGAAAGATGACACCACAGCTGGACAATGACAAACTACAGGGCGGGGAGGATGACGTGGCTGTGTTTTTCTCTCTTCCAAGTGCCAGGGCCTGGCTCATCCTGTCATGGAGTGTCATTTAACAGACCATTTTGTTTGCAGTCACTGCAGATGGGTGTGATCAATAACAACTTACAGTGTGCACATCTTCTGCATATCCTTAACTCCTCTGTCAAAATTTCACAGAACCATTCCAATATTTGTTACTGGATACTGAACACCAAATTAGGGTAGGAGATTAACTTGAGTTCTGGCAGGACAAGACTTGCAAAACCAAGTTGGTCAAATTAGTCATAACTTGCTTTTTGCTATACACCATCTACCAGACTATTCTCAGCATTTTATCTAAACATGGCAATTAGGAACACCTGGTGATGAAGGATATATATATATATATATATATATATATATATATATATATATATATATATATATATATATATATATATATATGATGCATGGTTAATGAGACTTCAGTGTTTCTGTCGGCTAATCTAAGGGCAAATTTTCAATCAGGAGATTGTGCTAATCATTACAATGTAAAATGAGGCTGATACAGAGAGAGCCTGCCGTGTAAAGGTTGTTATAATTGACATTTACCGGCAAAGCCACATTATCTGGGAAACTTTAGATAACCAAATTCAATTCAGTTAATTTTGTATATTCCAAAATCACAAATTAAAATTTGCCTCGGAGGACCAAATGTCTATCTGCTTGACTCTTTGACATTAAGAAGTGAAGGACAGACATTGACTTTAACAATGCTCGGTCTAAACTACATATTTTTGCATTTGTTCAAAACGTATGTCCAGTTATATTATTCTTAATCACTATTTTTTAATTTCAACCATATGAAGATATCATTATACATGTGTTTGCAAATATGTGCTTACTGTGAAACAAATGAGCAGCCGTAAAGAGAACGTATAGTATGCTAAGATCACAGAATATGAAAAGGAACTTGTGTATTGCTTTATCTTCCATTTAGTATAGTGTTTGTAATTTTTGTGTCTGCTCCTGAGAGCCTGGTATGTCAAGGTTGGTTAGTCTAGGGTGGCTGGATCCCAACTAACTGTGAGGATTGGCTTTGGCCATCTGGAGCGAAGGGTCCTGGTGTCCCCAGGGTCACACACAAGTAATGTTTGTGTGTGGGAGTAAACACAACTTTCTGCCGGGTGTGTATGTGTGCCGCTGAGGTTTATGTGTATGAAAGAAAGGTTTGTGGTGGGGAGGAGAACTCAGCGGGGAGGAGGCTGATCTCGTCAAGACATCCTTGGCCCTGTAAAGGAGGTCAGCTGCCTGTATTAGCATTCTCTTCTTCTTCAAACAACACTTGCACAAGGTCGATATTTCCAGGGACCATTGTTTGAATTTAGTGGGGAGGAGGAATTGTATAGAAAATAGAGATGTGATATTTGGATAAATCATCTGGATTTCCTATAAAATTAAGTCACAAAGAGAAAATCAAACAACGCTGATAGGTAGCTAGGAATCTCTAGCATGGTTGCCATTTTCAAACCAAATTGTTAGGGTAAACTGAGAAAAGGGGAACACGTACACCTGAGTGGCAGAGAGGAAGACAGACCAAAGCACAGTTCTTAAAAAGCTGTATGGTTATTATTATTCATACCTCTTTGCAACTACATTCTTACATGACAACAATTCTACTATATTTTTATTAGCGGGGAGACCTGTCGCAACAAACCAAGCACTCCAACAGATTGAAGACAACCTCAACACACATGTAGAGCGGTGCCTGGATGGGCTAGGGCAGTGGTCCTCAACTGGTCTGCCTCCGGGAACCACCATCACCTTCAATGACAAGCCGCGTCCCAAATCGAGGAACATTCTCAACATCTCCAATGTATTTAATGAAAAGATGGTGCAGTTTGAACCTGAGATAGTATGGAAACAGTAGGGTTACATGCTGGGTGTGTGATTGTGTGTGTGTGTCAAAGGTGCATGACAAAACAATAAGATAAGTAACAGAACCTAAACTAACTCTGTGGCCTAGGTGTATAATAGTCACATAGGAATACAAAACTATATCAGTATACTCCTTTAAAAAGGATTTACATTTTGGTGCCATGCACCAAAATGTTCCCTTGGTACCGCACAGAAAGAATGCAAAAAAAAATTTAAAAAATAAAACAAGGCCCGTTTTATTTTGAAAACGACCGGATACATCCGTCTGTGCGTCTAAGCCTCTTACTCTTGACACATGTGAAGAGGCTACGTGAGAACGTTGCCCCAAAAATTAAACTGAAATATACGTTTCAAGTCTGCCGGAGTACCGGTGTTCTGGATTAAAATCAAGGCAGAATGTCCTCAAATCGCCAAAAAACTCTGAAGACCTCCAAGAAACATCCAAACCATGTGTGAGATACAGACCGCGATCAGTCGTGTTGCATGCTGGGTATTGAAACCATGAGTGTGAATACAGATCACGATCAGTACTATTTAGGGCTGTGAAATGATTAAAATTTTTAATCAGATTAATCACAGGTTTCTGTGGATTAATCATGATTAATCACATATCACTGATATTCTTGGTATATTTTTGTAAAAACATAAAGATTTATGATAAAAGACGGATATATACATTGTCATTTATACATTGGGGTGCTGTTGTAAACAATGCAACTATAGGTCGTGAGGTGAACCCGTTATCGCTTCATCCCGCTCCACAGTCGAGCATCTTCACGATCTTTAACTCATAAAAAAAGAACGAGTCGTGCTATACTACCAAAAAAAAGTTTGTCGCTGACATTCTAGTTGATTATTGATGCTGCAATGTTTCATGCCGAACTAGTTTCTTCAGAGCGTAACAGGATATTTGTCGTGAGTGAAGGTGACAAGGTGCTCAGTGTTGCCAGATTGGTGATGGCGTAGTATCGTACCGTATAATGCACACACATCGTTAATGAAGCTTGTGGAGCCAATTGGGGTTCTTCTCTCCCATGCACTTTTGTTTGATTTATGCACCTCAACGTCATCTCACTTATGCCTCTTTCTCCGTCTCTTTTGTCATGGCTCTAGAAACCGGCCATGGCATGGCACAGCTCCTCACTTTTTTTAATGACAAATAGTTTCCTTTGATGTTGTGAGAGAAAACCTAAGTTTTGAGTGTGGTTCTTATTTTATCAGTACTGCGGACTAAGGGCAGTGTAAATGTGAACTGAGTCTGTACGGGACACAAAGTACTGAAATAGAAAACCTTACAGTGCAACAGAAACAAGTTACATCCATGTGCAACAGAACGAAACATACAGAGCTGCCCGCTGACTGAGACTGACATATTGAACCGAGCCATTGACCTTGACTTGATGGATGATGTGGATGAAACCAATATAATTACTTTTTTTAATGTTCTTTTAGAGAGCAGTAAAACACCAACCATAACACATCTCCTTGATCATCATCATATTTATAAATGACAACTTTTAGTCATTACAGTACATTTCAATATGTTTGGGGCTAAAGATCAGAGGTCATGCAAAGCAAGTGAACAAGCACACAGCCTTTCAATTAATTATTAATAACACAATGCCCTCTCAGACATCCAGCCATTTCTTTGTTCATACAAAATGTCTGTATCACGTTATGATACATTCATATTAGACATTTATATGAAGCTCAAGCAGAAATTCAGCCATTAAGACACTCTTTACACTCTCGTTCCTTCATAATCTCAGTCTCTAATTTTCCCAACGATTACTCCATCAGCTGATTGGGGGCATGTACATTGAATTAACTAATCAGATTCTGCACAGTTTCTGTAAGCCAATCACAGCATTGTTGTCAAACTTTTAAATATGTTCTCCTTTCTGCTGCTGTCAGTTGTCATTTCAGCTCCAACAAACGCGACCTCAGCATCAGTCCTGCTCCTTATTCATCATCGGGTTACCGCAACTCCCTTCTTTACCATCACCACCACTTTAAATTATTGTTAAACTCTAAACAAGTCTCTCCTGATTAAAATATGGCTACCACCTTGGCTATCATTGACACCCTGGAGTTTTGACCCTTGGTCACCATTGTTTTTTCTATTGCTAAAGATCTTTATGTTTTATATGTTTTGTAATTTCCTCTGTGATTATCAAGTCTAGATCTTAATGTGGTATTTTCTACCAGTAAAAATGTTCACTGACTGGATTACTGTTAGTACTACCTGAAGGTTGGAGCAGATAATAACATTTGTGTAGACTTACATAAACATATAGACATCAGCATTCCTTAAGGTTGGGTTCATCTCAGATCATATTAATTAATAGTGATGGTGATGATTGGCAATGACAAGAATCAAACACAAAGAAACAAAGTATGTCTGCTGCAGTGTGGACTGTTAGCTTAAATTAGTTCACTAATAAAACGTTTCTACTGCATTTAGAGGAGTCAATCTGAGAAGGCTTGATTTCACACGCTTGATTTCACACGCTTGATTTCACACGCTTGATTTCACACGCTTGATTTCTTACTTCCATAGTTTGAGACCAATGTAATACTTCTGCTACACTAATCTTACAATGAAAGGATTTTTTAACCCATTTGAATATATGTCAAACTTAATGCATTTACTGTGTGATTAGCTGGCATTGACTGTTGTTTCATTCAAGCAGCTGATAGGCTACAGCCCCTTTAGTGTCAGGGAGTCAGCTCTAACAGAGAAAAGCAAAAGGAGCACAGAGAAACCTATTTATTAAATGTACATTTTAAGTCAACCTTTTAGAGCTACTACTCAGGACTTGTGGCAACCTCTCATTCTAACAACACAAACACTTTGTAATGAATTGGGGGACCTTGAAGGGAAAAAAGTTGATGTAGCAGAGGCCAAGCCATTAAGTCCAGAAACCCTGGGTCCTACACTTCCCATAGTGCAACAGACACCCCAAATTGCTGCTGGATGCTGTGCCTTCTGTGTGTGAATGTGTGTGTGTGAATGTTAGTTCGTCCTGAAAGGCAGAAGGGAAACCTTGTATGGTAGCTTCTCGAATAATGGTAGCTTCTCCTATCAGTGTGACTCTATCTCACTATTCATACACCGCAGGCTGTGCATTACTGGGAAGGGTACGAGTAATATCCTTACGGTCATAATCAGGAACATTTTTAACCAAATTATATTGTACTATATTGTACAAACCTATATGGAAGCGTTTTTTCTTCATTATTTTAAATTAGGACACCTTTAGTGACATCAGATATTGATGTCACTAAAGGCTTGTTGGATATATGATGTGTAATTTAATGTGAGAAAGAATTATCTTTGGTTTTAGCCACTTCCTGCTATTTGACCAGTGAAAACACAGGCTGGATGTTGACAGTTCAACATTCAAGTTAGAGAGGCCATTTATTCAAGCTGCCACTGTCAAAATCAGCAGCTAAAAAATGACAATTGATTGTCATAATTCCAAACAATTGTAAAAAATATTACTTTATAGGGCATTAAATCTTCATTCTGTACATTACCTCACCGTCAAATGAGTACAAATGCAGCCGCTAAAACGACCAAGTCCAAATAAAAAAAAAAAGGGTTGCTGTACATTTGTCTGACATGATGCTTCGAGCCAGCTTTCGGATACTTTCAGGCTCCATTCCATGATTTTTAAAGCAACCACAGCACTCTGCAAGTACTATTGGACTGTTTCTGTTTAATGGCTTTCCATTTCCCCTTTCCTCTGTTTAAGAGCTGACCTTTTTTCCAAACATGTTCTCTAACAAAAATATTAAATTAACTGTTCAATATACATCTGCATGATCATCCTTTGAGTGTTGTCACTACCTTTAATTTATGTTCACTGATGCTTTTCCCATCAGCAAAGAAGAAAAAAACTATTGTGGGGGAAAATGGCTTAACTACAGAAAATTGACCTCTTACAGAAACCCACTAAGCGCAAATCAATTTTGGAGGATCCCATAGAGTGTCTGAGTGTAGACAGCGGGTCTTTCACAGAGGTGCCGAGATGGGTCCGTGGGTTATTTGCAGGGCATCATTATGTTCAATCTCGGTTTGATGGGAACTCCTTGTGAACAGGCCATCAGCAGGAGAGGTCAGTCACACATAGCGTGACATTTTGATTCCTTGTGTTTCCTCACTCCCTTTCTTTTCCTCACTGCCAGTAGAAACAGATAAGAGAAAGACATTCTGAACACCAACAGAGTGTCACGGACCACACATATGTAATTACAAAAGCCATCTGTGAATGTGTGCTGGAGAAGCTCAATTAACAGACTAAAGCATAATAATCAGTACTAATAGGATAGTACTAGAACTAAGAGTAACTATTTTTGTGTTGTTGGAGTTGAATGTACTTCTGAAGCATTCTGCTGTCCAGAGTTTTTGATAGCGTTTCAAAAAGGATTATAAAAAGTTTGGACTGTAACATTCAAGCATTTGGAATTGATTTGTTCTTTCACAATAACTCTACCCAAACAGTCCTTTGGAGCTGACCAAGCTGTACATGTAAGATACTTACATTGGGACAACTTTACAGTCAATAAACTAGTTTGCTTTACTTTACCCACTAAAAGTGTTCATCGCAGGTCAGCACTGAGAGGTAAGTGAAACAGCTGATCGTATTTGAAAGTGACATTATCTACATTTTAATAATTTCACCTTCCAATAATAAGGTAGTGATAACAGTCAATCTCCAGAAGAAGAGGAGACATTTTAAAGACTCCATTTAATGACTAAAAGTCTAGACAGTTCTTCAGACCCAATTAAAGGGATTTAAAAGTTCTGTTTTTACAACATTGTAATGAATATTTATGCATTGAATATAATTAATGGAATTTTCTGTGGAGCCTTTAGATGGCAAATAAGTTTGAATTAAGTTTCTTCACCTAAATCTTGCAGATCTGTCCCAATGCTTGGGTCTCTAACTCTTCTATGACTTATTCGAACTTCTCCATCATCATAAAGCAATATCGTAAAGTAAAATACCTTGGAAAAATTGCCCCTCTGTATTACAGCACTACTTATATAAAGCTGGTGCGTTGACAATATTATTATGAGACAACAAAAACATCATGTCATAAGGTGTGCAAGCCTCAGCTGATGCAAGATAGTGGATATGATGTAACAATCCTACATTAGAATAAATGCTATCATAGTATAAAGGTGCAAGATCTGCGATTGGGGGAATTTTAGTTGCTTCTCAACATGTCGACAGCAAGCTGTTCGTACTATTTGCTCATAGCAAAGAACATATATACATAGAACATATACGTACATACAATCTTTCAAAAGAGTAACTTCTGTACACCTAAAAATACAGGAAGTCCACCTACAATCTAAGAAGAGCCATCATCTTTCTGCTCATATGCATGATGGGACCCAAAGCTTGCCTTATTGGTCTAGTTGTGTTGCACAATGAGTCAGGATCTCAGTGAAGTCAAGGCAAATATTTTGGCTGGGAGGAAATACATTCCTTGTCATCTTGACAACAAAAATAATCCGCCCTGTCATCAAAATCCACAGAACTAAAAAGGCTTCATTCCAAAAGGTAACAATTTTTCGCCTCATAAACTTCAGGGTACAGGTCAGAATGATAAATAAACTTGACTCGTATCAAGGATTTTAAAAAAAAACTGCCCTAAGAAATTACACTGGAATCTCAAATGAAAGGTTTTGGCATCACCAACTATTCACAATGAAGTGCATTTGTAAGACTGAACATGGTTCTGGTGTCCTCATCGTTGCTGTTGGTTGCACTGTTATCCACGTCTCCACTGACCCACAGTGGCTTAAGTCTAAGGTAATCAGCGCCCCCCATTGTGTGGACCATACCCGGTAACTGCTTCTGCAGCCGTCATTAAACTGGTGTTTATTACACACAAACTTCACCCAGTCTGATAAACAGAGATGTAATTGCTGCCAAAAAATGCATGTGATTTTTTTAGGGCTGGGCAGATTAAAGCGTAGCGTTAATCTGGCAATCCTTTAATAGCGTTAACTATTTGATCATGCGTTAACTGCATGTTTGTTTTTGCACGTTTTTTTTTGCATTGGGAGGGTCTTATCGCTTTAAATCTTTCCCAGACGGCGTAGTTCAGACCTGGGTGTATTATGACTCTCCCAGTCCGGCCGTGAGGTCAATCAAACAGATTTATAAACTATATATGTCTGTATGTTAACTTACTCTTGCTCGAGCGTGACCATTATATTGTTCTGATATCATTACTTTAAAATAAAAGCGTGCAATACACTATTTTTTACTTCAATATTGAATTTGGCGCGCAATGCGATTAATCACAGAAAAACCATGCGATTAATCAGTTCATTTATTTCAACTTTGCCCAGCCCTAGCGTTTTTACAAGCAGACATTACCATGGAAAGAGGGTGGCGACCGATAAACATCGCAGCAGTTTAAATCAATAGCATCTTCCCTGAGTCACACTCTCCTATTGGTGGTGCTTGATTCGGGCAGCGATGGAGGGGTTATACTTTCTCTGGTCATAGACAAACCATCATTTTTGCCTTCCTGCTGCTTTTACAATCACACCAGCTGTATTAAAGACATTTTTCATTCAAAAATCGTAAGGCTGAGAGTATAATAATTGTGGATCTAGGCCTGTTCATGATTCCCTTACACACTTGTCTTGCTTTTCTCATACTCACATTACAGAACCAATCAGTTCCTTCTTGACTCCACAAGAGAAACAACCCACCAGGAAATTAAGATCAAAAAAAGTCAATAATCATCTCACAGATACACATATGAGATTGTTCAAGACAAACGGCAAAGTAGAGCAGAAACTATGCATTAATGGTGATGTTGTTTTTACCTGTGTGTGTGTTTGTGTGTGTGATTATGGCAACACCACAAAGTACTTTGCCAGGTATGTCTGTTTGTGGTCAGATTGTATCACTGTGATAGGGTCTTTAGCATGTCACACAACTTTACAGGTGTGTAGTTGAGAAGAACATTAAGTTTAGTTAGTTAGTAAATTAGTGGAGGGTGTTTTCTCTGACCAACAGCGTCAAATTAGCGTCTTATTTGCTGTTGTGGCTAATTTCATTCCATCACAGGATGATTTCTATTTCCATTTCAATTTGAACTAATAGTTGTCAGTATTTACTTTCACTTACATAACAAAGTGAACTAGCACACATTTTCTCCTATCAATAATGAAATGCGGCTGGAACTTGTTCAATATGATAATTGAATTGGGAGTTAAAAGTTGACAAAAAACAACCTTGAGATTCTTTGACAAAATGAAAGCACCACATTCATTATGTAGAGTCTGCACTCATGTTACTTTGACGCCTTACCCCATGAAACATTACTATCATTCATTGTTGGTAATAATGTTTAGCCAATTAAAAAAACACAGTAAAGAGTATGCTGGAAGCCTTTGAATATGATGCTTCATTATTTAAGTGTCAGATACAGACATCCTAAACACATGACCTGATAACAGTGAACTCTTCAACAAATAGCAATACAAGATCATTAACAAAGACAAATTAACACCAGATATCAGTAATACCACAACAAGCACATGGGATTTGCTGGCAAGCACATGGGTCACAAACACACATGGGTTTATATTAACAAAGTGTGGGCAGGGCTCAAGACTAACAGCACCCCGATAGAACATCTGTTTTGGTCAAACAGAGATCTTAACTGGGATGCCCCAAAAGGAAAGGGATTTATGAACGAATGTATGTATGTATGTATGTATGTATTTTTTAATAGGACTAGCAATAATCATATGTCATAATTGATTGTGAGCATTTTGACCAAATTAAATAATTTCTACATTTCAGCTGAAATCGAAACGCTCTGGCGATGAAGCAAAATGCATAACAACTTGATGATAATAACAAAGTAAGGAAACAACATGATACGGGACAGATTGCATTCACTTAAAAAAAAATGTTGTGACGTTGGTGAAAAGTGTTAGTCTGGAGCCCTGTGTGTATGGAAGAAGGGCAGCTACCTACAAAAGAAGGAAAGACTGCTTCTTTCGGTGATGGATTTAAGACAACACCAAAACAAAATCCATGCGGCACCGAGGGTACATTAATAATCTGGGACAAGGACCCAGAAATAAGGAAAGAGTTTAAAATTTTACCCAAAAATATCGAGGATTGAGATTCCTCAGAGGTAAAAAATTTAAATTAAATAAAACTTGCCATGTAGTTTGCTGTGGTCACACCGGGATATGCAAGATCAAAACGGGTAACCAGTGCAGGCTGCAGGTAAGAAAATGACAAGACAAGATCACTAACCAGTGTACTGAGATAGACAGAGAGAGAGAGATTGAGATAGAGAAAGAGAGAGACACGGGGGTCTAATGCAGCGGGATAAAAAAAGCATTAGTAATGGTTACCCTGTCACATGTTGAGGAAGAGAAGGAGGAGGGAAACATGTTCAAAGGGGGGGTTAAGATTGGATGAGGATGATGAGGGAGTGGATAACTTTGGCTTCCTGCATTATTTCTGAAAATGAGGAAGAGCCTCTTACCCTGTGACAGACTGGCTGTACATTCACTGATGTTGCCTACTGCATTAATGACTCAAACTGACTCAAGAACAAATAACTATAAGAAAACAGAGGTTGTTGCTCAATAAATAGATACAAACATTTACCACCAACAAGACTTTGCACCATACTTGAAAATATATAATTTGACCACTGCTGGGACCTACACTTATTACCAGAGTACTAAAAGACTACAATGCAACATAATAAACCCAAAGGTGAATGTAAGATTGTTTGAGTCATTTCACTGCTGTGTGTTACGTATACATAATGGCTCTTTAACTTTTTTTTTTTTAATGGTAAATGTAACGGCTCACGTTACTAGTCTTGGAAAGGGAGAAGTGTGTGTGTGTGTGTGTGTGTGTGTGTGTTAGGGGGGGGGCCTTCATTGTAGAATGTAAACATCGTTAAATTCCACCAAATCCTACAAGCGATACCTCAAAGGAAAAATCAATCAAAAGCTGAATAAAATGTAATGTAAAGAGGATAAAGAACACCTGAAATAATGTTTTCAAATAGTGTAGAGATACTGGAGAATACGTTCCACTTCCCCTAATAACAAGATATGCTTTGAACACTAACTAAAACTGCACAGGCTAAAATATATGCAGGCAACTCATTATCACTGTTCATTGAAACAATAAATGATTTGCCAAGAATCTGAAACACTGCCTGAAATGAACTTTTCTTTGTTTCCAACATTGCCCTCTGCTGGCTTAAAAACCTGAGAAGAAACACAACCACTTCACAGCAAAGTCCATCTGCAGCTGAACTGCTGTTTGATCTCTAACCACTCTCTTATTGACCTTGTACTTGTTTTTTCCTTCAACTTTGAACTCTACATAGGTGAGCTCCTTTTTGGGCAAAGAGAGGCTCTGAGATGTTAGAGGCTGGACTAGAGGTCAGGATGCACCGTCTCTTAATTAAGCAAGTAAATGTTGAGGAAAAATGTGGAAACAGTATTTCATAATTTTATCTTCCAATAATAGACAAAACTACAAGCTCGCGGCCAGGTTTTTGCCACCAATTTGTACTGGAAAGAAGATCCAAATAGGGAAATAAAAAGGAGGAAAACCATCACATTTTGTGTAGAAGTAGACTCTAGAAATTTAGCCTGAATTAACCAAAACCCCTTTTGTTACATACATGTGACAATTAAAATGGACACAGTAATTCTATATGAAATGAACTATGAACAGCACTGAGTATTCTGTGGTCATATTTAAACTAAAAAGACAAAACGGAGGGAGAGAGACTGAGACAAGGCTATGTTGCAGTTGGTCATGGTGCTGAATAGTGGTGAAAACTGGAGGGTCATAGTTTCTATGCCGGGTACAAAAGCTCACTCTTGGAATGGAGGGCGGGAGGGTGTGGTGCTCACCTTGAGAGGAGATATGTGGGAATGGGACACGTAGCCGTGCACATTCTCGATCTCAGACAGGTTCTTCTCGGACACGTGCACAAGCTCAGGGGCGCGCACCTCATTGGTGAGCCGCAGGAATCCCTGGTCCAGAGGCGGAGAGTCGTCTTCTTGGTAGTGGTACTGCTGAGAGCAGAACGAGAGAAGGAGAAAGGGTAGACATCAGGAGACAAGGAGAGACAGAGACACAGAAAAATTATGAGATCCAAAAACAAAAGGAGGTATGGGCTTTGCGTTCCAGTTTTTAGAAATGACAAGAGAAAAGGCAAAGAATGATTCATCAATATTTGCTTTTCTTGGTGTGATTATTGTACAATGCTTAAGTATTCTGACTTATAAACAGGATGATGTTGAAATGTACAGGTTTTTTTACACATCAGTACTCAGAGTAGCATAAGATATTAGAAATACAGTCATGAGGTATTAACTTAAATCGCATTTGCTGCACACCATCATTTATGAATATTGATTATATTATATGAGACTTAGAATATATATTTATCTGATTCAAAAGATGTGTTTTCTACAAGAAAAGGAATTTCAAGCTACAACTTCTACTTATCTTTATGTTCTCTATGAGAAACTAGATTTGGTTTTAAATGATTTTAATCACTTAAAGCAGCCATTTTTGACTGACCTTACCTAATACAACAACAATACTTCCAGAATACCATGTGGTTATGTACCACTTGGACACAGGGTCAACTAAACAGTACTAACTCTTCCATCATAAGCTTTACAAAGCTCTGGTTTTTGTAGCATTTATCCTGCTCACTTCAGGTCATCACAAGTTGGTAAACATACTTTTATATTCAGTACACAAGCAGTACATATAAAAGATGTTGAGGGATGGAATATGTTTTGGGATTTTTTTCATTAAGTTCCATTTAAAACTTCTTGAGGCATCATAATGCTAGGATAATGTTCTCACACAGGCATTCCTTTCCTCCTTGGTGTGGGAGTTGAAGGGACATTTCTGACCTATCTCAACAAATCCATCTATTTTCGTTGACTTGCACTGAAACTTTAACAACAGATTCATGTGACAGAAACTATTTTGATCTCATTTTAACAACATGAGTGGGGAAAACTGAGAGATGAATCATGACTCGTCACATGTCAGCAGAGTAAATACGGTAGTTGATTGCCAAAATGATACTCTCTGGGTTTGGATGAGCTGAAAAATATTACCCCCTTCCTCCCCTCTCTCACCCAAGGAGCGTTCATCAAGGCAGGGTTCATGCAGGGTGGGGGCTTGCCGTTGTGGGGCGGCCCATGTACTGCTGGTGGCCTGTTCTGGAGAGAGCAACAGGACCATATGTAACCACCAAAAGCAAACGGTCTGACCCAAGAAAGGAAGTGCAGAAACAGAATCAGTCATGTTCAAGATCCTGAGCATTCAATCAGTTCACCCATAAAGCTCAGAGACACATATAGTACAGGACTGTAGGTGTCAGCAATCAGTACAAACAACATATGTGGCTAGGGTGAATACAAACACACACACACACACACACACACACACACACACACACACACACACACACACACACACACACACACACACACACGTAACTGAGTGAAAGACAAAGAGCAACAAGCACATTGTGCCATGGCACGGTCACACGTTCTAGTAAACTGGCTGTAGACTTGTGATAAAGAGTGAACTAAAGCACAAAAAAAAACAACAGATCCAGTCTCTCTTTATAGTAGGACAATAGAGAAACCAACTTGTTGGCATTTAGCATTACATCAGTACTCCATCATATACCAACATGGTTATATTATTTTAGGTGCCAGACTCACATCCTTAAATGTGAATTTCGAGAAGGCCTATAGTATCAAGGCAACATTCAACTAAATCAAGAGCATGCCTCTCAAAGTCAAGTGAATAACCGAACACTAACTAGTAGAAACAACAGAGTCCAATTAATGGTAACGCCCCAGTGATCACGGTTATTGTTGAGGATGCCTAAAGGCAGCAATGTAAAAATGTGCATTCAAACGTTAGGAGGACGCAGCTCCGGCTTGTGATCAGCTTCCAGTGCTACTAAAAATAGAAATGCGTCCTGTAATTGTGCCATAGCTGTATTATCATGCATGCATTATCAACTGTATAATCCTGTAAGAGAAACAAAAAATGAAGTGTAAAAGGAACCAAAGTAAGTACAGCTAAAAGGTAGACGGATGAAGGAATGTGATGTACAGGATTAGTCATGTGATCATGCCTAGGCCCTCTTGAATGAGAAATGTACCAGTGCAGGTCATTTTACCAATGCAGGTAGGTAATAGTTGGGCGTTTAATATAATGACTTTACAAAGTGCTTGAGACAAAGCAGCAACAGCAAGGCAATAAAACAACAGAGAGCTCAACAGTGAATCCCAACAAAGGTAAGAGTTAAACCCTCATAAAACAGTACAGTAGATGAAACTATAAAACCAATCAATACAATCAACATAAAGTAATACATACATACAATGGAAAATAACTAATTTAACAAAATCAACAAACAGTTAAGCGACAACATTACATAAAACGTTGGCGGCGTGACAGTGACTTTTGGTTGATGCCATAGAGGAGGGAGTTACAGTAATCAAGTCTTGAAAAGATTAATGCATTAATTACTTTGTCCAGATCAAGGTGAGTGAGGATTGGTTTGATATTGGAAATGTTTTTTGATTGGAGTAAAACAGGACTGGACAACTTTTATGATTTGCCATCAGGTCTCAAGGGAAGGTATATCTTTGCGTCGTCTGCATAGCGATGAAAAGAGACGTTGTGATGTTGGATTTTACCTGATGGGAGCATGTATATGAAAAATGAAATTGTACCTAATTGCCTATAATTATCAATGGTGGCCAAGTTGGTTCTATCTGAAAGGTTAGAATAAAATCAACTAAGTGCAGCATCCTTGATGCCAAAACCCAGGTTTTAAGACGGTTGATTAAAGTGGCATGGTCTACTGTGTCAAAGGCTGCACTTAAAAGTCTAAAATAATTCAAATCTGGCTCTTAAATTATATAATTGGATACATTATGGAGGGCAGATTCTGTGCTGTGTTACAAAACCTGAATGAAACATCACAAAAGACGTTTAAAAAAATGTAAATGGTCAAAAATAGCTAAAAACCTATTAGTATTATTACTATTACAAATACATGTATTATAATTATTTTTCCCTATCAGCTTATTTTCTCATTGCACAGATCCTGTCTTCCTTTGTTGCTCTGCCTTCAGCCTTGAGCCTTCAGCACTGCTTTTCAGGGCAGTAGGGGTTCATCCAATCAGATTAGTTCTCTCCTGTGTCTCTATGTCAGCAAAGCAGATTAAAGTACACTTAGAGTGGACGTTGTGGTTGATTGTCATGGTCTTCAACAAATCTGATCTTTAGTTTGAGAAGCTGGTCGGATTCTTTGAAGTGCAGGGGCTGCAAAATGGCATGAATGTATATGATCGGTCAGTGGCCCAGCGTCATGTGAACATTAACATGCGACTTGATCGGCCAGTCAAAGCAATTTTTTTCACATCGGTGTCAATCAGAACAGATCGACGCTTTGATTTCACGTGTTTCAGGGTAGAAACCACAGACTCACGTTGACCCAAACATTGACATTATCTTAAGCGCAGCCCGTTTGACACTGGGGTATTTTTCCATTGGCACACTTTGAGAACTCAATGGTCCCTTCCCTTAAAGCAGGTTTCAGTTGATCCTTCTCACAAAGATTGATAATTTTCAATATGTTTTATCACTTTGTAGAAAACAATAAGCTGTTTTTTTTTTACAAAAACAAAACGAGTGCGGCTATGTGAGCATCAGGTTGTATTAGTGTCCGCAGTGAGCTGCTTTCCTCTACAAATCTTTTTAAAACGGGGTTGTAGATTTGATACGGCCGCAGCTCAGGTCAATGTAGAGTTGAGGTCTGTTTTCTGATGTGAGATGCAACAGCAGAAAAGACCTCACGGAATCTCATAAAGATCGGCTTTTGGCAAAATGCCAAGAATCGGTGAGTCGCGCATGTGCAGCGCAACCTGTTAATGGCGTACATTTAAAAATCAGCATTTCCCCTTGCACCCCACCTGTAATAAATACTGTCCCAGTTTGATAAATACTGACTTAAAGGAAACATTTATTTTAATGACAACCACAAAGTGTGCAGGCTTGTCACTGCAGTGTATTTTTTGGGCTTGTATTTCCAGAGACTGTCGATATGCAAAGTCAGAAACGTCATTTATGGAGCTCTAGGGTGCAGTCTGTTGATCATGTTTGCAGGGCTCTCAACTGTCACTCATTTCGGTCCCAAGTCACGCTCTTCCGACACAAATCGTATTTCTCACACCGAAAAAAAACCTCGAGGCTATTTAATGTGCCGCAGAGCGCAAACATGACCTGGTTGCGCTGTCCTCACCATGGAGGAATCAAGCATGTCTCCCCCGAATCCCCTGGAGTTTTGTCGTGAGGTGCTCATCAGCCAATCAAAAAAAAAAAATGGGCCCGTTTCTGTGTGATTGTGCTCACCTGTGTGCGCGCCCGTGTCTGTGCATCACAATGATTTTTTTTGACGAAGCTCAATATTTTGTACTATTTTTAGAAGATGCCTCATGGGCGACTCACATGGTCCCTACGGGCGATCAGGTGCCCGTGGACAGCGTGTTGGCTACCTCTGGTCTAAAGTATTTGCAAAATCAATAAAAAAGATTTTAAAAGAAAAAAAAAATACACAAACATAGATGCAAACGTAAGAGCCGCATGAAATCAGGCAAAGTGCCGCATGTGGCTCGGGAGCTGTGGGTTGGCCAGGACTGCTCTGTAATCTCTAGAGTGAGAGTTTAACACTTCTTTAGTCCCACATTTTTCACTCTTCAGACATTTTTTGTACAAAGCGTAGGAAATATTGTGCCTTGTTGTACAAATGTGTTGTAGAATCCAACAGAATTAAACTTTTACTTCTGAGCCTAAAAGTGACATGAAGTCTAGCCAACTGCTTCATTGGACTCCATGTTAAATCTGACCACAATTTTCTCTCATGAAGCAAACGGGAGCACTTTCTATTCTGCTGTTGCGTCTCTCAAAACAGAATATAGATCTAAGTTTAACAATGCACATAAATTGAGTGCAGCCATATCAAGTCTACAACTCAGTTTTAAAATTATTTGTCGAGGAAAGCAGTTCACAGCAGCCACTTATACTGATGCAACATGATGGCTCACACGTCTGCACTTATTTTGTTTTGCACAGCTTGAACGTTATGGTTATCATCTTGAAAATATATTCAGTGCAAAACAGGTTATTTGCAGCCACAATGGTTAGTTTTGCCAAATATTAGTTATTTTTTGCATGGATAAAAATGTATTTGCATTGTTCTAAAAAAAAATATTGGACATGTTACAGAGATGAAAATTTATATGCATTGTTCTAAAAAAAATATTGGACATGCTATAGAGATGAGAAGCAACAGCTCCACTGACGCTCACAATCTCATGTTTAACTCCACAAAGAGAACGAGCATGATTGTTCTTTTTGTAGAGTTAAAAATGAGAAAAGAGAGGAAAGATGCAGCCGAACGCGCATATCAGCGCGTTCGGCTGCATCTTTCCTCTTCGTTTATTGTACTATTTTGTTGATTTGACCATGTTCTTGCTTTGGAAGGCGGGATTTAACAGATGGTTTTGTAGAAAATCCACCAACTTCTTAAGATCTCATCTACTCGTTCACCCTGGTACCCCAATCACTTTAGTAACCAGTGACCTATGTCTATGAAGAAATAGCTGCTCTCAAGTCCATCACAAAAACAGAAATGACACCTCAATAACACATCTGGTAATTTTGGCTTATATAATGTACCTCAATAACCTCAACAACACGGCTCACTAATGGTAATATATATTGTAGTGTCACGGGTTGTCGCTGGGGCAGCCTAGCGTGGGGCAGTGCAACAAAAGTGCTGGAAACAGGCACTTCAGATGGTATAAACGAAAGAGAAGGTTTATTTCCTATACCATCAGCAAAGTAATAAATCCATAAAGTCCATAAATCAAAATATTAAAAAAATGTCCAGTTAACCAACATAAAGCATCCCGGAGGAGAAATTGGTTATTCGACCAAAACAAAACTCGACACTGTGATGTTCAGGTTTACAAGGTCCTCTTCCAGTCCTGTTCGTTCAACCCAGGTGTTGTCTCACCTTCTGCTTGTTCAGCTTCTCCTCCATGTGCTCTCCGCTCTGCCCTTTCTTAAGCTTCCTAGCCTTGCCTCAATTAGGTGCACCTGCAGCTGGGTGAGTAATGAGGCACTCTTGGAGATGTAGTGTTGGCCCTGGTGGCCATTTTGTGGTGTGGGTGCTGGTTATGTGTTAGAATGTAGCGCCCCTTTACTACCTGTCCCATTGTGATGCCACAATATGTCAGTAATCGCCACACCATCAAAAATTTCTTGCACAATTTTCTAGTTAGTGAATACTTTTGGGTTCTAATAGAACTGATACTATTGTAGCATCATCACTAACAAATAGAAACGGGTAGTTATCATTTTTTCCACAGCTTTATTTACATGCATTATAAGTGAGTATGATGCATTTGGTTTTTTAGTACCATGTTTGTCATGTAGTTTATTGAGCAGCGAGAGGAAATCTCACATTAGTCATGCTTCAAAGAAGTTGATTTGCATTCAAAAAGTATTTACCATGTTTCATTTATGATGACATGTTGCTATTTTTGTACTTCTTGGCGATCAACATCAACAATCAATTATTTTTTGGGTTAAGCCTGACGAAGTCAGCAAACCATAAACCTTGCACTCTCCTAGTAGTGTGATGCCTCTCAACTTTCGGGTTAGTAGTATGCTGCTGCTGACCAGGCTGAGCTGTGTGCAAAGTGCCACTGCTCACATGTAGTGTTGTCATGCTCCACTGAGAGGATCCCTTCTTTATGATGTTCACTATAGCAGAATCGAGATAAGATGGAAATGTGAGTTGGCATGGCCAAGGGCCGACTCAGAGCCTCAGTGCAGATTTAGTGTGTAATCTCCTAGCCGTTGTGTGCACTGACCTCTTTCAGTGGCTTTATATATTTTCAGTTCAACTCTCTTCCCTTATTCTCTGCTACAGTCCTAATTCCTACGGACAGTAAAAAGGAGAGCTAAGCTATGGGAAAAAGAAAAGCACCTGCCCTCTGTTTTTCTCTCTTTTAGAGTCAAACACACACATTTCTGTGTTTTTTTTTTATCTTCAGTGTGTCAAACTCAACACAATGGATGTTGTACCCACACACTGTCTGCGTGTTTTCCAAAGCACAGGATTACATGGAATATTTCTATGATCCTAAACCAGTGGCTATTGTCTGGGAATTTGAGTGTCGTTGATTCTTAATTAGTTTTCATCTAGGTATGTTCTGAATCAATTTATTAGGCCTTATATAATAGAGATTTTGCGTACGTAAATTTTATAACAACAGGAAATGTAGTCTCAGAGCTATATTTAACTCAACTATATTCAAGGAAACAGTGATCACAGCAAGAAATATATGAAGTTCTCCTTTTAAAAAGACTGATGCAGACAAAAACATGTCTTCATTTTATAACCAGTGGATGAAAGAGGGGGAAAAGCACTTTTGGAAAGTAATTGTCCTAGAACAGAAAAGATGAGGAGAAACAACAAAGTTGAGGTCTGAATAACCTCAGTGAAGTTTGACTGTTTGAGCTGTATCTAAGTCAGGAGAATCAGCGCATACATTTGACAGATGATAGGGAACATGGGAATAATGTAAAATTCATGGACAAGGACTGAATAGCCACAATTAGAAAAACCCAAGAGCTGAGAGTGATTTCCAGTAAGAGCCATAAATAAAACAACTGTCCTCTCTCCTCTTTCCTCTGTGGACTGCACTATATGTCCCCTGCCACATACGAACCCGCCTGTCATTTCAGATGCAGCCCTTCCCTCTTGCCCTGCAGTGACTCCTTTCCTGCCATTAACATCACCTGAGATTCACGCTCCCCTACTCACATGTTTTCCTTTTCCCTGATCATACCAGCCCATTCATTCCCTGAGTGTCTACTGTTTTCACACCATCACCTTCTACTGCCTGAGCCTTGGATTGATGATTCTCATTATCAGCCTCGCCTCTTCTCACGTTTGCTTGTTCTTACTGCATGTTCCTTAACGACAGAAAACATAAACTTTTTAACCAGCCTGTCTTTTTCAATCTTTTCTGTTTTCTGAGCCATTTCAGTGTTGCATACACATATGAGTCCAACATTGCCATATTGTCTAATTATTACAATTCAAAATTCCCCTGAATGTGATAGTGACGAGCGGTGCAGCATACTGATTTTGCACCAACACTGATTGGTTTTGGTCTTAATGGGCCAATCTGGTATATGATACAATGTTAATACAATTCAGTACATTTATAGTTTTTTTGTTATATTTAGTTTGATGTGGCAGACCAGGGGTGCATCCCAAGTCTCTAAATTGCATCCCCGTTTCCCTCACTTGCGTCCCTTCCTTGGGTCTTAGTCCCGCCCACCAAGGTTGCATGGAGAGACGCAAGGAAACCAAGCGAGGAGAGAAGACGCGAGGAAATAAGTTTTAAGAGACATGAGACGTCCTTTCCTCTGAAGCGTCACGTGAAGCGATGTCGGACTGACAACAGAGGCCTGTCTCACGAAGCTGCATTTCCGCTTAGTGAGGTAACTTCTGGATTAACTCTGGGTTTTCCGTTTTACGAAGCTGGTTCACTTCTTAGCGGGGTCCGTTGCCCCGGTAACTTACGCTGAACGCCTAACCTGCTCCGGAGCAGGTTAAGTTCCCGGATAAGATCTCAGCGGGGGTATAAAACGCCCACTGGCCAATCATTGTCCTGGAAAAATGACCTGCCCATTTCTACAGAATCCCGTTGAGGAAGGCGCACGGATAGTAAGAGCAGCGCTCTGCAGAGAGCGCGTGTTCGTGACCGCAAAATCATTCATCATACATGTAGCCTGAAAGATATTATAATAAACTTACTGACCGCTTTGAACTATGTTCTTGTATTTCGTTTTAACTTGCTCCCATGTTCTTTTAACTCCACTGGGGTTGCAACTGAAATGAAGTTAAATTGTTAAAATGAAAAGGTAATAAAAAATAAGAACATACATTTGAGACAATGATTTGATATTACAATCCCACACAAACGGTCTCGTTCATTCTAACCAGACGTCAGTTCACAGGATAATTGCGCGTGCCCGCTCCATTTCAGAAGGGAGAAAAGTCGAACGAAAATGAGAAATAAACTCAAAGAAAGACTGTCTCTTTTCTCTGCTGACGAGCAGAAGTTGATTAAGACTATATATGATGAATTTAAGTCCATAATCATGACAAAATCTAAAGGTGCTTTCACATTCAAGCGTAGCGAAAATTTGCAACACTTCCTGTTGTGAATGCAGCGTAACGCCGCGCAACACGAGTCACTTAAGCAGTGCGAAATATCAGACAAGTAAATGTGTCAAAAAATAAATAAATGTATCGGCTAATTTTAAGTGCCTCATCACCCAAATAAATCAGATTATATTTATTTAAATGTCTCGTTAGGTTAAGCTGGAGAATAGGACTTTTGATCGGATTTATACAAATTAATATATACTTATGAGGATATATGTACTGTGTGCACGTATGTATCATGAACTATGTGTATATTCATGTAACCTATGTGTGTTTAGATTACAATATAACTGAGTTGGAATATTTGTATGGGCGGATCAGTATGTATGTATTATTCATAATCAGAAATTCAATCAGTTGAAGCAGGGATAAGTATTGTTATCTTGAGTCCACCTTCATCGTGTTCTACAGTAATGATATAGATGTATTGTGTACTAATGACTGTCATATAACTATGAGGGCTCTCAACACATCCATAAGTTTCTTAAGTGCTAAATAAATGAGTCCTTGTCGGCAGAATCGATGGCGCTTATATGAAGTCATCATGATGTGAGAACGGATCTTGCCGATCTGGAAGAACTCTCTCCCTATAAAACTAATATAAAACCAATATCGCTCCTTCATCAATGAGGAAGAGAGCTGCGTTTTGTCCGGTGGGAGTGGCCAACTTATCCAGTGAACTTTCAGTAAACCTGCTCCCGAGCAGGTTAGGCGATTTCGATGTGTTGCTATGGTGACCGATCTAAACTGGCTTTGTGGAACCGAAAATCCAGATCTACGTCATCTTATCCTGGAAGTTATCCTGCTATATCAGTAAACCACGTACGTTGAATAAGGCCCAGGTTAGGCGATTTCAATGTGTTGCTATGGTGACTGATCTAAACCGGCTTGGTGGAACCGAAAATCCAGATCTCCGTCATCTTATCCTGGAAGTTATCCAGCTATATTGGTAAACCACGTACGTGGAATAGGGCCCTGGTATGAAACTCCAGCGATCAGTCTGCTCAGCTGCAGCATCCAATCAGATAACAGATGAACAGTGAGGGGCCGTGTCGAGCGTTAAAACACTTCCTGGAAGACTGCGCTCTGGGCTCCCTCCTTGCGCTTCGCTCCTCCGAGCCGAATAAGAGCTTTGGGAAGGCCTTCAATATGGCGGCGCAGAACCACTTCCGATTCAGTCGAGGAGCGAGGAGACGGCAATTTAGTGACTTGGGATGCACCCCAGGGCCCCGTTCCACGTACATGGTTTACTGATATAGCTAGATAACTTCCAGGATCACCTAATTAACCAGACCCTATATCTGGAGAGCCGGAGAAGCAGCAGGGGAGAGAACAGACAGACTGGACAGGAAGAAAGGAGGAGCCCCTGAATGGCTGGAGGTAAGCCTGTGAACTGTGTCTTCATCTCTCTCCTCTGATCTGCCCCCGCAGCGTGCAAGAACAACCTTATGAGACCAAAGACCCCGACCGGAAGGAATCTTTTGTTGAGTTTGACCCCACCCCTGTTTCCCGAAGCCTATTTAGTAAAGCAATGCTTCTCAACTGGTCTGGCTCCGGGACCCACCATCACCCTTAATGACAAGCCGCGACCCAAATAGAGGAACATTCTCAACATCTCCAATGTATTTAATGAAAAGATAGTGCGTCAAAAGTGCATAACAACAAGATAAGTAACAGAACCTAAACTAACTGCGGCCTAGACGCATAATAGTCACATGGGAATAAAAAACAATATCAGTATACTCCATTTTAAATTATTTACATTTTGGTGCCATGCTGTTGAATCACTCTCAGAAACGTCTTCGTCTGTGAGCAAGTGACGCAACGTCCCCTTGGTATTGGGCAGCACAAAGAATTTTTTTTTTAAAAAGGCTGGTTTTATTTTGAAAAAGTGACCGGATACATCCATCCGAGCCTCTTACTCTTGACACAGGTCAGAGGCTACGTGATAACCTTGCCCCAAAAATGAAACTTAAATGTACGTTTCAAGTCTGCTGGAGTGGCGGTGTTCGAGATTAACATCAAGGCAGAATGTCCTAAAATTGCCAAAAAACTCTGAAAACCTGCAAGAAACATCCAAACCATGAATGTGAATACAAATTGCGATCAGTAGTGTTGCATGCTGGGTATGGAAACTATGAGTGTGAACACAGATCGTGAGGAATAGTATAAAAGTCAGTCAAAGATGTCTGAACTTTAAGTTCAAGAGTCAATTTAATGTGATAAATTCGATCAGGCAGGTGATGTCAAAGGGACAGCCGGCTAAAACTGCGCTGCATAAAAAGTCCCTTCAAAATACAACCACAGGATTAAAAAAAACATTTCTTTTTTCTTTTTTCAATTATTTATTATGTCTGTGACGGATGCACTGCCAATTATATCTGGGTCCTCAGTGCAATCCTGTTGCAGTTGGGTACACAATTTAAGAAATGTAAATCACCTACTATTTCCTCTCTGATTAAGCTGAATTCATATCTCAGTAACCCTTCATCCCTGACCCGGGGCGTTCCCTGGGGCCAGACCTACTGCTCTAAGAACCTGATAAAAGCAAAAATACAGCAAACCATGAGACAGATAAAACGGGGAGCGTGATCATCACAGCCAGTAAGTGATTTGAAGGGGGATGAGAGCCACCTTATTAACAAAATGACCAAAATGCATGTCCCTTTTGCCCTGCCTTTCTAACCTGTAGCAGCAGTATGTCTGACTCATCGATTCTTTGAGTTTTGTGTCCTCATCATACCTCTGAAATGTCTGGAACCTCATGGTGAGTCCACACAAACAAATCTCATAATAACAGCACATTAAAGGCATGTCACAGTGATAAAGGAAAGGTGGTACAGGGATGCAGAAATATAACAGGAGCTGTAAATATGGCCTCATTAAGCTCCAGTAAGCATTAGTACAGCTTAGAGGGATACAGATATAAAAAAAAACTTGAGCCAGCACAGCCTTTCTAAAAAAAAATTCAAATAATTTCCTCACTTGGCAGTTAATAGAAAAATAGTGGAATCCTCATCCCATAGGATTAACTTCCATCAGGTACTATAGCAAACTGTAATACTGAAAACAGTACAGGATAATATATTTAGTGGTCTGAGACCTACCTTGCATCCAAACATCAACGACAAAGTGTTGTTAGTGCAGGCAACTTTGCAGTGGCACAGCACTGGGGAGCACTCTGGGCTTTTGACTATGGGAGACATTCCTGTAGAAAAGAGCCGTTGGACGAACTGCAGCAGCACTGAGCTTTAAGGCAGTCTCTCTCTCTCTCTCTTTCTCTCTCTCTCTCTCTCTCTCTCTCTCTCTCTCGCTCTCTCTCTCTCTCTCTCTCTTTATCTTTCTAGATATAGATATCTATATTATATATATTTATATATGTATATGGCTGGGCAGATTAATGCATTAATTTAGCGTTAATCTGGCAATCCTTTAACAGCGTTAACTATTTGATCACACGTTAACGACATGTTTTTTTTGCATTGGGAGTGGCTTATTGCTTTAAATCTCTCCCAGACGACATAGTTTAGACCTGGGCACCTAATGGCTCTCCCAGTCCGGCCCGTGTGAGGTCAATCAAACATGAAAAATAAATAAATAGGATAAACGCCATGACTGCAACACTGCTTTTACTTTGAAGGTGATTTGTGTAGTAATTGTCTAAACTGCATATTAGACCCATCTTCTTTGGGCAGAATCGATCAAGCCCCACTACATTTCCAGCGCTGTAGAGATGTGCATGTGTGCAGCTGAGAGGTGCACAAGCAGGAAAAGCAGACTCGACGCAACCAGCTGTTAAACTGCACAGCAGGCATAGTAACAAAATCCATGGCCCACCACTGCATGTAATGTATTTGTGTAAAACAATTACATTATAAAATAGATATAACTTTTAATTATTTGAAAAAAAATATGATTATAAAATTTGTCATTCTGTTTAGGCCAGCAGAGAAGGCCTGACACTGCTGTGCATGCTGGTTCTATCCACCAAAACATATAACCCAGCTACAGCTCCCTGTATTTCAGCTTCGCTCTCTCTGACAGGACTTCTTTAGTCGTCGGCTAGATGAGATCCTCAAAAGTCCAGCGAGTAATGCAGTACTTGTGTGAGGGCAATCACATTAAGACAGCTGCAGTAGTTGCAGCATCAGGCTCTTTTCTGTATCCTGATTCACCAATATAAAGTGTTTTCTGAACTGAACCACTAGATGGACCCATAACACTGAGGATAAACTAATTTATGCGGCTTGTAAATAAGAAACAATGTAGTCAACAAACAAACAAAATTTCACACACACATACATGTTTATTTATCAATGATTTTTTTCTAGAAGGGAAAGGAGCCTGTCCATCCTCTCTGCCTCATGTCTTTTTTTCATTAGCTCATCCTTTCTCTCTTTCTCTGGCTTGGCCCTAGCTGGCCTCATCCTTGTCACCCACTGCTTTACTTAGTCCTGGTGTGTCCTCAAGTATGGGGGCCAATTAAGACAGAGGGGTTTATAGAAGGCCTCTGACACAACACCTCATCCATTAGGATAAACCATAGCCAAGTTGCAGCAGTGGGTTTCCCACTTCACTCCCTTTCCATGAACCTCGATCTTAAGGCAGAGGAAATCAATCAAGACAGTGAACAAAAACAACAACAAAACAAATGTTAGCAAACATGTGGATATTACCTGTAGAGACACATATGCAGTTTGTATTTGTTTCATTTTTCTTTGCTTGCAAGTGAGTCATCATCCTCTGCAGGCTTCTTTTCTCTGAAAGTTTCCTAATCACATTGAGAACATTATGAAAAGAGAAACAGTTATCAATAATGTTAACACAAGAATGCAAACTTAGAAGATTGACACATTTGACACAGTAGAAATCATTTAATTGGATGCTCTGCTTTGGGTGTGAAAAAAAAAGAAAAAAAGTGACAGTCCAAATCAAATTAAAAGGATATTGCCCTATTTCCTGGTTGTCTTATTGGTACAGACTTTGTGTATGATGTAGAGCAAATGTAACTGTAACCTAATGGAGATATTACAAATGGAAAATAGCTTACTTCCACGCTCCGGTTGCAGAATGTTTGGCCCTGGTGAAGCCCCATCATTCTGCCCCCGCCTGGCTCCGAAAAAAACATCACAAAATGTATAGTTAGTTTTGCAAAAGTAGCTAAATGACAAAGTTCATTGTAGCCGTGTAGTTAATCTCAATGATTGTAAAATTACTTGACTTTAAAAGTGATAGTTTAGGTTTACAACCTGTCTACCTGTCCTCATATTTGTCCATTTATGTACATGATGTTATCAATTATCCGTCACATATTAGTCAACCTCTGAAGTTAGAAAGTGAAGGCATCAAAAGTTACTTTCCTAAGCTAACTACGGCCAAGCTGCTGTTAATAGTGCAGCGGCTGCCAGTGACGTTAGCTTGTCAGTTAATAACGTCATGTAACCTAACTGGTCCCTTGTTATTGGTTTTAACATTTGTATCTGTAAAAATTTGCGTGAGCTGAAAGATTTCTATACTTACATTTAAAGGTTAATGCGGCCCCATCTCCCGCTGCTGGTTCACTCGTCGCCATATCGATTAAAATCAAATCTTTATCGACACACAATGAATCTTGGGATATGTTGGGCCGCGAATGATGGGACAGCCTTGTCACAGCCGCTGTGACGCATTAGGGCTACAAATGTTATTGGTTCGTGTGACTAATGACTATACAAATAAGTGTATTTATAGTCCAGGCATGGACCTCTTAAATTACCAACTGAAATTTGGTTGGCCATATTGTCTGTCACCAAGTGAGCATATCAGGAATACATTTGTTTCTGATATCCACGACAGCTGAACGGCTGGGGGACGATTTCTTTCTCCTTCCCTTCCCTTTCTTTTACAAGTCTACCTCTTAAATCCCTCTACATTCAGTCCAAATCACACCAAGGGGCTTTCCTCTCTCAACAATACTCGCAGTCTGACAAGACAAAAGAGAGCCACAGAGAGAGAGAGCCAGAGCGAGAGTGCGCATGAATGGGCTAGAGGCCACTTTTTTCCAGTCATTTTAACAAAAGTTTTCAAGCAAATATAAGACAGCTCCAGCTGACTTGTAACAAGACATTACTAATATTGTCAAGATTAAAACATATTCTGTGATATAACTAATATGACTTGTATTCATATTGGCCAGTAGCAGTGGTGTATAGTAATGAAGAAATACTACCCTTAGATGTTATACAGCTCATAATATTAATACCATATCCTATTGTCCTTGATCTCTAAAGAATCTGCATCTTTTTATACATATATATATATATATATATATATATATATATATATATATATATATTTTAGGGCTGTGAAATGATTACAATTTTTAATCAGAATAATCATGATAAATCACATATTACCAATATTCTCGGTATATTTTTGTAAAAACATGAAGATTTATGATAAAAGACATATATATATATATATATATATATATATATATATATATATATATATATATATATATATATATACATTGTCATTTATACATTGGGATGCTGTTGTAAACAATGCAACTATAGGCCGTAAGGTGAAACCCGTCATTGTTTCATCCCGCTACACAGTCGAGCATCTTCACGATCTTTAGCTCATAAAAAAAGAACGAGTCGTGCTAAACTACCAAAAAAAAAGTTTGGTGCTGAAATTCCAGTTGATTATTGATGCGGCGATGTTTTATGCCGAACTAGTTTCTTCAGAGCGTAACAGGATATTCGTCGCGAGTGGAGGTGACAAGGTGCTCAGTGTTGCCAAATTGGTGATGGCGTAGTATCATACCAAAGGCTCAAAATGGTCGTATTTGGA
This sequence comes from Clinocottus analis, assembly GCF_023055335.1. Taxonomy (NCBI): domain Eukaryota; kingdom Metazoa; phylum Chordata; class Actinopteri; order Perciformes; family Cottidae; genus Clinocottus; species Clinocottus analis. The sequence continues at coordinate 6,434,146 of NW_027176207.1, read as the reverse complement.
GGATCATTTCGTGCATCTAGCAACCCTGAGATCGGTCCACCAATGACAGTTCTCTCTATAGTTAGCGCTCGCGCAAGAAGGTGGAACGTAAGATACCGTTTCAAAACTTGTAAAAGCGTAAAAACTAGTTTGTGAAAGACTCAGAGAAACATAAATATCCAACGAGGCAAAATCCCAGATGTTTTTGGAATCCCTGCCGGACGCATTTTTAGGTCACGAAAAGAGGACATGTCCAGGAAAAAGAGGACGTCTGGTCACCCAGGTAATTCTCATTACTCACAAAAGTCCAGCGATCCCCTGTCAGCGCCACATGATCCGTAGCAGCAAAGTCATTTTCCGTTTTGTTCTTTCCAGCTTCATACAGCTTGTGGATTTTTGTCATGATTGTGCGTCTTTGCGGTGCTTTGATGCTCGGGTTCCCCGTTGCCACTCACAAAACTATGGTGAACCCCTCATCCTCAACAATATTAATTCCGCAACTGTGCTACTCAGCTTGTCACAGGCAGGTGAGGTGAGGTGTCTACGTTATTCAGTGAGGCTGGTTTGGCGCATTCTTCTTGAACGCACCTCGCCGACCAACGCATGCTGCGCGTTGAGATGTTACTTAAGGCCGATTGTGGACCGCTCCCCGAGTTTTAAAATTGTATCTTCGGTGCCTTCCTGTCATGCCACAGAGTAATACTGCACCTCTTTAGAAAGATTAAGACTTAAAGCATCCACATCTGCAATAATAATTACTATAAACACAAGCACTGAACCCGTTTCAAGGATTTGTAGTCCAAAAATGTTTGGACGAGAAATAGTTTTTCGGTTCAGAAATGGAAAAATGACCTACTTTGACCTAAATCCTGCTCACACTATGAGGTATTGTAACTGAGTCCTTCCGCATGTGGCATCTGACATGCTTTCATATGAGTCTGAGGGCCAATGAGATTACAGGACCTCAAAACACGGAGAAAGGAGAAAAAAAATTGGGTTACTGCTTCACAGGTTGAGACTCCAATATTGATCACATACTACAAGTAGATTCACACAGTCTCTACAGTTACAACCGTGGTACTTTGAGCGAAATCCACTGTTGTTATGAGTACTGAATTAGTGAATTAGTGAAACGTTATAATCGCTGAGTCATGCACTCCATTCATTTTCTTATCACAAGGGTTTACAGTACTTTAGCCATTTAAATCTATTAGCCGAGGGAGCAATTTTAGAGATAAGTGTCTTGCTCAAGGACACATTGACATGGGCAAGCGGAGTCGGGGATCGAACCACCGATCCTCTGATTGAAGTACGACCCTGCTCACCACAGAATTGATGAGTTGAAGCCGGAAAATGAACAATGGTCAGCATACATAGAACACATGGAACAATTCTTCAAAGTTAACGACGTAGCCAAAGAAAAAGAAAAGCAAGTAAGCACTGAGCAACTTCTCAGTGTAATGGGTGCAACTACTTATGGGCTTTTGAGAAATCTGGTTCAGCCCAGGAAGCCAAAAAGTCAGACATTAAACGAAATAGTGGCCGTTCTCAAGGAACATTCTGAGCCTAAGCCCCTATTAGTGGCTAAAAGGTTTCGCTTTAACCGGTGCAACCAGAAAACTAACCAGACTGTAGCTCAGTATGTAGCCGAGTTGAAACAATATGCAGCTGTGAGTACAGGTGTGAGAACTTGGACTCATCACTACAAGATCGTTTCGTCAGTGGAATAAAGAACGAGGGCTGCCAGAGAAGACCATTTTCGAAAAATAATCTTACTTTTGCAAAGGCTTTTGAGATCGCTCTCAACATGGAGACTGCTGACAGAGACACATGTCAGCTGAGAGGAATATAAAGTCAAAGTGTTGGAGCGGCAAGTGTCCACTAGGTGAAGCCACATTGCACTGAATTGGGTGTGTTTACAATTTTGATTGTCACAAGTGAAGATGTTGACCTGTATAAATAAATTTTCACTGTAGCTGAGGTGAAGTTAGAGATGGAAATAGATACTGGGGCTGCAAGGAGTGTCATTTCACAGGATACATACAGGGAGAAATTCTCACACTTACCACTACAGAGAAGTAAAGTTAAGCCTAAAATTTAATGGAGGTAGCATTCCTGTACTGGGGCAGATCACAGCCAAAGTGGTCCATGAGGGTCAGACAGTGAAATAAATTGGAAGCAGATAAAGAATCTCTATGAAGCTACGTGTATGTCGCTTGAAGTGCTGGATAAATATTCAGAGGTGTTCAAAGAGGAGTTGGGGACTCTGAAAGACTTATAGCCTCAATCAGAGTTTAACCTGATGCACATCCTGTAAACACAGACCACATCCATCTGCTATGAAAGATAGAGTAGATGAAGAGCTCAGGAAGCTGGAGGAAGCAAACATATCTCCAGTTAAGCACCGCAAATGGGCAGCACCCATAGTGCCAGTGGAGAAAAAAGACAGTTCACTCCGCCTGTGTGGAGATTATAAAGTGTCAGCTAATCAGGCAGTTGAAACAGGAACCTACCCTTTATCACTTTTGGAGGAGTTGTTAGCAACCCTTAGTGGAGGTAGGATATTCTCCAAGATAGGCTGTAGCTAAGTCTATCAGCAGATTTTACTGGACAATGACTCAAAGAAATACACTACCATCAACACACAGAGGGTTGTTTGTGTATAACCCACTTCCTTTCGGAATCAGCTCTGCACCATCCATCTTCCAGCGGATTATGGAAAATCTACCAGTGGTAGTTTTTCTTGATGACCTACTCATTATGGGATGCACACAAAAGGAGCATCTACACAACCTTCAGCAGGTCCTACAATGGCTTCAAGAAAATGGACTATGAGTGAAGCACTCCAAGTGTGAGTTTGGCAAAGCTCAAATAGAGTACCTGGGCCATGTGCTAGATGAGTAGGGCACACGCCCTTCAAAGGACAAAGTAAGAGCTATTCAGGAGGTTTCGGCTCCTACTAATGTCAAAGAGCTCCAAGCATTTTTTGCCACAGCAAAGCACCGTCTTAGCACCATTGTACAGACTGCTGAGAGGACAAGTGATCTGGAAATGGACTGAGGTTGAACAGGTTGCTTTTGGCAAGTTTAAAGAACTGCTGACTAGTGACCGGGTGTTAGCCCACTACGACCCCAGTCTCACCCTGGCTTCAGCATGCGATGCCTCTTCCTATGGCATCGGAGCAGTGATCCAACACACCATGCTAAACGGGAAGGAACGACCCATTGCTTTTGCCTCCCATACACTGTCTCCAGCGGAGAAAAAATATTCTCAATTAGAGAAAGAAGCTCTTGGGCTGATATATGGCGTAAAGGAATTTCACCAGTACTTGTGGTGTAGACATTTTAATTTAATAACTGACCATAAACCACTTCTGACCTGTTTGGTGAGCACAAGAGCCTGCCTACACTGGCCGCAACACTCATTCAGCGCTCTGCGATTTTATTGTCAGTATATGACTACCACATTGTCTATCGCAAATCAGAAGACCAAGTAACGCTGATGGACTCTCTTGCTGTCCCTGCGACACAGGAACAGCCGAGACTTCAGCTCAAGTCCACTCACTGCTGACGGAGCATATACAAGAAGCACCACTCAACGCCACACAGATTGCAAGGATGACACGCACCGAAAGTGCGAGTGTATCAGTATGTAATGGAAGGCTGGCCCACTCAGAGGAAAAACTAAAGGTGTTTCTCACCAAAAGAAATGTGTTGTCCACAGAGCAGGGTTGTGTCCTATTGAGAAACCAAAGTCAATGTACCCTCCAAGATGAGAAGAGCTTTGTTAAAAGAGATTCACTCTGGGCACCAAGGCATAGTGAAAACAAAGGTCTTAGCTCGCAAATACGTATGGTGGCCGAACCTTGACTTGGAAGTGGAAGAGATTTGCAAGGAATGTAAGACATGCCAAATAGATCAAAAGATGCCATGCCACGCCAAGTTCCACTATGGGAGTTTCCAGGTGGGTCCTAGAGGAGGCTACACATAGATTTTGCTGGACCGTTCTTGAACCACATGTTCATGGTGGTGGTCGATGGACATACAAAGTGGTTGGAGGTGTTTTGTATGTCACAGATCACCTCTCAAGCAACAATCATCAGGCTTAAGAGACTGTTTGCCGCTTACGGACTGTCTGAAGAAATTGTGACAGACAATGCAACCACATTTACATCAGACGAGTTCCAGACTTTTGCAAAGCAGAATGAATTTCTGCACACCACAAGTGCACCAGGACATCCAGTAACAAATGGTCTGACAGAGAAATATGTTCAGACATTCAAGGCAGGTATGAAAAAGCTTGCTCATACTTCACTAAACATTGAGGACAAGATATCACTGTTCCTGCTGCAATATCGGACGATGACGTTTATCTGCGCAGCACTGTGATGGGGAGTCACAAGTGGATTCCAGTGTTGATTGTGAGACAGACAGGCCCTGTTTCATATAAAGTCAGAGAGCGGGACTCCGACACAGTACACGGACGTCATGGAGACCAGCTGCGAGCATGTGCCATTGCTGAACCTGATAATGATGTCACCGACGAACAGGCTGAACTTGGTGATAGTGAAGACTGCAGCAGTTCCCAGGAAGTTGTTAACGTTAACATGCAGACACCTAAGCTTCTGAAGACAGGACCAGTGGCTCTGAGGTGCTCAAACCGAATGACTAAACCGCCAGAGCGATGTATGCCATAAGACTTTACAGTAGACTGTATCCTGTAGTTTATATTCAGACAGTCGACCTTTACACACATACCTTCATGAGGAAATGTGGGAAGACGTAAAATGTTGTGTTTAACTGAACTATATGTTCAGGAGACTGTTGTTTGGTTAAGAATGTTTAAGTTGTTGTTCTCAGTTAAAAGGGGGAATTATGTGGTATATATTGAGCACATTTAGCTATATAGTTGAAATGAGTACAAATGCTTTTTAGACCTTAGTGAACACTATTCTACATTAGTAACTGTAGCGCGCAGTCCTGTGAGAGTTCTTTTGATGGCCGAATAAAGTAACTAACGCTACACGTGTGTCCAAAAATATCAGATAGTAGAAGTAGAAGAAAGTAAGTAAGGGTTAAAGCGCTAATCAAGTACAGTCCATTTACTAGGAAAGTAGTTGCAGAAATTTGAATACAGCTTGAAAAAGATTGAACAAAAACACATGTTTAATAATAATTATTTAATAATAATAATTCTGCAGTGAGTTGAATGAAGTGAGGAAGAGTGTACACAAGGAGAAGATGATGGTGAGTGGAGCGGACTTCAATTGGTAAGTGTCATTAGAAGTCCGCTCCATTGCTGAAAAGGACAGAGGTGATGAGGAGATCATGGTGTCAAGCATAATAATTTGGAAGTAAAGATGATTGTGGATTCAGCGAAAAGAATGGAAATGTGGTGCACACATATGGAAAATGTCTTATGCAGGATGGGCAACTTGGAAGAGATTGGAGACTGCAAGGTGGTGGCAGGGGACAATGACAAGAGTGAAGGCAGAGCCAAGGATCCAACAGTGGCTGTTTAAGAAAGAAGACTGTTGTGGTGTTAAGAAGGAAGTAAAAGACTCAGAAGGAACTTGATGTGCCATTTTGACAGGGAGGAAAAAAGAAAAGGAGACCTGTCTTTCCATCCTCGTTGAGCGTAACGAGAATGAAATTATTAGAAAGACAGCTCAGGTTTGGAGACAAGGCGAGATGGTTTGGACATGAGAAAGGAGCAGGCTGTTCTCGTACAGCGTTCGCAGCCATACTAACAACAATGAATGAGCTATATTTGGAAGATATCCCACAAAATACATTTGTATGTAAACCAAGTGACAGAGGATGTAGAAAGACCTCAAAAACTCATTCATCAAGTAATCGCCTGACTTAAGAAAATGCCACTTCTGTAGTTCATTTTATCCCAAACCACAATATTTTCCTAAAACTAAGAAGTGTGATTGCTTAAACCGAACTAAGTTGTCGGAGGATATGTTGAAAGGAGAAATGCTGTTTATTTCAGGAGAAGGATGCCGAAGATAAAACTGACAGGATAGAGAACAAGAGAGGGGCTGAATCATCTACAAAATTGTAATGTTAATGACATTAAACGAGTCGTCTCAGAGCACTAACGTCATATTTGAGAAGCTGGAACATGACTAGTGTAACTGATCAATCAAATAAGAAATTGAGAGTTTCACCACGACTTCCCTCCTTACAACCCTGGCTATTCTCCTTATGCTCAGGGGATAAAAAATCTCCAGCTTTTTACTGAACTGTTTCACAAATAAAGCAGCACAGAAAAGAGGCTATAGTAGCTCACCACTGAGATTCAGATTTTCTGCGCTATAAGCCTGTATAGCTGAACCTGACTGTGGTAAGATGCCAGTGGAGTCGGGGACTACAGCAGAGAGAAACCCTGGTGGGGTGAAGAAGACACTGAAAGGGAATTAGACTTTGGTGCAGTTTTCTGCAACACAACTCTGTTCCTTCTTCCCACCCAGCAGGTTGAGCTGACACACACACACACACACACACACACACACACACACACACACACACACACACACACACACACACACACACACACACACACACTGTCAACAAAGAATAACCCACAGCAAAACAGTTTCTCCCTCTCATCTACATATCACTTGTAAATAATAAAACTGTAAAAGGCCTATAAGTCTCTCCTTACCTCCACAGTCTTTTCCTTTTCCTCCTCCATTCCTGTGTGGGAGGATGTGTGTTTGACAGTCTGTGTGTGTGTGTGTGGAGATTCAAACTGCTATCTCTCTAGTTGGGAAGTGTTCTCTTCAAACTACAGCCTGCTCTGTGGCAGCACTCAGACTGGCTGCTCATTGTGCCAGTCTGTGTGTGTGTGTGTGTGTGTAAGCGTTGTCAGTGTTACGGGACAGCAATGAATTGCTTCCCCATCGCTGCATCGGTAACTGCGGCAAACAAGTTCCCTCCCCCACCCCGCCCCACTACAGGGACTTTAGCCAAGAGGGAACCACAGGCAGCACAACTCTGCTGCAGCACGGACACTCTACCAGGTGACACACAAGTACAGTACATGATCATTTAGATTGGTGATTTAGATTGGTGATTTAGATTGGCGTAATGTTTGAACATTATGTGTTTGTGATTGAAAGCACAGGAAGAGAAGCTTGTCAGTTATGTCAGCTGCTATATTGTGGTATAGTATCAAAAAATAAGCATTCACTGTGTGTCAGTAGGGGAATGACAGCAAGCTGGATGTTCATTGTTTCAGTAGGAGAATGGTCAACTTTAGTAACACTTAAAAAATCCAACCTGCTCTGCTTGCAGGTGACACTTGCCATCAAAAGTTGCATTTTTTTTACTGTGTCCTGTTTGTGTCGAGAATGCAAATGTTTTTAACGGTGATAATAGGAAACAATGGAGATTTTATTTTCCATTGCAAAAATCTAGATTTTGTGTCCATTTGTAAGGTTTCTAGTACTTTCCCACAACTTAAAAATGATTTAACAATCCCATTTAATTTAGAAGTAAATTTATTATTTTAGATACATGAAAATTAAAATCAATAAACAATGAAAAAAGAAGGAAAACAGCACACCCAGCACTGGTATTACAAAAAGTTGTGTGAGGCCGGTGATTCCAAATGTGTCTTGGGACTCTCTCAAATGAGTGTTTGAAGCCATCACAACTATTAATACTCTTGCAACCACAGCACTAACTGGCAACAACATGAGAGAATGGCTAAATGGCCTTACATATGTATAGAGTCTTTCTAGTCGTCTGACCAGTCAAGATGCTTTTTATTACGTCCATACCATGTTTTTATTCACACACACATTCCTGCACAAGTAGTACCATGCAAGGTGCCCCTGCCAATCAGGATCTTACCCAATTCACATCCATGAACCAATGACACTGTCTTCAGGAGCAATTTGCAGATCAGTGTCTTGCCAAAGGACGCTTCAACATGCAGACTGGAGCAGCCGGGGATGGAACCGCCGACTCTCTGATTGGAAGACCATTCAAATGTCAAATACATGTTCTTGCGAGCTTCATAGCAAATTTGCGTAACCACACACTGTGACTAACATTGAATCCCATTGTAAAAGTATTATTTACATTGGATGTGCATATACACATGCACACACACATACACATGCACCTTTGTTCACAAGGTGGAAGCCGTAAAGTTGTAATCGTCTTGGTGTAGGCAATGGGGTTTGAATGGGGAACATGTTTGTGTGTTGATAAAGTGCAGCCTACTAACTTTACTTGTGGTGGTGGATTTAAACACAACAAAGCTCAGCAGCGTGGAACAACACTATCACAGTAGCAACTAGCACAACAGTTATTTTACACAGAATGGGACTCAGTGGTCTGTAAAATACACAATAGCACAATATGTAAGTAGTGCAGTTAACCTCAAACAAAACAGAACAAGGTTTCAAACGCACTTATGACCGATCTCTGCCTCTTACTTGAGATCACTTTGTAGCGGTTTATGAGGTTCTTTGAAAGTCTTTCTCTATTTGGGGATCTGAGCTTCACTGGTCCAGTTAGATACGCAGCAAACAATCCTCCATATGACTTTAGAAGTTAATTTAATGTCCCCCTTCTACGACCGGCAAATGGCAACTTGAATAAGAGCAGGACCTTCTTCCTCTGAAGAATACAGGTTAACTGCAGGTTGAAGTGGTTTCTCCTTCAGCACTCAAAAAAAGTCTGTTGTTGGACCAGCCAAGTGATGACTATCAACTCAGGTTTTCTTTGAAATCAATGTTGTTTCATCTCCTTTTATGCAAATTGAATTGTACTGGATGGCCGCATCCCAGCCACATGGTGCAGTCACAACAATGGCACTAAATGAGTAGTTATGGAATTTGAATAGAATTAATAACAAATCATCTTTATCAAGCATAAAGTAACTATTGATGAATCTGCACATTTGACTTGGAGTATACTATGTGTTGATACATACAAAACTTGTAAATTCAGTATAAGGTGCAAAAACAAAACCAGCTTATTTTGTGTTGCAGTATAAAGTTCCACAAAAATGTACATGACCCCTTTAATGCTGTGACTTTCTTGTGACTGAAAGAAACTCATTACTTAACACATGCCTCCTGGTAGACATAATTTAGCATGGATTCAAATGATATAACTCATTTTAAAAAATTATTATTTCTATCTTCCGGATTTGCATCTTTTCTCATCTAATCTAGATCTAATTGAGTCCACAAACTTCTCCTAACTATGTGGTGTAATTTCCTTATCTTGAGCATACTTTAACCCAGTAGTTCTCAACTGGTCAGGCTGCACCCTCCCCCTGGATGACAAGCCGCGATCCAAACCAATAAAATATTATTAATATTATTAATGTTGTGGTCGATTAAAAACCCAAAAGTCCATCTTCAGGACACAAAGTAAAATATCACATCCATAATAATACAACATGCATAACAATTCAGTAACATCAGCCTTTTTTTTAACAGACTCAACAGCTTGAAAGCTGTTGAGTCTGCACAAACATGAAATAAAAAAGTCAAACTACTAAGAAATAGTTTAAAAAAGACTCAAATGGTGTAACTTTAGCTGAGAATACTTCCTCACTGAATCCATGACCAACGCTGAACTATGGAAAACATTCAGTGTCTTGAGAAGCACATTTATTTATACAAACTGCCCCAGTTAATTTGCATATAACGCAGAACTACAGAAATAAATAAATGAAGAAATACGTCTGGACACATAAATACAGACATAAATAAATGAAAAAATCTAGAAATATATTTATTTAATAATGTACTGTTTATGTATAACTTTCTTTATATATTCCTGTATTTTTTTATTTCTTCATTTATTCAAGCATTTATTTATTTGATCCTGTATTTATTTCTACATTTATTTCCGCATTTATTTATTCCTGTCTTTATTTATTTATATATGTATTTAAGCTTTTATTTATTTATTCCTGTATTTATTCATGCATTTATTTATTTATACTTAAGTCATTTTCTGTCGACTATATATCAGTAGGTAAATAATGAAAAACATGAAGCAGCACTCACTTCAAACTGACATAGTAGGTGACTGTGGCTCAGTGGTGAGCACGGTTGTCCTTCAATCAGAGGATTGACTGTATGGTCTTCGCTAGCCATGTTGATGCATCCTTGAGCAAGACACTTAACCATAAATTGCTCCCGCACTTTGACATGTGTATTAATGTAAGTTATAATTCTTCCGAAAGATTACTAGGAAGTTCGGTACGGGGCTATATATTGCTACTTATGCATTACGTGACGAGGGTATTTGAATCAGTGTGTTGACTTTGAGCCCTGCAGCCGGGCCACAAACGAGCTGAAATACATACACCACTGATCCTTCCAACTGCAGCAATCCCTCATTCACTAAATCTCTCTAAAAAGTATGAGACTTGTCGGTGTTTGAAACTCTGTCAAGTACTAAGTTACTGTTTAAAGTGTACTAGAAATAACATGTCACCCCTCATCACTGTAACAGGCGAGCTTCACAGGCTAACAGAGATTAAGCAGTTAATCCGGGAAAATGACTGGGAAGGCCTCGGCATTGAATCTCATATGGCAGATGTGCTCAATTCCACATTTAAAGGCTGAGGTTGAAGATACAGTACAACAATTAACATATGCAAGGACTAAGTCATGTATTTTGGTTGCTATTGGCTGCTGATTGGGCACAAATGTTTAGATGTGTGCTCAGAAAATATTATTCAGCTTTACCAATAGTTGATATCATAATGATCAGGCCTCAACAATTAGGGTTGCCAGGTTGCCATTGGAAAATATTTTTAGAAATTGGCTACCAATTATTGGTCTTTGGTTCCCATCACTTTTTAACAAAGAAAAATAGGGACCACAAAATGTACAGGCTAAAATAAATGAGTGATATATAAATACAACTGTTACAGAACAGGAACCAGACAACACTGCACACGTGTTGGTGCATCTGTTTCAGAGACGATGGCAAAGCTAATGAAGTCGTTGGACTGTGTGGTGAAAAGTTCAACTTAGCCCTCAACATCACAAAAAGGAAATTTGTGAATTCTCGGGAGGCGAAGAATCCCGCCATTAACTTTGCAAAGTTTGAAAGTCAGTGTTGAGCACTGTAATGTGTTTTTCTTTTCCCCAGTGTCCATACTCCTTTGAATTAATCACTTCCAATAAGTAACCTTCATAAATTTAAAACTAGTATTGATATCTGATGTTGTTTGAGCACAGGCAAAAACTGTTTGCCTCTTTCCAAAGAGCAAAACCAATGATTACTGGGCCTTATTCCTCGTACCTGGCTTCCTAAGTTAGCTGGAAAATTTTCAGGGTAAGATGAAGCAGGTGTGGCTTATCGGTTCCACAAAGCAAGTTTGGTAAAATCACAATAGCAACACATCGAAATCCCATAAGCTGCTCCAGTGCAGGTTTAGTGAAACTTACTAGATAAGCTGGCCACTCCACCGGGAAAAAAAACAGCTTGTTCATTCATTGATAAAGGAGCAATAATTGTTATATTAGTTTTATAGGCAGGGAGTTCTTTGAGATCTCCAAGATCCGTTGTTACATCATCATGACTTCCTGTACGAGCGCTATCAATTCTGCCGAGAAGACTTTATTTACGCGACCTTCTAGTGCCGTATATTGAATACCACACGGCGCAGCCGAGCATTGGACAGACTGGATCACAGCCTTGTGTTTTTTTGCGAGTGGTACATCATATGTTCATAAGTATATATTCATTTGTATACTACTGGCAGCAGGCACATTTAAATAAATATAATCTGATTGATTTGTGTGATCAGGCTCTTAAAATTTCCGATACATTTTCCCTACACTGACGCATTCAACTTGTCTGATATTTTGCGATGCTTATGTCTTGCAACAGGGGCGGTGTTATGCTGCATTCACCGCAAAAGCGCTGTGAATATTCGCAACACATTTGCAGTGAACGCAGCATTCGACCTTGCAATGATTATGGTCTTGACTTCCTCAAAGAGACTGTTTGAGGGCGCATCCGCCTTCGAGAAACTGAGACGGCCTGATGCCAATCATAACCCGCGGTAATTTAAGCTGAATAATAGGACATTTGATCGACTTTGTTGAACCATGTACAAGGAATGGAGCCCTGGCCTCGGCCAGTTACTCCACCTAGTGCTCGGAGGAATATTACACTTCAACACAAATCAAATCCACGGCTCCTACATCATCTGTATCCTGAAGGGCATTACAGATTTATGTGGGTATGAGCAGAAATTAACGGATCAATCAATTATTGATCACAGAGACAAAATGAGAACATTACTGAATCTACCTGCTCTGTTGTGGAGTAAGGTAAACTGCAAAGAAACAGATAACTTACTAAATATGATGATTCACCAAGCATTTCAGCAATAAGTCCAATTAGGTTCAAGGTGATAGTTCTTTGTCAGGTCTTCTTAGAATGTAATTATTGTGTGTCTGCAAACCACAACTGCTGCCATATATATATATATATATATATATATATATATATATATATATATATATATATATATATATATATATATATATATATACATATATATATATATATATATATATATATATATATATGTGTGTGTATATATATATACATATATGTATATATGTATATATATATATATGTATATATGTCTATATGTATGTATATATGTGTATATATATGTATATGTGTATGTATATATATGTATGTATGTCTATATGTATGTATATATGTATGTATACATATATATATATATATATATATATATATATATATATATATATATATATATATATATATATATGTGTATATGAGAGGAGAGAGAGAGAGAGAGAGAGAGACTGGCAAATCTTCTTTAACAATGAGATGGGTCTGCTGGCTAAAGCCTAGTTTATGCTTCTGTGTCAGGTCGACGGCGTACCTACAACGTAGCGACGCCATCGACGCACCATCGACGTGCATCTCCAAAAAATCCTAACTCCGCGTCACGTTGACGCGGACCACAAGTGCTGTGATTGGTCGGCTTAGAACGTAATTTCCGGCAGTTGCTTCTTTTTTTTTTGTTGTCGTACAAACTATCTCCGCAAACGTCTTCTCTGTCGCCTGCACTTCAACATTTGCAATATAAGCATTTGCTCTTCAATTTTGATGAGCTCCGACTCTATAACCCCTGAAACCACACAGCCACACCCCCCTGGCGGCATGGCCTTGAATTGCAGAGCAACGCGGTCCCTCGACGCAGAACACAAAACGACGGCGTCACGTCAACGACGTAGGTACGGCGTCGACTTGACGCAGAACCATAAACTAGACTTAACAGTGAACCCAATGAAGGAAAATCACAGAAAAATAGGCTAAACGTGAGGCGTGTGTCCACAGAGATGTGAAAATGTGATGTGAATAAGGTTTGGCATACTGTATGAGGTGTGTGTGTGTGTGTGTGTGTGTGTGTATGTATGTATGTGTGTGCATATGTTGTGCGTGCGTGCGTGTGTGAGCACGTGCGTGTCTTTATGTGGAGTGTTATTATTCCAGCATGTTGCACATGCATTACATAACAGGAATGGCTCCACTGTCGCTGCCACAGAGCTCTGAAGAAGAAGAGGACGACGTCACTGTTTCACCAGAGCACTTTGAACAGAGCAGCTGCTCTTCTCTAAACGCTGAAGAATACAAGCGTTCACCAAGAGATGAGAAAATTACTGAGACGTCTTGTCTGCATAGTTTCACACAAACATTATGGGATACAACTTTGTATGATGACCTTGCATTATAAGTATATTAGTTTACATATTAATAAGAAATTATACTCTCAATGTAAATATTCTCAATGCTTTATAACAATATGTGTAACACATTATGAAACATTTTATAGGGTAATAGTGAATTTAAATATATATATACACACACAGTTTGAGCTTTTCATTATGCATATTTATAATGTGATTGCTTGAAATGATCATTGTTGCTTTTTATATCACAGTGAAAAATATTTGTGTCTATTTAAGAACACAGTACATTATATTTCATTTAGCTGACGCTTTTATCCAAAGACTTATAATAAGTCGTATTCAACCATGAGTACAAACTCAATAAAGAAAGTAAGATTTCCACAAGAAGACCAAACTACAAAGTTCTATAAGTAAGTGCCATTTAAGTGTTACTAAAGTGCTACTTCCTTTATTCAAGGTAGGTTGGAAAAGATGTGTTTTTACTTTCTGCTGTCCTGATGTCAATGGGAAGCTCATTCCACCATTGAGGAGCCAGGACAGCAAACAGTGGTGACTGAGTATTTAGCTCGCAGTGATGGAGCTACAAGAGGAGTCCCTCATAATCACATTCTTACTATTACACTAAATTACATGAATGCTTATAACTACAATTAGACAATGAGCAGATAGTAGATAGTGTTACTCAACTTTAGAACACTAATGAGTAACCACCATGAATGACACGTCTGTATCCTGTGATTAACGTCTGTGTATATCGCATGACAGAGTATTCTATATCATCAGCAATATTGCAAGCTTGCAGCCTCCTCTAATGTCTGAAGGTTAACACATTTCTATGAATAAGGATATAAGGCTTCATAAGCTTCATGGAAAATGTGACACTACATCACACAGAAAAAACAGCAGGTTTAATGAGTGAGGCAACTGTTTAAACCGCCATAACAAGGTGAGTTGAGTGGATCCGTCTGGTTAGCTCAGCAGGTGCCTGACTGATCAATGACATTGTACATTCACTTTGCATAAAACTAAAAGGAGCACGTCACAAAGCCGAGAGAAAAACAAACCTTTGGAGTCAGAACTCGTTGGGACAAGTGGAGCTTTAACAGGATAAGTGATAATTTTGACCTGCTGGTGGCGATTAATTTGACCAGGATTCAGACATAACAGGGCTACAAACCAATGTCCTGTGAGGAAACCCTGCTCAGGATGTTAGTCATGATGCTGGGCTTTTCCCAGGACCACCTTCAGAAATAAAAAAAAGAGAAGAAATAAGCCAAGCTTTAAATATATGTTATGCCACAACCGTGACCTTCAGGTTTCTGAGATCCACAATCTCCCGCTCCAACATCAAGTCCATCCACAAAAAGGCCCAGCAGAGGCTGTACTTCCTGTGCCACCTCAGGAAATACAACCTGCCTCAGGAACTGCTGATCCTACTTTACTCTGCCATCATCCAGTCTGTCCTCTGCTCTTCCATCACTGTGTGGTTTGGATCGGCCACCAAACAGGACAGAGCCAGACTGCAATGGATCATCAGGTCTGCAGAGAGAACTATTGGTTCCAGCTTGCCCTCCATCCTGGACTTGTACACCTCCAGAGTCATGAAGCGGGCTGGAAAGGTCACCTCAGACCCTCACACCTTGGACACAAGCTGTTCCAACTCCTTCCCTCTCGTAGGCGCTACAGAGCACTGTACGCCAAAACCACCAGACACAGGAACAGCTTCTTTCCACTAGCCATCAGTCTGTTGATTTAATGTCTGTTGTTTTATGTATATTTTATGATGTCATCACCCTGAAAATACAGGAATATTGTATATTTATATTATTGTTGTTGGAGACCAACAAAATCTGAATCCCCTGAGCTATGGCCACGCATGTTTGAATTTGGGAAATCAATAATGAAAAATAATACATAATTTCAATGTCAATATGATGGATGGAGCTTTGAAGCTTCCAGCTATTCGGTACAGTCCTGTTGCCTACCCTCACCTATCACAACCTGCCATTTTAAATCCAAATTTGATGTGTGCAGCGTCATATTTCCTCAACACATTTTACTGGTGCAGGGTTTTTGCACTAATGAAATTATCTAATATAACCCATATCTATTGACAAAAGTTCAGCTCAATTCAAACTCATGATTATGTTGGAATCTGTGATTGAGAGCCTTGTGAGCAGCCTGGGAGAACACAGTTAAAGGCGATTTACACTCTTGCAACTACAACTGTACGCAGTTGCATCAACGGACTCATTTTGGTTTACAGTTCCCGTGCCTTTTCTATACGCCAGAACAGTAGGTGGCGCAACGACCGTTTAGAGTCAAAATGCACACCGACATTGACCGATATCTACCTCCAGGAATTTACTGCCATCTGTGTGTCCTTGTACTCCGTCAAAGACGGGTTATATAAATGCTCATATTTGCGGACCTCTTTAGCCAAACGTTCTTCAACAGGATCCATTGTTCGTGTTTCTGCTGTGGCTTTTAAAAATAGCGATATTATGCTTTGAAAACGGAAATGCAAGACTTAGAAAGGAGTCTCGCATTTGCGTAGGTTTGTCAGGTAGTCAGAAATTTTGGGCGACACACGCAAGCACGTAACGCAAGATTGCTGATGGGACTACGCAAGGGGCCCTTGCGTGTCATGCGTGCTTGCGTCTCTGCGTAAAACCCGAGTATAAATGACCCTTAAGTACTGGAGGGCTCGATGTCAAATCTTTCCAATGTTATGTAGCAGCTGCACTGCCTTGATGCAACATTAACTTTGCAACAAGCTCACACCTGACGTCAGCTGGTTAGCACATATTAACTGACGAAGGTCAAAGTCATGAGAAAGAGCTTTTTTTGTACCAGCAGCTGGTAGAACAGACCTTAACTTTAAACTTTACATATGGTCCCAAACTTTCACAATTTCCAGATTCTGAAACATAAATAGATTCCTTATAAGAAGAGGAAGCATCCTCAGTAATACAGAGAATGAACAACAGGCCATTGTCTTCAGCCACCCGTACAACATGCTGCTCACATTACAGACACTTCCAGATGTACTGTTGTGTATTCTTTCATGTCTCATTTAGAGTGCCAAGGTTCACACACCAACATGTATCTTGCTTTGGGAGGTGAGCTCACAGTGGTGGATGTGGAAGATGCACTTGTCTGCAAACTGAATGTAGGGGGAGGTTTAAAAGATGTTGTATAGAATATATTTTTGGTTCCAGCCTTGCTGTTACCGTGGTAACTGTCCATCGATTCCGCAGCATTAGTGAACAAAGAACCAAACGAATCCCCGCCCCCAACATTTCATATTTATTCATTTCTTCCCCAGAGAGTGTGAAGTTGAGCTGGAGGAGGAAGAGGAGGAGAGAGGGTGTTACAATGAGGAGTGGAGAAGGAAGGTACGGGAGAAATCTGGGGATGGATGAGTTGGAATCAACATGAAACTGGTCAGAAATGACTGCTTTTGGCATCCACACAGCCATTAACTTGGCACAGCTAAACCTACAGGATGTACTGAGAGACAACTCAGCAGAGCTCCAGGGTCCAGGACTGACCATGACAAAATCATTTTGATTTACATTAATATTATATCATTTATGTCTTAGCAAAGTCACTAGTACCTATTTATCATTAAAATAACTCATTAAACAATGACTTGTGTTTTATATGTGTTCTGCAATTAATATTATTGACATTTCATGTCCAAAATAAAAGATTGATAACCATCACAATATATTAATTATAGACTATGTCGTGTGTTACTTTCTGAAAAAAACTGCAAGAGCTCTACTGCTCACTCAGTCACTCAGTCACTTGTCAGTCACTCCCTCGTCATCATCGCTCATTCCTTTTGTATCCGGATAAGCATCACAGCTTGAATGAGAGACAGGAGAGATGGACGAGAGGCGGAACAGTCGGTAAAGTCCGCGAGTGAGAGAAGTTACTTCACAAGGCGTTCTCCAAAAAGAGAAACGTGGACAGCAAGACCAGAGTCTTTAACCAGAGTCTTTAACTGACTCTTTAACCAGAGTCTTTACCTGACTCTTTAACCAGAGTCTTTACCTGACTCTTTAACCACAGTCTTTAACTGACTCTTTAACCAGAGTCTTTACCTGACTCTTTAACCACAGTCTTTAACCTTTAACCTGACTTTTCTATGTTCTAGGCAGTTCAAAACGAGTATGTCTCTCAAGTATGTGTTTAGATGATTATTAAAAGCTTGATGTGAAGCTTTGCTACGAGACAAAGCACAACTCTTTTGAGCAAAAGTATCAACTCACATCCAAAATGACATTATTGTGAAGTACAGGACCTTTGCATGAGGACATTTTCTCAAAATGAACCTTGTTGAACATTAGTTGAACACTCCTGGTGTAGAGAGAGTAGAGCAGTGGGGAGAGCACACATCCCTAGGGGGCATCAGTGCTTATAGTCCGGGTGCTAGATGTGATTTTTGTGAGTCTTATTAACCTAATCTACATGTCTTTGGACAGTGGGAGGAAGCCGGAGAACCTGGAGGGAGCCCATGCTGACACGGAGAGAACATGCAATATATATACTGCTCAAAAAAACTTAAAGGAACACTTTGAAAACGCAACAGATCTCTATGTGAAAAAAAAAGTTGGATATCTATACTGATATGGATAGTTTAATGTCTTCGGAACTAAAGGATGCCACATCTTTTGATGGAAATAAAAGTTTCAGTCTACAGAGGGGTGATTTCATAGACACACCAAAAATCAAAGTGAATAAAATATGTGGCATGCTTGTCATTTTGCCTTAAAGGTGATCAGGTGATTCAGGGCCATTCAAGTGCATCAATTTCTTCATCCTCCTGGTACTGCCTGCATACTCTTGCCACAAAAGGCCGGACATTGCCTTAGCGTAGGGTCTGACTATGGGTTCAAGGATTTCATCCCGGTACCTAATGGTACCGGGATGACTGATGTTCTCTAGCCTGTAAAGGTTTGTTAGTCCCTCCATGGAAACGCCTCCCCAGACCATCATTGACAGTGGCGGCTGGCGAACGCAACCGCTGACACCATTGCTACAGCGCTCATGGAGAGGCTAAGCACCATTCTCCCACACGGACAACCAGACAATTTATCACCCAAGCTTACAATGGGGCTGCAGTCAGCTCACTACGTGTCCGATGCTCCGTGCATCAGCTGATCGTGCAGCAGGCATCCCCAAATGTGGACATGCTATTCAACCAGCTACAGAAGAGACACATCGACCCTGTCTTCATTAAAGGACTTGTTCAGAGGTTCACAGACAGCATTCAAAAACATTATGTAAGTCTTTTTACCTGCATTAAGCTAAACTATCTGTCAGATGAGATGTTTTTATTTTGAAGGCGACTCGCTATGTGAGCCAGCTGTATGTTAAATGCTACAGAAAATATGTTTTTGTATACACGTTATGAACAGTAACGGTATTAGCACTCCGCGGACGAAACACATGGTTAGTTAAAGTTGGCAGACACAATCCCCCATCTGTGAGCTTTAGCATGCCTTGTCTTTTTGTGTGCATGTTTGTCTCTGTGTGCGTATGCGCGTGTGTGCGCTCTATTAACGCAAACTAGTAGTAAGCAAACATATTTATCGTTTTAGTGCCTTTGTAATAAGATGTCCTTATTATGTCAAAGTGTTGGAATAAATATTAAATATTTAACTGCAAAGTAGTAATGCGTGATACCTTTTTTGCATTGAATCATACCTGGTTGTTTGCTGAAATTAATTCGCTAGCCCTACCCAATAAGAAATCCACCAGCTGCCACTGATCATTGATCCACCACCAAACCGGTTCTGCTGATCGAGGTTCTCCTTGGCTTCTCCAGACTCTTTCACGTTTATCAAAGGTGCTCACAGTGAACCTGTTCTCATCTGTAAAAGCACAGGGCGCCGGTGGCAAACATGACATTCTGGTGTTCTATAGCAAATGTCAAATCGAGCGCCACAGTGCTGGCAGTGAGCACAGAGCTCAGTACAGGACGTCGCACCCTAACACTACTCTCATGAAGTCTGTTTTTCAGTTTCAGTTGTTTGCAGAGACCTTCACACCAGTGGCCTGCTGAAGGTCATTCTGAGAGTAGAGAGTGTGCAGGCAGGACCTGGAGGATGAGGGAATTGTTGCACTTGAATGGCCCTCACAATCCCAAGACCCACTGAGTGGAGCTAGTTACCTGTCGGGGATAGAAACGTCAGTCAAGGTTTCACATTTATAAAATCATACCACAGAACTGCATGGTGGGAAGTCCTGTCAATCTCCTTCGTGACTCTTTAACCAGAGTACATAAATGAGTTCAGGCTATTGGCCCGGCCCTCCACATTATTTTCTGTTCCTCATGTGGCCCCCTGGGAAAAATAATTGCCCACCCCTGCCTTAGACCGATATGGGAGGACATCCCACAAGACACTATTGGTCGTCTCATTAGGAGCATGCCACAACGTTGTCAAGCATGCATACAAGCACGTGGGGCTCACACAAGATATTGAAAAGCATTTTGAGTTGCAGAAATTTCCTTTTGGGAAAATGGCCTGCCACATAATTTTTTCATTTTGATTTTCGGGGTGTCTATGAAATCAAGCCCTCTGTATTTATTTCTTCTCTGTATTTCCATCAACAGATGTGGCATCGTTTCGTTCTTAAGACATTAAACTATCCATATCAGCATAGATATTCAACATACTTTTTTGTCCTCAGAGGGCTTTACAATCTGTACACATACGACATCTCTGTCACAGGACCTTACATTGGATCAGGAAAAACTCCCCAAAAAAAAATTTAAAAAAAATTTCAGGATGAACTATCAAAACTATCAGGATGGACAGAAGCAATAGATGTCATGTGTACAGAATGAACACAACTGATGTGTTCTCATGGTTGCTTAGCGAAAGGGTCACAAAAATAAATCCACCTGCAAAACGACATGCAGCTCTACGTGAAAAGGACGTAGCACAATGTTGCACAGAACGCAACAGAAATACACCGACCATGACCTCCAGCATTACGAGCCACAAACCAAAGAGGTCATGACTGCAAGTATGGAACTTCTTCAGAGCTATTATCAACCCAAACCAGGGACCGGGAAAGAGAACTTAAAAACTTGCCTTCACTGGGCAGAACACAGAACGCAGACCCAGATCAACTAAAAAAACTCTTTCAATGAAGACCAGTGGAAGCAGTTATCAAAGTAATGCTACCAGCGCTGGACAGTTTCTCAGTAGAGCACTATACACTTCAGTGGAGCGGACATCTTCTTCAGTAACTTGATAATGCAACTTATCATTTGCATTTCTCTCCTTTGTACTGTATAAAATAGTGCAGCAGATTTGACATCGCAGACGGTCTCCTCTGCTGCATTCCTTATTCCCACACATTGCACCTCTGAACTGCACTGTTGGAATGTGACTGACTACATTTGACAAAGTATTGTATTAAATTAGGTACATAACTTGCCCTTTGAGTCTCTACTTTATTTCAGAAGGAAATACTGTATGTTTTACTTTACATATTACAATTATATTGTATAACTCCACAAAAGTACAGCTTTAAAGAATACCCTTATAATCAATGAGCAGATTGGCAAAAAATGTATGTACAACTATTTTGATAATTGTTTATTGTAATCGTCATTTTTCATGCAAAAGTGCTTTAAGTGAGACCAAGAAGGAACGCAGCAGTAAAGTGGGGTCATGTAATCACTGGAGAGCTGCTCAGGCCGACTACTCTGGACCAAACGGCTCAGAGGCCCAATTCCAGTGTCCCCCCTAAACCCTCAAACCCTGAACCCTCAGGAACCTACTGAAATCCCCTCTTAAGTGGTTGAATGTGAGAGGCTGTGAGGGCTTGATGGTGTAAATATGAATGGGCCAGCACTTTGCTGCAACATATCACATTTTAAAAAAAAGTGTACAAATATTGTGTATTTATTTTATACATTTTATTCACAGATTTTAAACATCTTCCTCACGAGATGAGAAGTACTTTAAAATGTATTTACTTATTATTTTGTATTCATTGTGTTGGTATTGTGGCTATTTGGGTGATTTTTTTTTGCCTTTTATCTGAGTCAGCAGATCCTCCCAAAGTAATGTGTTTGTTTGTTTGTTGTTTGTACTCAGTGCCAACTTTTCAGTTACACTATCCCCAAGCAATATGATAACCTTGTTGGGACAGCCATATTCACATTTTCTGCCTGAATTATTTGTAAAATCAATAAAAAAAAGATTAAATAAAAAATCTATTTACTTGTTTTTGTCAAAACAAAATATTGATCAATGTAAAAACAATATTGCTCTGATTTTATGTGTTTTTATGTTCTGTCTTTATTCCATAAAGTTGTGTAAATGTTATTCATTGGGCTGATCACCCACGTGCTCTTTGTTTACCTTTTTTTTATGTCTCCATTTTTCCGTTGGGAACTGCGTGTTTATTGTGTTCATTGTATTGTGGATAATTCCCTTACCCACAATGTAATAATAAACTTGACTTACGGAAAGGCTTCATAAAGGAGTCAAAATGTCTGCCAAAGAGCCTTCAAGCACCCGACGATGTGATAGTGGGACAGAACTAAACCCTCACGGACTTCGCTGGAGCGCGCTTAAAGTCTGTTCGTCCCTCATGGACCCTTACGAACTCACAGACTTTAAGCTTGAGATTGTGTCCAATATTGATTCTGATTCATCAATGTGTATTGTCGTACAATCAACCATATATTTTAAATTGTATTGAGTGGTAATAGTTTCAATACTTCTTTTATAAAGATACAGATTTCTTTATAAAACCTCAGGAAACCATTGTCATTTAGAACAAACATTTTTTCAACTTTTTCTATATTTAGACTTCATGGTTTGCTTTTCAGCTTGAGAATGCAATGCAGCAGCTGGAGTCACAGCACTGGGTCACTTTACAGACTTCAACTGACAAGCTAAAGCAGAGAGGAGACACGTCAAAGCTCCCTTTGGCATTTCTATTTGAACATCCCAGGACAACACTTTATTTATTGTCAGATGAAAGTACAAGCGCCTTATCCTCCCTCCATACAGACGATACATACACATAAACAACTGAGATAGAAAATTGGAAAATAGGAATACTACATCGCCTCGGGCATTTTAGTGGTGTGTATGTTGTTGAGCAAAACCAGGACATTATGATTTCAACCCAAACCAGGGATCGGGAAAACGGAGGGGTTTTTTTAAGTTTACTGACACACTTTTAGCATTTCCTATATTTCTTATGTGTTGCTAAAATACTTTCAACATGTTTTACTGCAGAATTTGTACATTATGAAAAGTCCCTTTAAACACATAGATGGTGGTGTACACACTTGCTTTGCTCTGTTTATTGCTCTTCCTTTTTGTCTTTGTTGGGTTACTGTCTTGGAGCATTAAAAAAAAGAATTAGATTTTAAATGTTGCAAATATATTAAAAATGAAGAACAAAAACATAACAGGACCAAAGGTTGTGAAGTATTCACAGCCTTTGCTCAATACTTTGTTGATGCACCTTTGGCAGCAATTACAGCCTCAAGTATTCTTAAGTATGATGCTACAACTGTGGCAAACCCATTTCTGGGCAGTTTCTCCCATTCTTCTTTGCTATATTATGCTCCCATACTTCTCAAGTTCCATCAAGTTTGATGGGGAGCCATTTTCAGATCTCTCTAGAGATATTCAATCAAGCCAGGGCTCTGTCTGGGCCACTCAAGGACATTCACAGAGTTGTCCCGAACCCACTCCATTGTTGTCTTGACTGTGTGCTCCGGGTCGTTGTTCTGTTGGAAGATGAACCATCACCCCAGGCTGAGGTTCAGAGCACTCTGGAGCAGGTTTTCATTGAGAATGTACATTGCTGCATACATCTTTCCATCAATCCTGACTAATCTCCCAGTTCCTCCCACTGAAAAACATCCCCACAGCATGATGCTACCATCACTATACTTCACTGTGGGGATAATAGTAACCAGGTGATGAACAGTGCTTGGTTTTATCCAGACATGACGCTTGGCAACCAGGCCAAAGAGTTCAATCTTTGTTTCATCAGACCAGAGAATTTTGTTTCTCATGGTCTGAGAGTCCTTCAGGTGCCGCCACGCAGGCTGTCATGTGCTTTTTTACCAAGGAATGGCTTCCGTCTGGCCACTCTACCAAACAGGCCTGCTCGGCGGTGGCTGCAGTGATGGTTGTCTTTCTGGAAGGTTCTCCTCTCTTAACAGAATAACGCTGGAGCTCTGTCAGAGTGACCATCCCGTCACCTCCCTGACTAAGGCCCTTCTCTCCCGATTGCTGTTTGGCTGGGAGGCCAACTCTAGGAAATGTCCATGTAGTTTAAACAGCTAATCTACCAGAGAAACAGATTTGAAATGTGAATGAGCGCTCTTAACAGATTCTCAGCGGCCACGCAGCAGGGCTGGAAGCTACAGACTAAAGGCAGAGCAACAGAGGAAGCTGTGCAAAAAGAAAATAAACTAATAGGGAAAATAATTAGAATACATTTTTTATTTGTGACAAACAATTACATTATAAAATAGCTATAACTTTGTGATTCTCTTTAAGCCAGCAGAGAAGGCTTAGCAGGCCCTGATGGCCCGCCACTCGTAGACACACAGGTGAGTCCACTTTGACCACAGGTAGCTAATTCCACTTGACTTGACAAGAGTCACTGGACTCCTTTGAAATTGTATTAAATTAACGTACAAACTATCTTTTTAATATTTAAATGTCATCTCATTTAAATATGCAGCTTTTACACATGAAGAACAGACTTCTATACAACCAGAGGAGTCGCCCCCATGGTGGTCAGTAGAGAGAATGCAGCTTCAATGCATGAAGCATAGACTTCTATACAACTACAGGAGTCGCCTCCTGGTAGTCAGTAGAGAAAATGCAGCTTTATGAAGCATGGACTTCTATACAACTAGAGCAGTCACCCACTGGTAGTCAGTAGAGAAAATGCTGCTTTAAGATACTTAAGCGTCAGCTTCACCTTTTAGAACAGGAGGTTTACACCCACTTCCACCACACAAAATGACTTACAATAGGTCAACGTTGTTTATAGATCTAGTTGCTTTTGCTCCCAAAGTGAAAAAGATTAAGTAATTTGACTTTCTTCTCACATTCATGCACTTGGACTGCCCAAGTCTGATGTCCACCCACCAATGCCCCAAAACCCTTGTGGGAAACACTGGAAATAACAATTAATCAAAAGAGAAGAGTATTTATGCATACAAGCTTCTGTGAATGTTTTGCAATTACAGGAAAGTGATGCTGATGCATTTCCACTAATTGCAGAGAGAGTCCCGAGAAGTGAAGTACTTGTCAAAACAATGAAGCACACCCTCTTTCTCTTCAGATGTTTTTTTTTTATTTTATGAAACAACTCACAGTCTTTTGGTATGTAGGTGTTATGTTTTTACTTCTGATTGTTAGTAATAATTTTTTAGTTGTAGAACGAAATCTGACCTTTACTTTCCTGAAATAGATTATCATTTTGAAGTTACCCTCTATTTTTTTAAGATGTTCAATGAGAAAATAAGCTAAATATGGCAAAAGAAATAATTATAATTCGTGTAGTGTATTGGAGAAAAACAATTACATTATAAAATAGCTATAACTTTTAATTATTAAAAAAAAGAAAAAAAGAAAAATTATAAAATAACTATAACTCTTTTTAATTCCAAAGACTGCGACAAAAAAACTAGAAGAAGATGCTGTGTAACTGATATTAGCCGATAACTGAGCCACCGTTCCTTGAGCCACTTCCCACACCTCCCTCTACAGCTGCAGCCAGCCACGCCCCGGCCACACTGAGCCTGTTACTGGGGAATCTTTCTTGAGGTCTCAGCCCACTCCACTTAGACCTTCATTAATGTCATTAATAGTTCAGTTGTTAGTGTAATAGGAATAAATAATAAACAAATGGCTTGGTGCTCACCCTGCATGCCTGTAATCTATGAAACCATAAGGACATACTTCAAGTTCTCTCAGAGTTCACCCATTGTGGTTGTTTCTTCAATTGTAATTGGTGAATCAATGTTATCAACGAACCACAAAGTGTCATCAGAATTCAAAGAGCTGTAACATATATGCAGTACATACGAAAGTATTCCAGCCTTTAACGTTGTTTATATTTTGTTATGTTGAGGCATTATGCTAAAATATTTTCAAGTAATTTTCCCCAGCAGACTTTTCATCAAATACCCCTAAAACAAAAAAGATCAGTAAATATCACACTAACATGTGAATATCTTTTCTCAGTGATTACAGCTTTGGTTGTGTTGGGTCTGATGAGACAAGCTTTGCACACCTGGATCTGGGTATTTTCTTCCAATTATTTAATTAATTATTATTTTCATAATCGATTAATCGGTCGATTATTTTTTTTCAAACGATTAATCAGATGAAACAATGTTTTTCTCAAAAAGCAATAATTTGCAACCTCGTATTACAAAAACAGAACTGACGGTGCAAATTCACAGTGCAAACAATCTTAACAATAAAAAATTCATAAAAAAATAAAGAAATACAAATCAGAAAACTTAACAGAAACGTCAGAACTTGTTCTCTACACTCACAGACGCACACGCACGCAGACTCTCATACACACACACTCACAGACGCTCATACACACACTCACACACACACACAGACACACAGAATCACAATCACAGAGGCACACACAACAAAAGTTATTAATTAGATATCGAACCACAAATCCAAGCAGCACTTCCTCTGCATGTCACAAAGCCTTATCATACCGAACTGTTGAATGTAGGTCGGCGTTCTGCACCTCAGAGGAGATATTTACACATTGCTTCTTTTGAAGCCCCCGGTGTATTTTAAAACCCATCCATCCATTATCTTAACCGCTTATCCTCATTAGGGTCGCGGGGCGCTGGAGCCGATCCCAGCTGTCAAGGGGCGAAGGCAGGGTACACCGTGGACAGGTCGCCAGTTCATCACAGGGCAAATGTTTAAAACGAAGAATGAAAATCACTCCAACAGCATAGTGCTGCCACCAACATGCTTCAGTGCTGGAATGGTGTGATGAGTGGTGCCTGGCTTCCTCCTGACATAATACTTCCTTCTGCTGACACAGATTGTGGTTAATTGGTCATGGTCCATGCCTACTACTCATTATATGAATTATTTTCTGTCATGTTCATTGAATGTGCTGTAACTCTGTTACGTTATTCATTCTGGTCACATAAAATCTATTGCTTCTGTCCATCTGGGGAGAGTGATCCTTCTCTGTTTCTCTCCCTCAAGTTTCTTCCCTTTTTCCCCCTGTGAAAGGGTTTTTACTATCTTTGTTTGGGGAAGTTTTTCCTGATGTGAGGTCCCGGAACAGGCATGTTATGTGTACAGATTGTGAAACCCTCAAAGGCAAATTTTGTATTTGTGATTTTGGGCTATTGAATTGAATTGAATAATACTTAGAGTTGAGGCCAAACCATTCAATCTTGTCCGGGTGGCTAGTTCTGAGAAGAGTCCTGGTTGGTGACTTTTCCATGTAGGAATTATTGCGCATAATCCTTAATATTTTTTTGTAGTCTTCCGGAGTCCTGTGCTTCGACACAATCCCGTCTATGAGCTCAGCAAGCAGCGCCTTTGAGCTCATAGCTGTTTTTGCTCTGATGTGTATTGTCATAAATGCATTCTCACTCCAAACTTGTCAAAATCATTAATCATGATCAGTGTCTCTCTGGTTCGAACTATGATCTCTAGCATCAGTTTTAGACGTGTCGGGAACGGCCTGTCCATTTCCCTTGTGTCTTTTCAAAATAAACTTCCAGATTTATTTAGTTTTTAGGTTTACTTAAGCAGCAAAACTACTTGGTTCGGCGAAGGAAATGATCATTGTTGTGGTTAAAATAAGTAAAATAAATACACTTGTTACGTTACTGTCGCTATGAAGTACAGAAGTTACAGAACAAAATACGATAATATAAGTCTATCTATCTATCTATCTATCTATCTATCTATCTATCTATCTATCTATCTATCTATCTATCTATCTATCTATCTAACAAAAAAGCCCTTATGCATTACATAACACGCCCATGGATTGAAAACTGCATATCATAATGCAGTGCACATTCATTATGGAGATCTGAATACTTAAGATAGTAGAGCTGAATATAACATTCACAGTGTCATAAAGACCACTCACAACAGGAGTTCTAAGAGGGGTGCTAATGAAGGGCTTAGTATGACTTCTGTTTAATGAACTCTTTATGAATCAAGATACAGAGACCAGAATAACTGGACAGTTATAACTGTGACAGTCCTGTATCACAGAGGAGTGGATATGGAGGACATCATTCATGAGGTTTACCATTGTGTGAGGCTGTTAAACCTCATATAAAGCATGTTAACAATGCTGTCATGTACTCCTCCAGATCCATCCCACAGTTCAGTTTGGAAAGCATCTGATTTATTTTCTGAAAGTTAAATCTTGATTTTGATTTGACGTATTTCAGGTAGCAACATGGCAGTAGACTTCCCCTCAAAACCATCAATCAGTGACTCTGAGCTAATTTTAATTGTAATTTTTTGAAAAAGCTTTAACTTTTAGCCACCAAGTCATAGCTGTTAATACCTTGTATTGACAAAGCCTACGTTCAGAATATGTGTCAGCACAGAGCCACTTGTGAAGCATGTCTGCCTGAATGCAACCTTACACACACACACACACACACACACACACACACAAACCATCCAAATGTTTCTTTTGAAAAAGAAAAAAAATAACTCCTTCAATCCACTGCATTTTGTGTTCCATCTCCTTCCTCTCACAGAAGCATGAGGCACTCTGAGTGAAGGGCAGCACATTAAGGCTGACTTGGTAATGGCTTCCATGCTAACCCAGCGTGAATATTTCAGCGTCGCTTTCAAAAAGTCAACATGCGAACTGACTGAAGAGTCTACAACGTGTACTGAAGAGAGACATGTATGTGTCCATCATTAGCACTTTCCAGCCGGACACTATAGGCTAACTCTCTTACTGGATGTAGACTAAGCCTATATTTAGGCTGCAAACCACTCATTGGAGATTTTCCGCATAACTGACAAAGAGAGCTTTGTCAGTTCCACTTAGAATAGTCCATGTGAGAGGTCGCTGAGACCTTAGCGTGATGCTCATAGTAGGCAAGCTGCTTCTGAGGGAGTTACCTGCTCACTGGTTTCTACACTGTGGCTACTTGCATGCAGACAGCTTTGGTAAGTTATATCATACACTATTTCATCAACATGAAATGATGACCATTCAGGATACTGCTTTTCTCACATTTGGGAAACAGGACCGAGCGAGAGGCTGTATTGGGAGCTAAATGCTCCTATAAGCAGGCTAACATGCTAACAATAAAAGTGTCAACATGCTGATGTTTAGCAGGTATGAGCTTACCATCTTTATTATCTTACTTAGCATGCGTACATTTGCTAATCTCTAAAGTATTGTACACATTCAAAATGATTTGATTGACCTGATGATGGGACAGAAAACTGCAGCTCTCCCTGTACTGTACTTCAACACAACAATGAGCGCCTTATGATACCTGCTTCAAGTGTCATGTAGATGACAAATTTCAAATAAAACCATAATTATGTAAGAGGAAATACTTAAACTTCATATTCGTGTTGGCAAAAATGTATTAACATATTAGCTATGAAGAAAAAGATACAGTGTCCTATTACAAAGTCGTAAAATATTGCTGTGAGCGGAGAACTCCTCTCTCCAGTGATGCAATGAACATAAACACAGTGAAGAGCATACAATCACAGGCTCATTTTCTGATAAAAATACTGCAGTTCTGCATATGTCTATTCTAATGAGGGAAACATTTTGTTTGGAAACTGCCAGGTGCTCGTGAGCAGAGTGCCGCAGCAGAACCATGGCTGAAGTTCAAACCAACTCCTGCTGTCATAGCTCAACAGAAAGGCACACTGTAAATGTGTCATTCACACACTCACACAAACACACACACACACACACACACACACACACACACACTGTCAAGAAAGAATAACCCACAGCACTAAAATACACTAAAAGCACACGATAGCAACGATGATGAATCATTCATTCAATTCTTCACTCCAAAGCTCATAGCGATAAGGTGATGAAGACGAGCAGGACCCTAAAGGAAGACAAATACATGAGTGCACGTGCAAACATTGGGAGAAAGCAATGTGTAGACAGAGCTCCTCTCCTCCTGCACAGTTCCACTCCATGTCTCCCTTTCATCCCCTCTGATTTCACCAGTGAATCATTCAATCGTGCTGTGTCGCTTACCTTAGTGGTGACAATGCAAAGACAATCCATTCTGGCCAGACAAGAAAGAAGCTATGCCCAAATTCATCCCCACTAATATCACCACTGGAGGTAAAGCAGCAGGAAGATGAAAAAACAAAGATACTAGTGTGAGGAAGCAAGGAGGAAAATAAAGGTAGGTGTTGCTGAAGAAGAAGAAAAAGAAGAGGGGGTGGAGATGAGAAAAAGAACACACGCGCGCACACACACAGACACACACACACACACACACACACACACACACACACACACACACAAACGCTGGTGAGGGAGACAAGCCACGGCGGACAGACGTTACTGCATGTGGGCCCCTTGTGAGGATTGGGATGCCTCCTCCACAGCGCTAAAGGCGATCAGGATTCCTAACGCTATCTCAGAGCGTGCGTCATCAGCCAAAACATGCACATACACTCACACACATACACCATAACACACACACACACACACACACACACACACGCACACACACAAAAAAACGCTTAGTAGCCTGACTGGCCTCCCGAACAAACAAAATTCATTCCTCAGCTTCTCTGTCTCTTGATTTCAGTTATGTACTTTAAGCATACGATTGGAGACACAAGAGAAGTATGGAAACTGGTCCTGCATTATTGGATCATGTGTGTCTATCTCTCTCTCTCTCTCTCTCTCTCTCTCTCTCTCTCTCTCTCTCTCTCTCTCTCTTCCTCGTTCTCTCTCTCGCTCTCTCTCTCTCGCTCTCTGTCTCTCGGGCAGAACCACTAAGCAGTGTTATGCGATGGGAGATGGGAGAGAGAGTGAGGGAAGAGAGTAAAGGACAAGAACGTCAGCTCAGCGGAATAAATTAGATTCCCATGCTCTCTGACTGGCTGGCTGTAGCTGCTGTGGCAGACTGCTGGAACTCAATAATAACACACTGGCTTTCATTTTATCTGCAGCAGCAGTGTGTGTGTGTGTTTGTGTTTGTGTGTGTGTGTGTGTGTGTGTGTGTGCGTGTGTGTGTGTGTGTGTGTGTGTGTGTGCGTGTGTATGTGCATTAATTCCTACCCAGAAAACCTTTAGTGAATTATTTTACCTGTATGCAGAAATTTTGAAATGGGCAAACATGCTTGCCGGCTGCAGGTAACTGCGTGTACACAGACTTTGTACATTGACTCTGACAAAGAAATTATGAAATAAATTAAATATAGATTCCATCATTATGGAATATTCATGCCCATATAATTAAAACTGTAAACTGTATATTTTGACAACAATTATAAGATCTGTCATTTAAAATAGATTCCATTAATGAAGAACTTTGTTGATATAATGTGTATTGTCCAGAGCATTTATATTATACCTAATTAAGATTTGACAAAAAGGTCTTATTTTGTTCTGTAAAGACTGACAAAGGCAACATCACAATGCAACAGTCAGAACAACAAAAGGGGTTTTGGAAGGAGAGGGGAACCATATATTTCTCCTGGTTTCAATGAAGTAATTAAGAACAAATACAAAATGAGGTATAATCTACACCAGGGGTGTCAAACTTATTTCATTTATGGGGCCACATACTGCCCATTATGATCTCAAGTGGGCGCGGGCCATATGTTTGACGCCCCTGATCTACAGGATGAAGTGAGCCCTTTTCAAAATGCGCAGCATCTCACACAGGTCGTAACAAAGGAACAACAACAAGGCAGCCCACATGTAACGTGTATTGTAGAGAATTGTTTGAAAAATGATGACATTCATATTACAATTAAGTCTTGGTTTTTAAACATAAAACACTCATAGGGTGAAAGACTGGCTCTAATTCTACAAGTTTATTCACCATAACCCCCTTATCATTATGTGGAAGCGTCAAATATGACTTAAAGATACACAAAGACTGCAACATACCGCTTTCATCAGCAGTTCATTGCAGTCTTTGTGTAACTTTGAGTGACAGATTGAGACACACATCATTGAACGAGGTACTTAACCACTACTTGTATAACAGGTTGTCTTTGTTTCTTTGCACAAGAACTTATTTTGGCAAAAAGTGTAACACTTTCACTTCAGCTTCAGTGTAGTAAAACCAGCAGAACATGTCACCACCTACAGCTACAGATGTGTACTGTCACCACAAAGGGACACAACCACTTCTTCGTCAACAAGACTTGCAAACTGCACTTTCAGAAGTTCTTACAGGGCATAATCCAGCGCAGCATTGAAACAAAACTCAATCTTGACTAATGCTCACACAGCCACGAAAGAAATTACAGCAGTCAAAGAAGTATCATGTAAAAGTACAAACAAATCAGTGTTGTTAAAAGGCAAAATGCATCCAGTCTGTGCAGCTTTCCAAAGGGGATCAAACACACAAACTACAAATCAGACTGTTTTGCTGTTGGATTCCAGGATTTACAAGCCTTACTGACGGAATGTAAGAGAAAGATGAACTGTCTTTAAACTAGTGACTCATATATCCAGCTAAACAGGATACATTTGCCTATTTGTCTTTTTGACTTTTTACTCAATAGGACTTAATAAAAGAAAGGATTTATTAAACCACAGCTTGAAGGAACTTTAGAAAGTTCTTTAGTCAGTAAAAAATGTTGAAAATGTTAAAAATGGTAGTGCACCTACGCAGTGCACTACCATGTAAGATATCACAGCACATAGAAATCAGTAACCTGCCCTGTCCCAAGTAAACTAAGCCACTCCCACTCCAACTCTAACTGCTAGAAGCATCTGAACTGCAACATATTTACCACCCCGTACCTGTTTGCAGGAGCCATCCTGATGAAGAGGTCTGTTGCTGAGTTGGACCTTGATTACTGCTTTCATTTGTGGACGAAGCAGTAGCCTACACTGCCAATGCCCCGTCGACCTTTCTGAACTCCCTCAGCGCTCACACTAATCTTTCTCAGGCAGCTCCCACTTATTGCATTAGAGAGGAGGAATGCTTTAACCTCCTTCGTTAGGGCTGTCGCTTATATACACAGACTAGGTGTGATATATTTGGATTTGCCTGTTTATATGAACAGTGCTAATTGAGTTATTTAGTCGTAGGTCCGCTGTATACTTGACTTTGAAGCTTTCTTGTCCCTAACCCCAACACACTCTCCTCAGGAGTCATTCTTAAGTCTGTTCTCAGATTTCCCTCCATGTAAAAATGAAATAAGGGCTTCATGCAGATAAATCTCTGATAAAACTGTATTCATTCTAGGAAGCATATATGACAGGTAAAATGTCTGCACTGTCTATTTTTATTTAAATCCTATATTTTCTTCACTAAAATGAAAGATATTGTCACCTTTTTCACATATATGTTTCTCACTTTGTGATCTTCTAAACGACACACAGTGACAGAACACATAACACAAACATACAGTGGCAAGTACTTCAACGTATTGATTGAACAGAGGATCTCATGTATTTAGTAACTTATCACAACAATACACAAAGGGACCTTCCGTCTGTTTTCAGAGGTTTGCATTTCTGATTCCCAATGACCCTAACTTACCCTAAATTACATTTAGCTGACGCTTTTATCCAAAGCGACTTACATTTCACTCTTTACACCGTAGACACAGTAACAGGGAGCAATTCGAGGTTAAGTGTCTTCCTCAAGGACACATCGACCTAGGCTAGCAGAGCCAGGGCTCAAACCACCGATTGAAAGATGGGCATGCTAACCACTGAGCCACAGTCACCACTTACAGATAGATAGATATATACTTTATTAATCCCCAAGTGGAAATTTGTTGTTATCAACACTTTACAGACACCAAATGGAATAAACTAAATAAAGTGAACACACGGAATGACAGATATATACAAAATAAAACATTATATATATATATATATATATATATATATATATATATATATATATATATATATATATATATATATATATTATATAAATTAAATTAAATGCAAACATGTAAAAAATATGTAAAATACTTAAAATGTTTAAATTTCAATATGAAACAAAGAAGCCATGCACTTACTATAATCGCATATTCGTGCAATGCCATTCTGTTGAGGTGCGTCTCATGGATGTCTGACTCTAAATTAAATACACCGCCAACTACTGATAGCTTTCGGGTCACAACACAAAACCTACGCAGCGCGACCTCTGCTGACATGAATGTGACTGTCAAGCTCGTGGGAGCAACTTCCGGGTCACAACACAAAAACCTACGCAAAATTGAGAAAGAAGATTTCCACGCAGTATTTTAATTCTCGATTAAGAAAATCAGATAACGGGTCGTTTTTCGTTTTCTGTTTTCAATTATCAAAACAAAAAACGGAAAATGGGTCATTTTCCGTCTTTTGTTTTCCTATTTCTAAACGGAAAACCGCTCGTTTTCTGGCAATGATAACACATTTGGTGAGCTGGTGTAATAGAAGGCAAATGATACCACAAAGTTAAATCGAGACACACACACACACACACACACACACACACGCACACACACATGCACACACACACACACACACACACAAAAGGAAGGCATGGCTTCCAGAGAGAACTCACCTCAGACGTCTTGGCACCGATCTCTTTCTGCTCCATCCCGCTGGGTTCTGAGCTGCTCGGCTCCCTCTGCTGGTGACAATAAACAGCTGCATAAGTAACTCCACGCAACCACAGTCAAACTGAAACACACTCACCTGAGTAACAGCCAGTAGAACAAGGAAACAAAGGGCCAGTATTTTATAGATTAAATGCATTGTGATAATTAAAGACCTTTACTAAATGCTGGTACGCTGGTATGAGAGGTTTAACACTGAAGTTGAGTTGGGACAGTGAGATGCCTACATTATATGCTCAAAATAGCAAAGATATCATCTAATATGTCCAATGCTCTGACTGCATATAGTAAATAAATCTAATCTCAATCATATATATTCCATCTGAAGCACTTATCCTATTCAGGGTCGCTCGAGCTGATCACAGCAGACATTGGGTGAAGGCAGGGTTCACCTGGACAGGTGTCTAGTCTAGCTCAGGGCTCATTAGAGACAGACAACCATTCACACTCACATTCACCCCTACGGGCCATTTAGAGTCCAATTAATCTGAGCTGATGTCTTTGGGAGGAAGCTGAAAAACCTGGAGATAACCCAGAGGGAGCCCATGCTGAGAAAGCACCATTGTGCAGCCTCATAACGTAAATGCCATTTGTAAATGTTTACAGTCAACCAACAAGTACAAATGTATATCACATTAAATGAATGTGCAAAACCAAAGGAGGATGTAGTTGTAACGGTCATGTAAGAATTGGCAGTGAGAGATAGATGGAGTCATCATTGGCTGGTTGGTCTGTCTGCTGCTCTGGTAAGTCTTTAATTAGAAGCTTGGATAGCGTAAGCTGACATGTGCCCGTGGCAACCAGAAATAAATCCCGAGCACACTATGACACACTACAAACCCTTAGTGCACGCAGACTTGCTTTATCCTGTCTTCTGTTTATAGCAGCAAGCTTTAAGCCAAATGCTATAGCCTCTGACTTCAAATACAACTGCATTCTTCAGTTATTCAGTTTAACAAATACAAAATGCATATTATGCATAAATTCTAGGAGGGGAAACAATGACATTGACATTTATGTAGTTTGTAATATATGATGTAAACTCAATTCAACTCTTCATGTAGCCCAGTGGTTCTCACCTGGCCTGGCTGCGGGAACCACCATCCCCACTGAATGACAAGGACCCAAATCGAGAAGAATGTACAACTTCATAAATTCACAAATTAATTTAATAAAAATATTGTGCAGTTTGAACCTGAGAAAGTACAGGATATCACCGTATGCCAAACACTCAAATAAGCCTTCACTGCAACAGAATCACAAATTTATAGCTATTTCATGATTAAAAAATATATTTTATTTCCCCATTCACTTATTTTCTTGTTGTACAGCTCCTGTCTTCCTCTGCCTGCAGCCTTGAGCCTGCAAAACAGTTTAAGAAGGCTTTTGCAGATTAAACTATACTGGCTGATTTTGGTTTATTGTCATGGACTGCAACAAATCAGATATTTAGTTTGACAAGATGGGCATGTTCTTTTATGTACCAGTCCTGCAATATGGCGTGGACGTATAAGATTGGTCAGTGGCCCAGCATGACCATCAATATGTGCTTTGATTGCTCAGTGGAGCACCATGACTTCTGTGTCCACCTGTTTTTCTGTGTCCACCTGTTTTTCAAAAATACTACATTTATTATAATTATTTGTCCATATTAGCTTATTTTCTCATTGATCAACAGAAACGGTCCAGACCAGAAAACAACTCCGTTACACTGATCATGTTTACAGACACAAACTCTGTCAGCTGTTAAAGCCGACACATAGCTGATCCAACTGTAATTAGCTGTAATCAGCTGTGATCAGCGGCCAGTCAGCCTCATGGTGTGTTCACACCAAAACTATTCCCTGTGGACTCTGTGTAACACTTGGACCTACAGCAGCGATCAGCTGTTAAACTAAACTGCTGGCAGTGACCATTTCCACAGTCTGCCACTGCCTGTTAGTAAGATACGTCTGCCAAACTAGTCAAAATAGAACATCAAATAGGCAACTTAAAATGATATTCAACAACATTTTAGATGCAAAATACCTCATGGATTCAGATAAAAATTGCTCACTCGCTATCTTTAAGCCTTTTTTTTTACTGTGGACCTTGTGGAGAGATGTCAGGAAATGACTGGAAGAAATGAATTAAGGTCCAAAGCAGGATTTGAACTTGGTATGTTGCAATTCAAGGTTGGCACCTTTAACTCAAAACCATTGACTCATGATACATGACTTACTGTATCTTTCCCTAAATGGCTGCAAGGAGGAGTAATAATGTACACAAACATATTCACCCCAGATGATGTAGTGCCTCTCTTATGTTAAAGTCGGACAAGACTGAAGTT
This sequence comes from Clinocottus analis, assembly GCF_023055335.1. Classification (NCBI taxonomy): domain Eukaryota; kingdom Metazoa; phylum Chordata; class Actinopteri; order Perciformes; family Cottidae; genus Clinocottus; species Clinocottus analis. The sequence goes on along the minus strand of NW_027176207.1, from coordinate 6,397,245 downwards.
ATTTTACGAGGCCCAGAATACATCAGAAATCAACTGATATAGTTTCTCTTGATGCCATTACTCTGGCATCCAACACCACTGTAAGGAATCTCGGCGTTATCTTTGATCAGGACTTGTCCTTTAACTCCCACGTAAAACAAATATCAAGGACTGCCTTTTTTCACGTACGTAACACTTCAAAAATCAGGCACATCTAGTCTCAAAGTAATGCAGAAACGTTGATTCACACATTTGTTACTTCAAGACTGGATTGCTGTAACTCTGTATTATCAAGCTGCTCTGGTAAGTCTCTTGAGTCTCTCTAGTTGATCCAGAATGCTGCAGCTCGTGTACTAACGAGGACGTGGAAGAGAGATCACATTACTCCTGTATTAGCTGCTCTCCACTGGCTTCCCGTAAGATCAAGAATCACATTTAAAATCTTTCTGCTCACCTACAAAGCTTTAACTGGTGATGCGCCATTATTTCTTAAGGAGCATATAGTGCCATATTACCTCACTCTTTCTCTCCTTCTGGATACATAATTTTCTGTCAATACACATTACTAACTCTACGTCTTCCCGGGAGCCTCTGTGTTTCCTTGCCTTAAGTTTCCATGAATTGTGGCTGTGTCTGGAACTAGTTCTGTCTTTGGCCATGGCCCTGCTGATGCCCCCCCTCTCTACCTCCTTCTGCTTCATGGGTTGTGGTTATCTGGATCGTGGTCCATGCCTCCTACTCATTATATGAATAATTCATATAATGAGTCATATTCATTGAATGTGCTGTAACTGTTACGTTGTTCATTCTGTACACATGACATCTATTGCTTCTGTCCATTCGGGGAAAGGGATCCTCATCTGTTGCTCTCCTGAAGGTCCCCTCCCTTTTTTCACTGTGAAAGGGTTTTTACTATCTTCATTTGGGGTGTTTTTTCTGATCCGATATTAGGTCCCGGGACAGGGATGTCGTATGTGTACAGATTGTAAAGCCCTCCGAGGCAAATTTGTTATTTTGGACTATACAAAATAAACTGAATTGAATTGAAAATTGAATTAAAAAGTACAACTATGAATGAAGATTCGTCTTTTCTTTTTAGATAAAGCAATTAATCATGTTTATGTAGCATTGCATATATTTAGAAAAGTCCGGGAAAGCAAAAGTCTATGAGTTCAAGGCGGGGGTGGGGGGTATGGTTGCAAAGCTGAAACTAAACTGTGCTTAAGTAATGAATTTAATACCGTACGAAGATTTTTTTAATTACTTTTTGTATTCTTTATTAAACTACACTCTTAATTACTTTGGTTCTTACAAACTGCATACAACATATCTAATAGTTGTTTATATATGTGAATAACCCTTGTGGACCCTGTTCATTAATTTGGATAGGGCCATCTGCCATCTCATTATTTGACAGGGTGTTTGCATAATCTTCAGAGGGCTGATTGTGGTTACAGAGCAGGGAATATAACAGCAGTGGACTGGTGACCTCATGGTCGGGTCATCAACCTCTGAGAACTCGTATAATCCCCTCACTTATCCCTATTCTGGTCCTACTGGATGACCTCATCAAAGTGGCTCAGCAGCTCCTGCTGTTACAGAGGGGCAATTTTTGAAAAACCTTGTAGCCACGATCTGTTTATGTCACAACAACCAATCATTTACTGTTGTTGCAGAAAAATGGCAGTTATGACATTTGACTGTTGGCAAAAAAGGATTACTAGTGGATTACCAAACTGCCTGGTCCCATTGCAAGTCAAACATGCCGTTTAGAACATTCCTGGTGTGCTGCTGATGTACATTAAAGACCCTGTAGTCAGTTCTCCTTCTGTGTCTGAAAAGTGTGATGTAAAAGTATTCTTCTCTAAGGTGTGCCATGAGCTTTCACCGACTATCAACTCATGGTCATGTGTATTTGGGCAAAAAGTCCAAAAACACATAACCATAAGTTAAGATGCAATTGATGAAGCTTTGTGTGGTTTAATGCTTAAACAATCACTTCAAAAATGTTCAATGTGGAAATTGTTGAAGTCTTTTCTTATATACTATCTTTATTTCAGCAGCATAATTGTGGTCATATCTACAATGCTACCCCAAAACCTGAGACATTTCATTTCAGTCCTTTGCTTCATGCAAACTAGAAGTGACGGTATCAAAAGCATAAAAAGTACACCTGTTTGAATTTTGACTCCACCATGCTGACTGAGAGAATCTAGAGATGAACTCTAGTTTGTAATGTATGAGTAATCTGAACTCTGAACGGAAAGTAATGAGGCGTTACAGTCGTTTCACAATAATCAGTTTTACTAATATTCAACTGGCCACGTATAGCTTCATGACTAAAGAGCCAATGATTTTAATTGCTTTATTCAAGCAACTTATGCCTGAATACTTAATGTCAAGCATCACATTACGCAGTGAGCCTTAAAGAGAACCACCACCAGCACATCTCCCTGCAGCAGGCATGGGCAAACCTTTTGGCTCATTGGCCACGATGAGTTTTAAAATGTGACAGACGGGCCGGGCCAGTATCAGATGGATGAGAGGGTTTGTGTGAAATAATATAAAAATAAAACAAAGTAAAGAAAAATTGAATTAAAAACATTTAATTTCAGTAGGAACAGTGTTGTCTGTTACACTTTTTTGCCAGTGCATCAAAGTTTGGTGTCAGTTTGGTTGTGGCAATTCTCAGGACAAATCTGATGTGTTCATCAGTTAACTGGGATCTGTGGTGTAATGTGTTGATGTTCATTAGTTAACTGGGATCTGTGGTGTGATGTGTTTGTGTTCATCTTACGCGATTCACACAGAGAGATAGGGGCATAGGCGTGGCATGCGACACAATGCAAAAAAAGTACTCGTCACACAAAATCCTTCACCGTGATTTGTTGAGTCATGTGTTCATTGACATTTTGTGAAATAAACTAACCAATGAACACTCAAGAAAATCACATTACCATTAGCTGCACTTACGATGTATTTGAAGACTGACAAAGGCCGAGACACTGCTCACCAGGTACACAGCTCAGCTGCACACGTACACCCAATGAACTGTTTAAACTGTATGAACTTAGTACTCACTAGTAGTCATTTATTTTACAGAGAGGATTCACCACTTCTGAACATGTATATTCTGTAAATATATTTTTTTAATGTATAATACATGTTTTATTTGAAAAAAAATGTTTTGTAATTTGTAACTTGTAATTTGCACACACACAATTTAGCTTTATCTGCAGTATGAAGTAATTTATCAGTCCCATTTTTATCATTTTGGTGAAAGGTGTCAGGCTACGGCGTAGGGGTCTGCGTCGACGGCGTAGCTACGTTGTAGACTTGACGCAGAAGCATAAACTAGGCTTAAGACATGTCTGCAACTCAGCCCTTAGCCTCCAACCGCTTTACTGCAGCACTTTGTGAATGGCTTCGGCAGACCTCAATACTTCATACTTCAATTTAATTTATTTTGCATAGTGCACACTCACAAATTATCCTCAGAGGGCATCATAATCTGTACACATACAACATCCTCTGTCCTGAGACCTAATATCGGATTAGGAAAAACTCCCAAAAAAACACTTTAGGTGGAGAAAAAGGGAAGAAACCTTCAAGAGAGCAACAGAGGAGGATCCTTCTATCAGGTTAGACAGAAGCAATAGATGTCATGTGTACACAATGAACATAACAGAGTTACAACACATTCAATGCATAATCCACGTCGTTGTGTCCTTGAGCAAGACACTTAGCCCCTAATTGCTTCCCGTTGTTGTGTCTACGGTGTATAGAGCAAAAATGTAAGTTGCTTTGGATAAAAGCATCAGCTAAATGAAATGTAATAATATGAAAGAAATTATTCATATTACAGTTGTCCCTCGCTATAATGCGGTTCACCATTCGCGGACTCGCTGTTTGGCGTATTTTTTATTTTTTTAGCTTTTTTTTTTTTTACAGCGTACAGTATGAACACGCATTGCGTTCTGTGTCCTGATTGGCTAAGGAAGAACCACGCATTGTGTTCTGCGCCATGATTAGCTAAGGGACTGTACTGTACACACTTGTCAATCAATCTCCTTCGTGCAGTGTCTCCTGTACAGTAGAGAATACGTTTGGTATAGAATGCGTTCGGCTAAAAAGCGGCACCAGCGGAGCGGCGCCAGGACAAACAGGATTGATTGGATAGATTGATTATTAAAATGAAATTTGTTAATAATGTTTGGGCTTTTTTTTTAAAATCTGCAAAAGTTTGAACTTTGAGAGTGTTTAAATAAGAGAAAATGTGAGAAATGTTAATGCTTGTGTAACCAGAATAATTTATTATTTATTAATTATTATGTTTTTGAACTATGTTACTGTCCCCTTAAGTGAGGTCGACAGGTTGTCACACAGCCATTTTCTTCTGTACACAGAAAAGAGCTAGGAGAGTCAATCTTTTCCTTAATATACAATCTTTGTTACTCCATGCGCAGAGATCGACAGAAGTGATAATCCATCTCTTAATAGAGGATCTTTGTTTTTTCATCGTCTGTGTTTCAGTTTGGTAGGAGTTGTGAGGAGGAAAAGATTTGTTTGATTCTCACAGAGAAAAGTTAATAACCTTAAATTGAATGTTGAACGACGAGTCATTGAAGAGCTGCAGTTTCACCCAGTGTGACCTAGAACTTTGAACATTTGATATCCTGGTGAGTTGGTTGAAGTTCACTGCTTTTACCGTTACATGCTAGTTTCGTTAGCAGGAATGCTCGATGATATGTTGAAATAAATTGTGTATTCTACTAAAACCAGTCAGTATAAATCTGAACGCGATACAAAAAACATTCATGAACGTGTAATGATTGTAATTAAATGCCTTCACTTATGTATGTTCACTTATTAGGTGCTATATTGTGTGTGATGTTTACAGCCATGCGATCTGTAGGCCCAGTTGAGTGAGTTGAATTAGTAATTGACTATTGTCCTGCACATGTGCATAGGCTGGTTTTTTGTATAGCTTCTTCGTTGGAACCAGAGGTGTCGTCCATCCACCGTCCTGCATGCCATCACTCATCCCATCTACCTTCACCTGAGGGAATCTTTATCTCAACCGGACATCACAGTTCACCTGGAGTCCATTTCACGGGACATTGTTTGTGCACAGGGGGGGCGGTAGGACATTTGAGATCTCAGAATTTTGATTTGAATTAGCAATTGTTGTATTATTGGTTGTCATATTGTGTTCTAATTAAACCTGCAGTTGTTCGCGTACAGCAGTCAGACGAGTGACCTATTAATCAGTCTCCTCATCGAACCTGGATGAAATTTTGATAATTCCCCTATCTTCTGTCTATTCTGCACTGTCTCTAAAGCAACAGCTGCAGAAGGGTTACATTTGTCTGAGAAAAGTGTATAAAAGTGTGTGGTTAGGGGTTTTACGGCCTTAAAACATGTTACTAATTGTAAAAAACAAAGCTGAATACTTTGCAGATTTCGTCTATCGCGGGTTATTTTTAAAACGTATCCTCTGCGATTAACGAGTAACCACTGTATGTGAATAGTGCAACAGTGGATATATAGAATAATAATGATAATAGAAGCAGTTTTGGTATTGGCAGTACTAATAGAAATGCAGCTAATAATAGTAATGATAATAGCAGGAGGTGTCGAGCACGACCAGGGTCATCAAATATAGAGAGCATTCTCCAGTACTGTAACTGGTCTGATACACTGTCAGAGACTCACCTCCTCCACTGCACAGGCAAGCTCAGAGTTTTGTAAAGAAACACTCTTCTCCCACTTGTCCGCCATGTAGTTGACCTCCTCCAGCTTTTGCTCACAGCTCTTCTGTGTGTTTAGCAGCGTCACTTCATAGAACTCCTGGATATCTGTGAAACAGAGATATTATATGACTTCGTTCTCCACAGTCAACACAGTCAACAGACAGAAACTCATTTGATGTGGACACCAGTTTAGCCTGAGTCAGTGCTGCTAAAACATTGACAAGTATTGTCACACTATTAAGGTTTTTTGAATGAAGCTTTAAATCGTCATATTTTATGAAGACATCACACTAAAAAAGCACGTTATTAACTGCGTAACGCAAACCAATGTTAACGCTGTCAATTTTATTAACGGCGTTAACGCGTTTTCATTTTTTTTCTTGTGAGCACCATGTCGGATGTAGCTAAACCGGAGGCAAAACAATAGGCACATTTACGCTTGGAAGCTATGCTAACGTTACGGGTTGAAATGAATGAATGGTGAGCGCGACACGGCAAAATGAATGAGAAGACGTGATTCCCTTGACAAGACCAAAGTGGTATGTGCCATCTGTCATTGTGAACTGAGCTATCATCGTAGCTATCCAGTCTGAAATACCACACAGCTCGCGCCCTCGTCATAGCCAGACAAGAATGGATGACTTCGGGCAGAAACACATTGACACCACAACGAAGAACAAACTCATTGTTGCCAAAGCTAAATGGGTGCTACTGTGTGCAGCCTGTTAACGTTGTAGAGGACGAGGGTCTCGCTGCTAAAATACACATCGCATCCAACGATAGGACCTACGGAGCCTGACTGCTATGTTCATCTCTCTCTCTCTCTCTCTCTCTCTCTCTCTCTCTCTCCCTCTCAATTCAATTAGAACGTTGCAACAACAATATTGCCAAAGCAATTAAAACACATCAGAAAAACATAGAAATATACAACTCATACAGATAACAAAAATAAAAATAATAACAGTAATAATAAAACAAATTGAAAGTCTTTCTCTCTCTCTCTCTTTCTCTCTCTCACCTTGTTTACTTGGAATGTGCATTTTAGAATTTTATTTTGTAACCCCTTGTTTACCTAAACCACCAAACAGCCTAAACCTTTTTTTTTGTAATTGTCGATACTCCTGCTATGCTTCTTTCCTTAGAAACAACTTCACTGCTTTCTCCATGATAGAACCTCTCCGCGACCATATTTATTTATATAAATATTTGAGGGAGTGGCAGTCAGGGGCAGACTGGATACTAATAGACGGACAAGGTTTGGGCTCGTTCAGTACCGGCCCACCTCTATCACCAACCGGCCCTCCCTCTGATATCGCCGGCCCCGACTATATTCGATGCTTCACAGAACACGTTAAATTTAATCTAATTCCTAAATTCAATAATCACTGACTAATATTTATATTATTCCTCGTGATCTGTATTCACACTCATGGTTTCCATCTTTACTCATGTAATCTCTTCCGTCACTTTAACTTTGTTTTAGGTGTTGTTAAATGTCAATTACTCTAACCTACTCAACACTTGTGTCACTCGTTCGCAGGCGAAGCTGTTTTTTAACCGTGTTTATGTTTTTGAGCCGTTTTTACGCACCTTAAACACCCCTACACACACACACAACAAATCACCCAGCATGCAACACTACTGATACCACTGCTGTTCTCACCCATTGTATGTTCTGTTCTGTTCATTTCTACAATATAGTTGTTTTCATCTGCCATTATATGGGGGGGCACTATTTGCAGCTCAAGACAAACATCCACAACAGGCTGTCAAGGAGCTGTTCATGCCGCCTGTACTTTTGATTAAGTGATTACGTTACGTTGTGAACAGGTTACGTTTGCGCATGAGCGACTTGCCGATTCTTGACTTCTTGCCAAAAGCTGTAATTATATTAGAAAGGACCAAGTCAAGCCAGGCTTTGGATATTTCCTTCCAGATGGAATCATGTTTTCAGAAACATATATTCTTAATATTTTCTCCATCACTTTTAGGCTGACCTCCTCTTTCAAAAAGTAACTAAATGATACACACACAGCGAACATACAATGGGAACTTTTTGAGTATCAACTGGTACAGCAAATGTTTTGTGACCATTCATTAATTATGACCATACTAAGATTGAAGGTTGTCAATCAATTTAGTCCCACTGGACGCTGCAATAACCATACACAAACACACACGCGCGCGTGCGCACACACACACAAACACGCACACACACACACACACACAGCAATAGAATTTTCTGGGGGCGATGGACTCTATTGTTGCATCTTCATTGCTATCTATCACAAAGCATCCGCATTGCATGACTCAAGTGAGCTTTTTATTTGGCAGGTCCTACTGTTCTTGATAGTGTTTTACCAAAGAACTAGACCCATACCCTCACTATACCCTTACATTTCAATAGATCTCAAGAAAAGCCACCAGACACTGGGTCATGTTTCTGTCCAAATCTTATCATACAAATGATTGCGTGAATTGTGTTTTCAGAAAAGAAATATATCTACATCTATAATAAATATTGATGACGTTTTTTAATGAAACAAACCAACAACAAAAAAACGATCAGAGTGCTTTTGTAATGCAAATAAAACCAGCTATTATGGATGCAAATTAAAACAGCTAAATGTATGCAAATCCCGTTAATGGTTGGTGTACAGTGGGGTGAGTATATGTGTAAGACTGTGGTACAAAACCAGTGTTGGTAGTTGTCACTCATTTGATGATTATGACCCCATAAAGTTATGCAGTAGAATTAGACTTAAATGTTGCAATACCGCTTAATGACATTCATTGTACCTTGTCTTTTAAATAAGTTCTGGCTTTTGATATATTTCAACAAATAAAAATATTTTACAAAAGCCAAATTTCCAACCAGACATCTATCTGCAGCGCTCATGATGAGCAGTGACAGTTGATCTCAAATACTCTTCTACCTACACTGCCTTCCACTCAAAACCATCAACTGTGACCATCAATAGTGAGGCGTGAAGGGAAAGGGGAGAATGAGCAACCTTGGTTTAATTTTTAGAAATAAACAGAGGTAGTAAGTTGACAAGAGTAACTCACAGTGCAGTAAAACCTCCTTGCTCTCTCCGATCATGTTGCAGCGAGCTATCCAGTGAAACAGTGTGCTGTGAGAGGACCAGATGCCTGGTGGCAAGCAAACAGTGAGCCTAATCCTCTGACATAGAGGCCGCCTGTTCCCCTCAATGCAGACAATGACCTTACACCCTGCATAGCTGATTTATAATGCAGCCCTCCTCTGTGCGTAACACAGCCAGCAGTCCTTTCCAGCTCTCCCTTAACGAACAAAGCTAAAGTAGTTCAATGACTCTCCAGCCTGGCATCCCGTTCTTCACCCTCGTCCCTCTGATATCCAGAAAGCCTGCTTCTCACACCAGTGTAGTGTTTTCATCATTCTTTGTTCAAGTTTAGTGTAAGTTAATAAGAACTTGGATTAATCTGGTTTACTTGAAAGGTATTTCAATTTTCATTATTCTATTATTTGAAAAAGCACGGATGGAGGAGTGACAAAAAGTTGGACCATTTTGTTACAATTTTGTTTGGGCCCCGAAAATATTTCTTTCTCCAAAGTGGGGCATGACAGAAAACGTTTGAGAACCACTGCCGTAATGAAAGACTTAAACAGGGTCCATTTTTAAACTATTGACTAATCAGTAAAGGAATTTCATTATCAACCTAATGTGTAATATGAAGATTTTAACAGATTTGGGCAGGATGTAAAATGTGGGTCAATACAGAAAAAAAATAAAAGAAAGTTATATAACAGGATAACATGCATGCTAAAATTTGTAATCATGTAATTATACTTTAACAGTGAAAGTATCTGTTAAACCTTGGCATTAACTGTTAATCCATAGGCTTTATCAGAAAATACAATAATGAAATCCCAATCTGGTGAGTATTTTTGGGAGCTGGGCCAGATAGCATGAATTCTGCTCTCTAGTGCATTTATGTAATACTGCAGAGTACGCTATTACTGTTTGTGTCATTAGGGCCCAAACATCTTCGTTATTAAAACCAAAGATATAATATGAGGTTATGCATATGTGGGCGGCTGTGGCTCAGTGGTAGAATAGTCCCTGGGTAAAACACTTCACCCCAAGTTGTTCCTACGGTGTGTGAATGTTAGTCAGTCCTGATGGACAGGTGCCAACTTGCATGGTAGCTCCTCCCATCAGTGTGTGGGAATGAGTGGTCAGAAGATTAGAAAAGAAGTACAGTCCATTTACTATACACCTTACTGGGCAGTTGTTTCGGACCACGATGTCCCTGTAAAATTCAATTATCAGCTGTTTTTGATTTATATTACATTTGCTGAAGCCCTTATGTAGTTTAGGCCTCTACTTATAAGAGAAAATGCTTTTAGTTTTATTTAATTTCATTCACACAAATGTTACCTTGTGGTTATTTCATATATAGTATTTAATAAGTAGAAAACACGCAATAATATACACAGCATATACGTATATTAATTTTAAGATGTAAAATTACCAATATAGGAAGAGAATGTTTAGCTCCCAGCCCTACACAGCTAATTTCCAGTGCGGCCATTATTATTTGAAGCTACTTTATTTTTTCTGGTTACACCACTTCTTTTGGGTTTCAAGTACTTGACAGCATCAGTTTGCATGCTGCTCTTGCACTTTTAGGGCTCCGAAGCAACTCAAAAGTGTCTCTGAGGAGCTTTGCATCCTCCTCGACACATGAACATTATGCAACTTCAGCTGCCTTTAAGAACGATAAAATACAACTCACACAAAGTGTTTTTACAGTGAATACGCAAAGACAGTGTCACAATGTGACCTCATGCTTACATAACTGGGGGATGGGACTCACAGGGATGGCTCCTGCGTAGCTGTGCTTTTTTGGGTAGTGATTATTCCAGCTGCATCCCTTCCCTCCAGCGAGCCCTCCTCCACTGTGACTAAGGTGCCAGCTAATCCTTATATCTCCCAACACACACAGGCTACTAATTATTGGTAATACATCTGTTCTCAGTCCTCTGGCTCTCACCTCCCTCAAGGAAATAACATTGTATAGTCAGATTGGTGGTGTTAAAAGGAGAAGAATTTGTGCAGGAATGTGTTGTGTCATTTTTAAGTTCAGGTTATTGAGCAATATTTAACTCAACTAGAGAGCAAGAGCTAACGCAATTTATTGTTTTTAACTAATATCACACAGCATTGAGAGTTCACATCCTTTGAGAACTCTCAATCATCCACACGTGAACTTTCCGACAAATTGCAATGTTGTAGCAATGCATAGTGTTTAAAGATACAATGAGAAATACTATTATCATATTTTATCATACCAATACTATTATCATATTTATAATAGCAATAGTTTTATTTTTTAGGCTTAAGTTTATTGTAATTCTGTGTTAGGGCTGTGCAAAATAAGCATTTCATTGTATAAAATAACTGTCTGTTATCTGTGCATATGACAGTAAAAACATCTTGAATCTTGACCACTGGAGACAAAAATGTGAATGTTGAAAGCAAGGGATTATCTAAATGTAGCCGAGTAACAGTGTGGATGACTACACTTAGGTTTAACACCAATTTGATGAAACAGTGAGAGAAGCAGTGGCGGCTGGTGGAATTTTTTTTTTTTGGTAGGGCCATTTAATACATTTCAGCAAACATCCCCGTATGATTCAATGCAAAAATGCTATCACACAATACTACTTGGCTTTAAATTGCTTTATATTAAACATTTGTTGGTCTTCCTGTTAGCCTGTCATGTAATCATATGGATAGATATATACTTTACTCATCCTTAAAGGTACATTTACACAGTACTGCATTTGAGCACAAGGACCACATCGACTCAGGTAAGTTTTAATAATATTACTGTTAATTTCCGTTAATTCCCGTGAAAAGTTTCCAACTTTGAATATTCCTGGAATTTTGCAACCATACTACTACTATTATTAATACTTATAATGTACCTATGTATTTCAGTCCTCTTTGAAACATTTTATCTCGTTGTAAAATAGAGCTCACTGTAATCATGACATGAAGTTTCCTTAGCAGTTCATCTCTATTCTATACAACCTCAGTCTCTTTAGCACACACTGCCTACATCTGCAAATGAACGATGCAGTGTAGGAAGAACTGCTACAGTTTCCTGCCGTTTCAGAGAGGTGGACAGTGAACCACTTAAAGCTTGTAGACCTTTGACAAAACCTGTCTTTAGACATCATAACTGGACAACTTCAGATATTTTAGCTCAAAACTGTGATGCGAGTCTTACATGCAGAATATTGAGCAGACGATGAAGACAGACGTAAACAACATTAAACCAAGTCTTCTAGCTCCCTCTACTGGAATTCCAACTACACATGTACCACACGTCACACACATTACTCCACCTCAACTTATAATCAAACTCAAGTAAAGCTGTTGCACACAGTATCAGAAGAGTGGAGTAAATACACCTGATACTGTACTAAAGAAGATGTTATGAAAGGAATTCAAACAGCACATTATTAACATGTTACTGCAGCAACACATTTCTTTGTTGTCACTATAACAATGTGACAACATTTACTTTTTTTACATACAATAAATTTAGTCTTTGCATTTAACCCATCCTAAGCCACCCAAGCCGTACCTGCCCGATGCAGGGACACTGAATTATAAAAAAAACACAGAAAAGAGAAAATATTCCATAAAAAAAAATCGTATTAAATAAACTTGTCTTTGCAGAGACTAGTCTTTTAGTGTAAAAATGAGAGAACATACAAACCAAAGTAAATTATATTAATGTGATAATCTATCTGACGTAAAGCTCAAGTGGAGTCCTGTAATCCGTTAAGTATGAAACCCTTAAAACCTACCACTGACATCTAAAACCTTTGACATGCCTTGGAACAGTCAAACTTATATATAGATACACATAAACCAAGTTGCTCCATCAGACCAATTTTTTTTTTTACTTGCAATCACTTAGAACAATGAAAATAACATTCTATATGTGCAAAAAATAACTAATATTTAGTTACTACTAAATAGCTCATTGTGGAAAACGATAAGCTGATATTATTTTTGACAAAACAGAATTAGTGTAGATGCACTCCAAAAAATATTTAGGCCTAATATATAAGATTTATGTTTTAATTACATATAAAATGTCCATCCATTCGGAATACATAGTTTTAACGTGAACATACTAATAAACTTAATGTGATATATATTCGTTAGTTGAACATGAATTAAACAAATGAAATCTTTGTAAAAAATACCAATAAACCCAATGTTTTTGGAACACATAACATTGTATTATGCATTTACCATTAATAAGTAATGTGTTTCAAATTCATAACCAGGTAGGTCTGTATCATTTTTACATAAAATCTATTTGTTTGATATTCATCATAATCAGGTTCATGCAATAAACTGAATTTACTTAAAATGCATTAAATATATGCACGTTTTATTAATTAACCCAATATATTTTAAAATTGAAATTTACATATTTAAAAAAAAGTTTTTTCATTAACAATAATTACAGTGTACAATATATAAAAACAGAACAGTCAGACAACCATTTTTCACATGTACTATTTATTGACGTGTGAGTATTGTAAAAACTGCATCAAACTACAACACCACACCTCTTCCAACAACAGCCAGTGCTCATGCCTATCGTAGTCTGTCCAAAACCCGACTCAAACACTGTAGATTCACAGTCCTGGAGGATAAACAAAGAGAACAATGAGCTGTGTACCCATGCTGGTGACACCGTTATATTCAAAATGGCACATTGTTATGTAAACTTACCACATATTCTTTGATGAGTGTCTCCATGTCTTCATTGAGGTAGACTCCAAAGCTCCTCAGGATACAGTCACGCTTGACGTTTATGTCTTCATTCTGAAAAATGCATACTAACAAGATCCCCCAAAAAAGTATTACTCTGTTAATTGATTTACAGTTTAAGTAAAGCTTAAATTTAAGTTTCATATATTAAGTCATATTTTAATGTACTTTCTGCAACCCGCCACCTAAACAAAAGAAAACTACACACTTACTCAAGATGTCGCTGCCATTATTTTGCAGATTTTCTGTATTGCTGATCCCCCCTTGGCCCGAAAAGCTTCATCAGGTCATCAGTGTATCTGTCCAGTTGTTCAAATATATATATATATATATATATATATATATATATATATATATATATATATATATATAAAAATTTAATTTTTTTTAAAAAGGCCAAAATCTCTCACTGTCAATCAAAGCAGCCCCAGGACAATTAAGTAAAAGCCTGGACAAATACTACAACGGTCTTTTAAAGGAGTCAAGAGACTCCATGGTGTGGAAGACCGTTCCAAAGCCTGGGGGCAACAGCCTGGAAGGAACGGTCTCCTCTGGTACGGAAACAAGTGCGTGGGACCATCAACAGATTGTGATCCACGGACCTCAGAGCCCGAGTTGAGGAGTAAGGCTGGATCAAATCACATATATAAGGTGCAGCCTGACCGTGTAAAGCTCTGAAAGTTAAAACCAGAATGTTAAAATTGATCCTAAAGGAAATTGGCAGCTGATGGAGAGATTTAAGGATAGGGGAGATGTGTGTCCTCCTATTAGTGCGGGTCAGAATTCTTGCTGCAGAGTTTCTGCAGGTGAGACAACTCCTTGTTAAAAATAATAATAACAATACATTTTATTTATATAGCGCTTTTCAAAATATTCAAAGTCGCTTTACATGGTTAAAATCAACATAAAACAAGGACATCATATAAAATCACAGCATTAACCAGTGTTTCTGTTTTGTCCACATTTAGGTGCAAGGTGTTATCACTTAGCCATTGTTTAATCTCCACCAAGCAATGAACGAAGGCATTTAGTTTCTGGAGCTCAATTGGCTTGAAAGAGCTGGATATCGTCAGCAAATAAGTGATACAAAACATCAGAAAATTTCTGGATGACTTTTTTCCCAAGAGGATCAAATACAACAAGATTAATATAGGACCCAAAACACAACATTGAGGGACTCCATACAACAGATCTGCTGACTCAGACCTTATTTGGTTAGCTGTGACACTAAAGCTACGCCACGATAGGTATGACGAGAACCAATGTACAACTGACCCTGACAGTCCTACTTCATCCCTCAGTCTATTCAACAGGATCTGGTGGTCAATGGTGTCAAAAGCTGAGGACAGATCTAAGAGAACTAGAACAGTGCATTTTCCCGAATCAGCAGACATCATAATGCCACTGGACACTTTCAGTAAGGCTGTCTCCGTAGAGTGATGTTTACGGAAACCAGACTGAAACGTCTCATGGATGTTACTTTGATCCAGGAATAATGACAACTGTTCAGACACCACCTTTTCTAGGATCTTGGACAAGGATGGAAGCTTTAAAATAGGCCTGAAATTAATGAGTTCAGTCGGGTCTAAGCCTGTCTTTTTACGTATAGTCTCCACTATGGCATGCTTAAATGTATTGGGAAACACCTGTAGAAAGAGAGAGGTTAACCATTTTGGTAACCTCGGGGCCAATTACATCAAACACTTTCACAAAGAGCCTACATGGAAAGACGTGGGATGAGCAAAAGGAGGGTTTCATCTTGGACTCCAGTGCCGAAATATCAGCAAGAGTCACAGACTTAAATGAGGACCACAAGCTAAGACAGGTTTAATGACAGCAAAGCTTCCACACAAAAGAAGAGGGATTTTCTCCTTGATCATCCTAATTATAACAATGCATTGCTGTCAGCTTTACAGGAACAGGGGTAATTGGAGCAGCAGGACATACAAGAAAATTGATCGTGTCAAACAACACTTTAGGGTTTTCCTTATTTACTGTTACCAGTTGGCGAATATAGTCAGATCTGGCTTGAAGTTGACCTGAAAAAGAGGAGAAAAGACAGATTTACACATATTGTAAAAACAGATTTTTATGTTGATTCATCTTCAAAATGAGTTTGATTGTTTGTCATCTGATTTATTGAATTGCAAGTATGTTATGAATCAATATCTTTGTAGCTGAGATACTTACAAAATCTAAGATGTTGCCCGGCATACAGCACGATGGAAGGATGCTTCAAAGATTTAGGCATCTGTAAAAGACAAATGGTTAGAAACAAAATGTATAATTGTGGGACAATCTTTTGGTTTTGAAATTCTAACGACAGTATCAATTTGTACTGAATTTTTTTGTAATAGTATTCAGCCATCCTTTCGACCAAGATTGTGCACAGTATGTATATACAGTAGTTTATGCTTAATGTTACACCCTGTACAAGAGTTGCACATACCATGCTACCACTTTAAACTATGTAAAACCACGTTAGTTCAGTCACCAATTTCGCCGACACACAAAGCATTTCTATGTCTCCGTTTCATGGTAACTGTGGGTTGTAAAGGTGTTAAACCTTAGCAGTTAACACTACACAGAGTCTGTTTTAATAAAGTACCTTTTAACGTCGCCTGACTTTAATTACTGACTCGTTTTAATTAGTAATACGTGGGATGTTAGCTAATTAAAAAACATTGCTAACTAGCTAAAGTTAGTTCATATATATATATATATATATATATATATATATATATATATATATATATATATATACAACATGTGCTGCTAGCTGACTGGACAAACAGGTTTGCAATGTTGGACTTCTTGGATTTGACAGTCAGTATATCGATAGTGTGCCATGGTATCAACCAGAGCTACCAACTCTCACGGTTTTGCCGTGTGACACATGCTTTTTCATGTTTTCACACGCCACACAACCAATATCTCACGGGAAAAAAAAAATCAGAGGTGCTTTCGTTCCTTTTCAAACTCCCCGACGATAGATGGCGCTAAGGAGTGCATCTGTAAACCTATTCGCTACATGGACATCCTATTTACCCCAAACAGACACAATTGCGGGAGAAACTCAGGAGGAGCAGAGAGACTTAAGGCTGATCTATACTCAGGTTTTACGCAGACGCAAGCACGCATGGACGCCCTTGCGTAGTCAAATCAGCCATTTTCCGTGCTTGCGTGCGTCACCCACAATTTCAAAGCAACGCGAGCCGTTAGCAGCCCGCAACGCTGTAATTGGTCTGCTAACCACATCCTTTCTGAGTCTTGCATTTCCGGTTTCATACCATAATACCGCTATTTTTAAAAGCCATAGCAGAAACACAAACAATGGATCTCGTTGAAGACGTTTGGTTGAAGAGGTCCGCAAATATGAGCATTTATATAAGCCGTCTTTGATGGAGTATAAGGACATGCAGATGGCGGTGAATTCCTGAACGGAGATATCGGTGAACGTCGGTGTGCAGGTCAACTCTACGGCCGTTGCGCCACCTACTGTTCTTGCGTATGAAAAACGCACGGGAACTATAAACCAAAATGAGTCCGTTGATCCAACTGTGTGGCCAGCCGCAGTTGTAGTTGCAAGAGTATAATTTGCCCTTAAGGTTTTGGGGTTCTCAAGTATCAGCATTGAGCGTGACTGTCACTCATTACGATCTTAAGTCACGCCCTCCCGCCGCACAGCTGTTCAGTGGCAAGTATTTGTTGTCGTCGCCGCACTCCCCCCCCTCTGCAAAATCACATGCCAAAGTTTTTTCAAAAGTTGGCAGCTCTGTATCAACTGCACTCGTAAAATATGTCCATACACTGATAACAGGCGAATTAGATGAGATGACAGCAGATGTAACTTACCTGTTGTCGGCTGCAAGTTGGTCTGGGTAAGATGGTCAAAAGAAGTCTGGTGTCACTTCCGTTTCGGAATTATTCCATTTCCCGTTATGAATATGTAAACCAATCTCATAAATTTTAACGAATTGAACATGCAGCGAGCTGTAGTCAAACCATATTCATATGTTTTAACTGATTCAAGTGAATTGTTTTACAAATTAACAGATTTATGCTGATTTTAAGGAACTTGAATACATATATTTTAAAAATATGAGTATTTAAATAAAATGTAATAGATTAAAAACACTTAATAATAAACTATGCCATGATTCATTTCTTTGAGCATCCGGTTGTATCAGTATTAGTGGCTCAGTGAGCTGCTTTCCTCTCCAAATATTTTTTTTAAAACGTGGTTGTAGATTTGATACGGCCGCTCTCAACTCACGCTCCGTGTTGATCTGAGATGTGTTCTCTGTTTTGAGAGAGGAACAGCAGAAAACACCTCATGGAGACTTCATGGAGATTGACTTTTGGCAAAACGCCAAGAATTGGCGAGTCGCGCATGCGCAAGGCTAACTTGTTAATGGCGTAACTAAACATTTACCCAAAAGTACAGGCATTTCTCTATGTATTCATAAATGACTTAGTTTCATGTCCGTGTGGTTCTGTAATGTGTGAAGCCAGCAGCTCATTGTTGGCTACAAGACACAAGCATTTTGGCTCGTATCCCCTTGAAGCAGGAGAGCTACTCCGGGAGCAGAAAAGCAACTCTGGGTTCAGAGAGCAGTTGTCTGCTTTTCACGCGACATATTTTTCAACGCTCTCTGTCCGCTGGCTGTGCGTGTGCTCAGTGCTCACCTGTATGTGCGTGAGTGTCTGTGCACATGGGCGCGGAACCCACGCAACCACATAGAGACATAAATGACAAGCAGTCATTTAGATCCGATCAATAAAATACAGCCGTTTAGTTTGTTTAATAACAAAACAAAGTGTAGACCTGTTCTATAGGAAAGAGAACCGTAAATGACATTTTGTGAGCTGGCGCTATAGAGAAAATTACAGGGTGGGGGCATTTTTTTTTCTTCTTTTTTTTTACTAAAATCCTTGATAACAGGCCATGGCTTTGTTTTATTGTGATTTCTCTTGCAGATTTCGGTTCTTTAGGATCATATCTTTCCAAAGAGGAGTGTTTTCAACTCTGTAGGTTGTTTAGGCCTTTCACTGTGGAGTTGAAAACACGCCGAACGGCTCGAAAACGCATTGTCGGGAAATCGTTTTTAGATCATGCTAGGTGTTTATAGTAATGTTTCAAATGTTGTAAAAATTAGAACTCATTTGGGGGTTCATATTACTACTTCAACACAGACCTGCTAAATCTTCAAAGCTCATGCCCAGTACGGGGCACTTTGGGGCTCATTCAAATACTTTAGGTGTTGTTCACCATTCAAACAGTGAAAAGGTCTATTGTCACAACATTATTAGATTAGATTATTTTCTAATCAGCACTCACAATTAAGTTCAAATGATCAGAATAAACTTGCATTTCAAACAAATCTATTCAAATCAATGTTGGCATTCATGCATACATAGCAAATCACAGCCTGTTAAAAAGATACTAATCCTCATCTTTAGGTTTGAGAATTAAGAATCTGCTCGGAAAATATTACAACCTTGAAAGCGCTTGACTCAAAGGAATAATGAGGCGAGAGCTGAAAGCACATATGCAAGTCTTTCAACTGTGCAGAGGAGTGATTGAGTAGTAGTGAGGATGATGAATGGGTTAATCCAGACAGGGATCCACTCTGCAGTGATGGGGTTTAGCTGGGGCGCCCACGCCACTGGTCAGATTAGACAGCACCTAATGCTTTGTAAGATGATTACATCTATTTCAGGAGGCATTTATATCAGAGTTGTAACTGTGTTGTATTGCATAGACCTATTGTTCCAAATGAGCTGGTCAGACATTTAGGGTCCTTTGTTGAGCAAGTAATGGGTGTTTAACAATGCTGCCTTTACACTAACAAAGCCTTGCATGTTTGAAGAAAAGATAGCAAGAAGTCATAAAAATTGAGTTGTGTCTAGTTATAGACAATTACAATATAACGCAAACATTCAGAAGATCTGTATAACTGCTCCCTCTCACGACAACTTTATATATCCTAATGAGAACTATTGGTTTAATAAATGAATAACATTAGTTAACTAAGTGGTGTATTCTATATTGGTAAATGATGAATAATAACAATTACTTTGTAATGACAGCTTGTGGAAAATGGAAGTTGGAACATTTTTAAAGCAAAACATTATGAGTGAAAGATGTGACCGTGTTCCTGGAGAACATCTGTTGCAGGATATTATGTAAGCTTTCAAATGAGGGTAAGATTATAAAATGTAATCCACACAAAAATGAAAAACAAGTCCTAATGGAGTTTGTCCACATAGTTAATAATTATTAAGAAAATATGTATTTTGAATTGTAACCCTGATTTTGAACAGACAGGTAAGAAAGTTGAATAAATGTGGTTAAGGAATATAATTCAATTAGACGGATAAATAGATAGATACTTTAATAATCCCTGAGGGAAAATGTGTTGTTGTAGCACCCAATAAGGAAGTTTAAAATAAATGCAAACAGAGTATGCAATTAAAATGTGCAAAACATGTAAAATATATCAACAAAATAGAATACAAATAACTGTGCAGAGTGTATTAAGGAAATTAAATTAAATGTAAAAAGAGTGTGCAATAGAATACAAATAACTGTGCAGTGTATTAAGGAAATTAAATTACATGTAAACAGTGT
This sequence comes from Clinocottus analis, assembly GCF_023055335.1. Classification (NCBI taxonomy): domain Eukaryota; kingdom Metazoa; phylum Chordata; class Actinopteri; order Perciformes; family Cottidae; genus Clinocottus; species Clinocottus analis. The sequence goes on along the minus strand of NW_027176207.1, from coordinate 6,377,029 downwards.
GAAAATTAAATGTAAACAGAGTGTGCAATTTAAATGTAAACAGTATGCAATTAAAATGTGCAAAATATGGAATAATATGTTTTTTGCTGTGAAAATGTTTTTTTCCAAGGCAACACATATGGATTTAAGTAAAATATTTCTTAACCTGTTGGTATTTATCTTTTTTTAATTTTATCTTTTGATTATTTGTGAATAATTTCTTCTTTCTTCTGTCAATAAATGTTGACTTCAGGAATCAGGCAAAATTATAGCCTTTGTTGTTGCAGGAAATGGCATGACAGACAACCGTAGTAGCTGGGAGCAATTTGATCTGCCAGTTCCCTGCCATTTTACTTGTTTCTCTCTCTAACCCAACAGGTACCAGGAGGTGTTGATCACCCTAATTGGAAGCACCTGGGCCTGGTGCTCTCCAGGTATAAATCATTGGCCGTGTCTACTACCGAACACTTTACGAAGTACACTGCAATACAGTGCACTATAACACAGAGCATTAACATATGTAGTGCACTGTGTCGCTGATAAGCGCTGTATCAAATGGAACACTTACGTTAACCAATTTGCGGAAGTGACGGATGCAAATCTGTTGGCGGCACCCGCGAAAATTAAGCCGGAAGTGACGTCCGCAAATCTGCTCGCGATATCCGCGAAACTAAAACTGACAAAATGAACGCACTTCTTACCCTATTTTTGTCCCTTGTGTTGCCCTCTCTCCAACCTATGTGGAAACTACGACACCTCCACAATCGCGGCAAGAGGATATAAATAAATTAATAAAAAGCTGGCGAAATGGCTCCTCTTCTTCCGCTACGTCGCCAAGATGGCGCCCGTTCAGTGCAAGTAGTGTCCATCGCTTTACACTACATTTTTTGACCGTTTGCAGTGCGCCATCCGGGTACTTTCAGTGCACTGAATTCTGCTGGTTTTGTCAGTGTGGCGCACTAAGCACTGAAAGTCAGTGCTCAAAGTGCTTGAAGTGCGCAAGTGCGCGGTAGTAGACACGGCCACTATATTTCTGACCGCCAGAGCTCTACTCACTAAATGGGCTCTCCTCGCCTATATTATGACCCATTAAGACCAGAGTACCTTTTACTCAAGCAAGGGCACATCCATAAATGTCCAGCTGATCTAATGTAAGCCCGATTGCAAAAGCAAGCTATTATTGCTATTGTATTATTGTTCAATTAGTGAAAGCAAAATGGAGGAAACCATGAAGTTATGCCTAACAGATAATCATGACACCAAAACATAGCAAAAATATTAGTGTGAGCCAAAGAAATTCTGGTGAACACTGAACGTCCCAGAGGAGTAAGCTAGACAGCTGCGAGCCTACATATTATGTTAAAGCTAATATCTAATGTACTGCCAAAAAAGTTCTGGGGACCTCTGTAAGGGAATCTGTATTATGAAGAATGGCCGTGTTTATGTATTATTAGGTATTAGGTATTTGTTCAATCATATGCAGCATGGTCCAAAAGGTTTGATCTATGCACCAATGGCTGATAAACTCCAAAAAATGTCCCGGCCAAAATATTTACAAAACTGCAGAAAAATACTAGAATTACCACCTTGCAGTAGTACGCCTTTGTCTACCAGTCTAGTTGCACTACATCCACACATGTCCAAAGTGTGATCACTTTATCATTGTACCCTTTTAAAAATGTGTGAAATTGTCCTATTTAGCCTTTTTTTTTATTAGGGCCCTAAAAATGTGTTTTGTGAGATGACAGTGACCTTTTGACCACCGAATTTTAATAAGTTCATGCTCGAGTCCATGTGGGCATCTGAGCCAATGGAGAGCCATTGAAATGCTAAATTTGGACAGTGATTTTGTTTTTTAGTTACAGTTCTCTGCCAGCAGAGTTGGTACTGAGGTGTTAAGTAGTGAGTTAACCAGTATGCATGTGTGTAACAGTTTGGTTCTAGAGCAGGGGTGCCGGATCCGGCCCGCCAGGGGGTCCAGTCCGGCCCGCCATGGTGTTCAATCAAAAAAAAAAAAAAGAAGGTTTTTATTTTTAATAACCAACTTAGCAGAGCTGGGATTCAAACCTCTGATCCTTTGCTTGTAAGACGGACATGCAAACCATAGATCGACAGTTGCAATTGATGTGAGCACTGATATTATTGTGTTAGAAGTCGTTAAACATGGATTACGTCATGAAAGTGGCGTCACAACGTTTCACAAAGCGAGGGAATTAGCAGAGGAGAGCCCAGGCAGATAAACAGAGGGCTGATGTCTGAATTTCTGGTCTTTATGTTTCTAGGTAATTGTTGAAAGACCTTTTAAAATAGAGTTTATAATCTAAAAACCTTCACCAATGATTTAAACATACAGAAAGATTATTGTTAATTAGGCATTATTATGCTGTGATTTTACTGGTCCGGCCCACTTAAGATCAAAATGGGCAGCATGTGGCCCCTTCACTAAAATGAGTTTGACACCCCTGTTCTAGAGGAACAGAAGACGTGTAGCCATTGTTGTTGCTGTCAAGCAGAAGTTTCACTTAAGTCTTAAACATGTACAGTGGTCGTTGGAGTTATTGAATAATATACATTAGGGGTCACCAACCTTTTTGGAACCGAGAGCTACTTTGAGGTACAAAATAATCTCAAGGGCTACTTTTTTGATACAAACTTCCTGAACAACAAAGTTGCACAGATCACCTTTTAATTATACTATATGTGAACTGTCTGATCACATATCAATGTTAATTATTGATCACAATAATTATTAACAATTTCCACAACAATGATGGTGGGAAAAAAATGTTTTTATCACTTTGTTAGGAAAATGAAAATAAAGTTATATCCGTGCAAAAAAGAACTAATATTAAATTACTACAAAATAGCTTATTGTTGAAAACAAAAAGCTATTTTTTTGCAAAACAAAACGGAATAAGTGCAGATGTGTGAGCATCAGGCTGCATCAGTGGCTCAGTGAGCTGCTTTCCTCTAAACATCTTTTATAAATGGGGTTGTAGATTTGATACGTACTCTCAATTCATGCTTAATGAGCTGAGGTCTGTTTTCTGATAAAAGACGCAACAGCAGAACAAACCTCATGGAGATCTCGTGAAGATCGGCTTTTGGCAAAATGCCAAGAATCGGAGAGTCGCGCATGCTCAGTAGTCTGTTAACGGCGTACGGTGAACTCAGAAACGTTGTTCATGGAGCTCCAGGCTGCAGCCTGTCTGTCTTGACCCGCACATACATGAACTGTTAGGCTTTAAAACTGATAGCGGTTAGCTTAAAATAGTGTTAGCTTAAAGCAGCAAATCCCATTGAAAAGCACGCAAAATATTTTTCGCCGCTCTCTCTCTCTGTCCACTGTGTGCGCGCCCGTGTGTGTGTGTGTGTGCTCACCTGTGTGCATGTCGTGTCCATGTTTTGGGCGGAACTCTGCTGCTTGCATACAGAGCAGAGTTTTAACGCGACCAGCCGGGCGTTTTTTTTTTTTTAAAAAGAGAGTACGCCGAATACCTGTCCGCGAATTGTGTCTGGATGATAAGAGCTTTCAGTTGTACTTTCGGCTGAGCAGGAGTCAGTTGTAGCGTCTTTTGAGCAGTAGAGTCGTGTTGTCCCCCCCCCACCTCCCTCCCCGCCTTCTCACCTTTTTCACCCCTGACCCGTTTTCATGCCTGAAAAGAGCAGAGATTCCTGAATAACACCAGAGTAAGATTGTTGAGTCTGTAGATTAAAACACAAAGTAATAAGATAAAATAAGATAATCCTTTATTAGTTTTAGTGAAACATTTCAAATCATCTCTGTAAATCCCATCTAGTCCACCTCTCGACCTGAAAGCATAAGCTGCTGAAAATAAGTTTAATTTAATGCCACATAGTCATTTGGACTCTAGACTAAAGAAATCTAACCGATTTGACAATATGAAAAGATTACAGAAAAACTAATTGATTTATCCGACTCGGTCTCTGGTGTCGATAGGTATAACCCGAACAAGTGATAAGACAATGATGTCACAATTGAAGACAAAACATTTGGGCCTCTACCCGAGTAGATTAAAACCATCCACCTGCCTCGTACCTACAAATCATCTGAATTGTGAAAGGCATGCATACATCCCAGCTCTCTGAATTAACAAATTGGTTCAAGTTGGACCATTCGTACACTCCCAATGTTCTAGAACATTCAGGCAGCTGACAATCTCGGAACCACATCACCTGATTATGGAAGGGAACGGGAGAAAACACTATGAGTGTGTGCAGGTCACAAGAAGGTGCAAACTAGTCCCAATCATGTGCCGCCGTGTTAGGGCTATATTAATTTATCAGGGATTGCAATAGAAAACAAACACAATTTGTTGTTTAAAGGTGAATTTCTATTATCGGGATAATTATGAATATCTTCACAAGTGACTTAAAAAAAAAAATCGGTGTAACTCGCTTTCATAGCATAGAAGTGAAAAATAGAGCCGGATCTGAAAAACACAAGAACTATCATGTAAAACGTAACAGACTCACACAAAGTGTGGCACCTGGTATTTGCATGGAGGCAGCGGTTTGGCATAATGCCTCCTGACTGACAGCTGGGGACCAGGATATCACTATTCCTCCCAAGTTCAGGCAGAGCAGAGGAGTCCGTAATAAACTGTCTATCGTATTACACCCTGTCAATCAATCAGTCACTGATAGCTGATCAAATCTATAATAATATATCAATCAGCAGAGTGTGAAAAACTAAGCTAGTAAGAAGATAGTTCAGGCTGTGAAAAAACAAATCAAAGTCTTGTTTTGGTGAAGCAGTGGCCTGCAGTGTTCTGTACGCTGTTGAGGCCGTTTTTAAAAACGTGTTTCTGTTTTATTGTGGTATTAAGTGCTCTATGAAAGGACTACATTATTATCAATAACTATGTATGTACATTTTACAAGAAATCTAAATTAATATAAGAACAATTATTTGTGCGCTACATTTGATATGTCATTCTAAACAGCGATTATTAAATGCTGTATTTCAGCAGCTCCAACTCTGATTGCCTTCCTGCATTCCTGAAGCCATGAGAAGTTGTGTTTTAGCATTTTTTTAATCGGAAATTCTTTTGTTTTTCTGAAAATCACAACAATATGAAGTTGACAGAAAAAAAATTGTTGCTTGATGGATTTTGCTATGCTTCACCGACTTACCAAGAAGAGCTTCAAACAGGTTGCTTTTGAAAATCCCCATTACTCTCAGAATGGCAGTTTTAAGCTGCTGCTCCTCCGGCGTCCTTAGTTTAGTGCAGAACTCCTCCAAAAGCCCCAGGGCTCGTGCTGTGTCTGCAGAAGAGGGGCAGATAGGACAAGATGGCCGTTGGTGAGATAGATATATATATATATATATAAATAAATAAATAAATAAATAAATATATATATATATATGTGTATATATATATATATATATATATATATATATATATATATATATATATATATATATATATATATATATATACACACACACACACACACACACACACGGATGGACAGAAGTAAAGTAGATGTTATATGTTCAGAATGAATAATGTAGTCAATACATTGGGCACAAATTATACATAAAAACAGTAGTAATAGCAGTAGTAGCAGTATTCATATAATATAATGGGGGAAATAGCAGTAATAGTGTCAGTAATAACAGAAATATGATTCATGTTAATAAAAACATTATTGTAAGCGTTCCACCAGTTTTTAGAAGATGGCAGCATCTTGCAGCATTACGGCCACTAGTGTGGGTGATAAAAGCTGGTTTCCAGTTCATCCCACAGAGTGGATGGGGTTGAGGTCAAGTCTTTGCCGGCTCGTCTTCCACCACAAACTACAAAGAGACATGTCTTTATAGAGCAAGCAAAGACAGTCTTTTGTTGAAAGATGGAGGGACACTGGTTTTAGTTTGTATGGGGGATGATGAAAGACTCCAATATAGATAATCTGTGGCACACACAGTAACTCACCTTTTTTTCTAATAGGCATGATGACTGTGTAAACTTGACTCTTGCTAAGGCTTCCAGTTCGGTCTTCAATGCATGATCATTCCTCTTGGTGGGATTACAGAAAACAGTAGGTCTTCTTCAAGCAATCTGAGATGAGAACAAGAGGCTGTTTAAGTAGTCTGGGTACCACAAGCGGGTTGGGTGGCTGGGGGCTCCAAGGGGTTCTATGTCCAGTGAGGAGATTATTCCGGACTTGATTTTAGCAGCTGTAATGTGATCACAGGTGTCTCTGTCTCAAATGACAGTTCCAACAGTAATCCACAAGAAGCTCAGAAGAAATCCTTGCAGCGATGCCTCATCTACTATCTACTGGGTCCCTTCAGGAGTTCAAGGGCCCTGTGGGTGAGACCGCTTGGGAAGCCCTTTGAATACATTCTGCACGTGAGGCTGTGTGTTACTTCTGTCAGGGTCCTCCTCTGGCTGTACAGCTGGCAGATCACAGGCAAGCCTCGTCATGATGGATCCACTGCTAGTCTAAACGTCTTCTCACATACATTGGTTTACAATACAGGACCAGCACCCAGAGCCGCAACGGTCTCACAGTCCTGGTGAGGAGAGAAGCTGCTCTAATGGTGAGGGGCCACGGGTCTAAGGGCTGGCCCGGTTCAACCCCGTCCACGGTGACGCTGGTCCAAGAGGGTCCTGTCTGAGGAGCTGGTCCACATCAGTTATCCTGGCCGACAGTGCATACCTGAAGGATGGCGGTTCCACTGCCCTCCTAAGAAGCAAACGAATGTCGAGTTTCAAAAGGAATGTCCGTCAGTTGTCCCCGCGATTTCTTTTAACGAGTTAGCGTCAGGACGCGCCCGCTAACGCGTACCAGTCCCTTCGGAGTCAGTGTCTGGAGGGGGAGACTTCTGTGGTGACATGTGTCCTGTGTACCCCATGAGGCGGAAAACGAATCTACACGAGACAACATTAAAAACTCTCACGCTGTGTGTTCTCCGCGCTCTGGCGGATAAATGGAAACATGCGTGCTGTTCATTAGTTAGCTAGCATCATGCTACAGCAGCAGCCAGCGGCGCGGCGAGATGAACCACTTCTCCAGTGCGACGCCTGGCTGTAGGAAAATACCTGCCTGCCAACTGTGGGAGAAAATGCATGGCTCTCAAATGACTCCATGTATTTTCATATTCCGTAACATGGTGACTGTGCATTCGCCGGACATTTCACCTGATGAAGAACAGCGCTGTCCTCGAGCTGCCACATCTCTTTTTTCTTTAACAAGGTAGTGTACAGTAACGCCAGCCATATGGACTGACAGCATCACCAACAGTTTGAAGTGCCAGAAACAAGCTGGCCACAATGAGAAACTGGACTTCCGTTTATTCATTTCACAATAAGACACACAATAACGATACACGTTAACGGCTTTGAAAGAAATGTGCAACTTTAGCGGCTGTTTAAACGGCTGTCTAGATTTGTACTCTGATATGCCTAATAAGTAATGAAGAGACACATTGTGAGTTAAATTATTAAATTAGTATTAGTAAAGTTGTTGAATTGCCACCCAATGTAATAACAAGGAGATCTTTAAATACTTAGGCTTATTAAGCCAGAATCCGAATTGTTGAAGTACGTTGAACATAGGAATTTGACTTGGTGAAAGGTGCTTAACAATAAACATAGACATAGTAAAAGATACATAATAAACAGATAACAGTCCTGGTCATTGTTGATGAACCTGGTCCTGATGGACCACAGCCTCCTGCCAGATGGAAGGTACTCCAACTGTTTTCAGGGTGCGAGGGGTCGGCTACAAACGTTCTTGCCCGCTTCAGGGTCCTGGAGGCAAACAAATCATGGAGGGAAGGCAGATTGCAGCCAATCACCCTCTGAGCAGAGCGGATGATGCGCTGAAGTCTGCCTCTGGCTGCGGACACGTCCCCACCAGAGATGAGTCCATTGAGGGGGGTCTCATCGACAAACTTCAGGAGCTTGATGGACTCCTGAAGACTGGACGTGCAGGTGTTAGTCTACAGAGGAGAAGAGCAGAGGGGAACCGGTGCTGATGGTACAAGAGGCTGAGACGTGTTTTCCCAGCTTCACATGCTGCTTGCTGTCAGACAGGAAGTCTATGATTCACTTGCTGGTGGAGTCAATTACATGCAGCTGGAAGAGCTTGTCATGCAGCAGAGAAGATAGGATGGTATTAAAGGCAGAGCTAAAGTCCACAAACAGGATCCAGCCAGAGGTCCCAGATGCTAGTGGAGGACCATGTTGACAGCGTCATATAGACCTGTATGCTCTGTAAGCAGGGGTCCAGGAGAGGGTCGGTGAGGGTTTTGTATGAATTCATGTCTCACCAATGCACATTACTAACTCGACTTCTTCCTCAGAGTCTTTGTGCTCTCTTTCCTCACAGGTTTACATGGATCCTGGTCCTACTCTATCATTTATATAGCCATTATCATTGTTATTGCTAGTTGCAGTATTACCAATACCGTAACTGCTTCTATTATCATGATTATTCTACTATATTCACTGTTGCTGCTGGCAGTTGTAACTGTTTTATCATGCTACTCTCATGCTGCTATATGAATAATTTATGTTATATTCATTGAATGTGTTATGTTCATTATGTACACTTATGTACATCTATTGTACTTTTGGCCATCCTGATAGAGGAATCCTCCTCTGTTGCTCTCCTGAAAGTTTCTTCCCTTTTTTGCCCCTTAAAGGTTTTTTTGGGGAGTTTTCCTGATCCAATGTGAGGTCCCAGGAAAGAGGATGTTGTATGGGAACAGATTGTAAAGCCTTCTGAGGAAATGTTGTGATTTTGGGCTATATAAAATAAATTGAATTAAAATATGAAACATTCATATCTACAGGCCATTGGTATTGTTGATATTTTATTTGCAATGTGTTTGCAAAGTTCTACTTCTTCTGTCTTGTATCTGAATTTCTCTTGAGACAAAAACTGGGTCTGTTTTTTAAACCATTAACTAATATTTATTACATTTACTAAATAGGTCAGTCTGAACAAATTAGAAATAGTAATATTTATATATGTTGTGGAACATGATTTGGATGGCGGTACGTCCTCTTTCCACTACTGTCAGCAGCTCATGCCGTCAAAAACATGGCTGCTCTCCTGCTTTCATTCAGTGACAGTCTAGTTCCAGCCCTGGATTACACTACATATATCAAATGCTTTTTGCTCATCTAATAAACTCAATGAAAGTCTGCATCCGTCGTTTTATTGTCCCAAAGTGGCACGCACTGTAATTTTATTTTAAAGGTAAAGTCTCCTGACTTGTTGGGCGCAATCCGGGGAGCTTGACACAGCTGTTTAACTTACCTCAGCAACCTGAGGCCGGTTGCTGGTTAGCTGCTTCCTGTCTGGACTGACAGGTGCGACAACCAATTGCATTGTGCAATTTATTTTCGCATCAGAGCGGATCAACCGCTTTAGACCTGAACTATTGATGGACTTTAGGCAATATGAAAATTCTAATAATTCTTACTCTGACTTCCTGAATGGACTTGTAATATCATTATTATAATTAGTTTTTGTGTGAAACAAATTATAATAAAATAATTGAACTAAAGTTTGAAATCCTCAAATTTGTAACAAAAGGGCTTGGAAAAATGTATTTTATGAGTTGTTGCCATTTGTGGCCCAATAGCACACTCTAGTGGTAAATGAAGATAATGAAACATCTAAAATGAGTGCACCTGCTGCTGAGCACTAACCTAACGTGAAACTTTTGTGAAAAAAAACAATACATCTAATGATTCATTGCTGGTACCAAGGTGAGTATGTATTATTATGATGACAGCTATTGTATACTTCCAAGTTTTGACTTCTCAAACATGAATGAAACATGAGTGAAACAACTTACCCATTCTCTTCAAACCAAATCACAAGTCCCATTAATATACGTTTATTGAAGATAGAATATAGCTTGAAAACAATACTAATGTATACTAATGTATACAATAATGTATACAATTAATTACTGCTCAAATTAAAACAACTTATATGTTCCATAATTTCCATTGTATTATAAATAATTAACTGTTTTTAAATTGATACATTTAACACATAGTTTTGGCTAAACAAATTGATTTACCTTGTGTATTTACTTATCATACAATGATCTTCAATTATACATGTGCATACACATTGTTCACTAAGGCAGCTGCTTCCACTCAGTGTAGACTATAGCTAGTAGATCTATCCAATTGTGCATGCAGAGTGCTCCCAGAGTTTCCACACATGTATCAGCACATTGTGTACAATCTCACTTTGACATGCTTTTTGCCATTACCAACATTCTCAGAGGTAAAGCGTCCTCCACCCATTCACCATCAGACTGTAACATCCTCTGCCATAAATTTGCTTCATCTGTTGTTGAATCCATCCAGACCACTTCCATCCCATAACTCTTCCCTGCACAGAAAGGCCCAGAAATCATTGTATTAATATGAAGGTAATACTTGACTAATACCATGGGAAAAAAATTACTCGCGGGAATGAAGTTTTCTTAAAAAAATTAAAATGTCATTATTATTTATTTTTATATTGGTCGGCCAAACCAAGGACCCCATTTGTACCTGATATCAAATTGTGGTCTGCATGTTTTATATGTGCGAAACAAATCATAGAAATATAAACAACTCTCATTCTGATGGGGTTGTGAGTGGATATCCCAAACCATCTCCAGACAATGCAAATCCCAGGTATTCAAACTTGTTTATCAAAGGTATATTGCAGCTGTAACTATGTTGAAAATAGTTACCGTGGAATTAAACTTACCTGTCCCTAAACCAAGCCTCAGGCCGCCAATGTAGTGGCTGTTCAGTCGGTCATGATCCCACACTGTTATCTCCACACAGGCCTCTCTGAGGTCCTCTGAACGGAAGCCATCGTACACCATGGTGTGGTTGAACATCGGATTGGCCGTCCTCTTCACCACTCGCGTCTTCTGTCGGCTTTTCCGGCTCGTATCAGGAAGTACGGTGCTGCAGCAAAAGAAACAAAGGAAGATCAAATGTATTTTCATTTGAAAACACCACACAAGGTTTATTGATGTTATTAAAGCGGTTTTCATTTCTAACTGTCCCTGTCCCTGTTATTATTTTACAGTGTGATTGGATGTGTCTTTGAACTAGATGCGCAAAAGCCAACAACAACTGGTTGTGTTCTCTTTGTCTTGATGGACATTATTCTTTTTTTTTAAATCTGTCGAATTCTGAATACTTAAGGTCTCTGATAAGTGACCTACAGTTTGAATGAAATCTTACCATTTCACAAACGGGTCGATAATAACTCCTCTGACTGGAGGAAGATTCTTACAGTCTTTCACCCAAATCTGTACCTCACCAGTCTCCATCCTTGATGTCCTCTTGCCTGTGGATGCAATTAGACCACAATAATCAAACAAATTCAAAGGAAAGAACGTATTAAATCTGAGGAGTCATTAGCTCACTGCGGGATGTCTGCGGCAGGAATCTCAGGGCGACTCTCATTTGTCCTCTGCTGTCCATCAGATGTGATGGAGACGCTGTTGGACTTTGTCCTGGAACCTGAAGGATTGAGATGAAATGAGTAACCGTCTAACAAACCCTGTCTACGAAACACACAGACTGTGTATTGGAATGAATCCTTTACCCTGGCCTTCAGTGCGTATTCATTTATATGTGTGTTGCTGAAGTCCCACTCAGACATATCCAGGTCCACCTCGCCCAGGAAACTGTTCCGTCCAAAAGTGTGGTTGTGCCACACAGAGATGTTCAAAGACTGAGTTTTCAACACTTCCATTAGAATTTTAAACTGTGAAAGTGGAAGAATACAACAAAACTGTTTGTAAAATAAGGAATAGATACAAGGACAAGTCTATAAAATACTAAATATGGAGTTCTTACCCTGAGGATTTCATTGTAGGTGGGGTTTAATGTTTTCTTTTTTACAGTGGTTTTTCTCTTTCCCAACTTTGTCTTTTCAGAGAGAAGGTAACATTTCACATACCTGTAGAAAGAAAGTGTAGTCACATTTCTGTTCTCAACTCGAACAAATATAGTTAAAACATTTTAATTTAAATGACAGCGGAAAGCAACTGACACGTCACTTTCCTTTTCAAATGTTTCAGCCTCTTTTCTGATCTGCCAGTCCTCTTTCTCCAACCATTATATCACAAATATCACTGACATGTGCTTTATTTTGAACATTTTGATCATACGGTATACAGCAAACACTTACGGGTCAGAGCAGTTCTTCTTAGTGTCGGCCACGGCCAAATCCCTGCAGTGCACCACAAATATGTGAAATTCTCTAAGCTTCTGAATGTAGTTCACAGCTAGCTGGATGCTTCCCTGGACTTTAATGTCTCCAAAGTCTGCGGGGTAAAGGCTGCTGATGCTGCCGCCGACCTGTTCATATTGATGCGAGGAGAGAAAACATCATCTTCTCAGGTTTAAACTCATTGTTTTTGTTTGGGGAAATACATTACATTAATTATCTTGATTGTTTGTCAGACACAGACTGTAGCAGGAAGTATCACAAAGTTTTGAGCCAGTCTGTCTATCAGTCTGTCTATCGATCTGTCTGTCTGTCTAAGCGTGCACATAGAATGGGTGGGAGAGGTGGTGCATTGGTCAAAGTAAGTCCCCAGATAGAGCGCCATGCTTTGAAGCAAATGTCATAAAAGTTGTGACATGCACAAATAGCTAAATCCTGACATATTTTCCTCCGTCCACTACTGTGAATAAGCCTGAGACTAATGGCTGGACCGAGGGCCGTGAGGCTTCATGCACCACTGAACAACTATAGTGGAATGAATGGGGCTCTGCCTCGAATGCTGTATCCAGTTCTCTCTACATATCCATGGTCAAACATACACACAAATTTCACCCAGGAGACCACTGTTCATGTCCCGCTCGAAACCAAGTCAACATTGACATACTTTGTCAGGTCAGTTGCAAGTCACCTGAGTCGTTGGTCGCTCTTGAGTAGTTTGTCACTCTATAGTGATATATTCAATGAAGTTATAGTCAACCAACGATCTGTCCCTAATCCTAACTCAGTGGTTTTGTCGCCTTAACCTGACTTCCTGTGACAACGCTGCTGCATTTGACGAGTTGGCAGTCTCTTCTTATGGGCAACAAATCTCATGAACAAACTAAAACCAACAATGTGTAAACCTAAACTTATTTGAGTAACGTTTGCTGAAAACTACAGCGACCAGGGCCCTATTACGACCTTAGTACGTGGTTTAACAAAGTCAATCAAATGTCCTATTATCCATCTTAAATTAGCGAGATGATTGACGCTATGTTGGTTCTTCGAAGGTGGATCCGCCCTCAAATGGTCTCGTTCATTCTAACCAGACGTCAGTCCTCAGGGTACTACTACTGATCCTCTTCAGAAAGGAGAAAAGTCGAACGCCAAATTCATGATGTGCTCTTGCTACAATGGCAAATAAACTCAGAGAAAGAGCGTCTCGTTTCTCAAGTGACGAGCAGAAGATGATCATGACTACATATGATGAATTGAAGCCAATAATGATGGCAAAGTCACATTTAAAAGCGTAGCAAATATTCGCAACACTTCCTGTTGTGAACGCAGCATAATGCTGCCTCCGTTGGTCGGGCTGGAGTCACATAACCACCGCAAAATATAAGTTAAATGCGTCAGTGTTGGAAAAATGTATCGGCTAATTTTAAGTGCCTTATCACCCAAATCAATCAGATTATATTTATTTAAATGTGTCTGCTGGTAGTAGTATACAAATTCATTTATAATTATGAGGATATATGTACTGTATGCATGTATTATGTACTATATATGTGTATATTCATGTGTGTGTAGATTACCATATAAGTAGGAGTTTAAATATGTGTATGGGTGGATCAGTATGTATGTATTATTCATTATTAGAAATTCAATTAATTGAAGCAGTGAAAATAAATGTGTGTGATTCTCTGTATTTTTATGAGTCCACCTTAGTCATGTTCTACGATAATGATATGTAGTATGGTGTACTAAAAATAACACTGTTATATAATTATGATTGCTTTAACACATCCATAAGTTTCTTAAGCACTAAATAAACTCTATGAACAGCAGGGTTTGTGCCTTTTTTTCCACACAATCCTTCTGTGATCCACTCTGCATACAGTATGTGTACATTTTGTAAGACAGTCAACGCTCGGCTGCGCCGTGTGGTGTTTAATGTACGGCTCCAGAAAGTCTCGTAAATAGATAAGTCCTTGTCGGCAGAATCGATAGCTCTCGTACAGGAAGTCGTCATGATGTGAGAACGGATCTTAGAGATCTGGAAGAACTCTCTCCCTATAAAACTAATATAATTAACATTGCTCCTTCATCAATGAGGAAGGGAGCTGCTTTTTATCCGGTGGGAGTGGCCGACTTATTCAGTGAACTTTCACCAAACCTGCTTGGGACCAGGTTAAGGGATTTTGATGTGTTGCTTTGGTGATTTTCCTAAACTTGCTTCGAAAAACCAAAAGCCTGATCTACGTCATCTTATCCTCAAAATCCAGCTAACTTAATAAATCAGGTATGAAAAACAGAGCCCAGTTGTTTTAGGAAATAACCATTTGAAAAAAGAAAAAAAACGTTATTGCGAGTTGTTTTTATGTACCTTTTTAGTATGAATCAACAAGCTTTGAGTTAAGAGACGTTATCACATTGTTGGTTTTGCTTAGTACAAGTCTTTTCAGGATTTGCATACTCAGCTTTGAAGTAATCTAATCAGAAACTTAGTTGTCGAATAACACATCAAACGGTGAAAATATTAAAGCTAATTCAGTTAAAAAGTAAGAACATTCTAGAGAACATTCACCTTTCCACAGGCTAACAAACTTCATACTCTGTGTTTATCAGAAACCTATTCTATATTGAGCTGCATGTGGACATACAGATGATATGGAAGCCATTCCAGAGGAGAGACTTAAGTTCGACGTGGAGCTGCCCGTGTTCCTTCTCCAGCCCAAATTGGTCTCAAAAGTACTGTCACAGTCATCCTAATATAAAAAGAGCAAGAATTACAGTTGTTTTAACTGTCAATGAAGAGGAAATCATTCATGAGAGTAAACCAATCATTTATCTCTTATTGTGTGAGGTTAAGTTGGAAAATATTGAATACTAGATGGAATACTTTTGAGAGTAAGAGCACTTTACCTCGTCCTGCTGAAGAACAGTCATGGACACACTGGATTTCATCTGCTTTGAGCTTGAGAGAGTAGAGGCTGATGGTGGAAAAGAGATATAACTTTGAATCTTGTTCAATGACCCTCTAAAACATTCTGTGTATGTCCTGATAAATATATGTGTCTTTAGTCATTTTGAGTCCATTTGTCAATGTTTTGTGTCTCTTTAGTCATTTTGAATCATTTTGTAGTTCTTCTTTGTGGTTGTTTTGGCCCTTTGTTACCATTTTAGATCTCTTTGTAGTCATGTTGTGTATCTTTGTGGTAGTTTTCATAGTTGCTGTGAGTTTCTTTGTGGTCTCTTTGCAGCTGTTTTGCACCTCTTTGGGTTTGTCTTGGTCTGTTTGTGGACTTTTTGTCTCTCTTTATGTCCCTCACACATTGGGCCCCAGCCTGATAAACCCATTCAGTAATTCAGCCATGACAAAAAGAGATGTTGACATTTTTTTTTTTTTTTTTTACCATTATCCACACTTTGATTAATTGGTTCTCTTGAGTTATTTTGGATCCTCTCTTCTCCTAAGAAAAAATAGAGCCGTGGGACAGGAGCTATTTACAAAGCTGTAACACATACATGTTACATGAAATAATGCACTGGCAATACAATACACCTTCATGACCATTACTTGTATTGAAGAACTACAGACATTTAAGAACCAAGGGTTTTGTTACTTGTTTGTGATGTGAGGTTTTCCAGGCTTTTGGATGAAGGCATGGTCCTTGAAGATAATCGTTTAAGGGCTGAAAAGGTGGGACTAGAACTGTCATCATAACCTGCCACAAACAAAACAGAATCAGGTCTGGAAAAAAAGACTCAACAGAGATGTTACATAGCAAGCATTTGAAACTATGATGCCTCTGTTTACATTAATACAAAATAGTAAGTAAAAATGCTAAATTAATCCGTTTAGGATCTCAAAAAGTTGCTAATGTGTGTTTAAATTTTAGTGCAATGAATCAACAGGAATCTCAGTGTTGTCAACACCAGTTTTAATCTCTACTGTAGAGATTAGCTGCCACATATCGATTGCATCAGTAGCTCTTGAATCACACAAAGATGAAAAATCTATATTTCACCTAAAACTAAACAAAAATATGTTCTATTGATATACACTGGTTAAAGGAAAGCATGTATAGGAATGCTTGAAGTGGAAATACAAAAGGAGAATTAAGGTCAATGAGCAGATTGTAGAAACACATTTGAAATGGAGTAATTCGTCAACTCTCAATCAAATCAGATTCAATGCAGCATTAACATGTAAACTTGATGGGATTTGTTTGAAAAAATATGTCACTGTGGTATTAATTTCTTAATCATTATCTTAAAGAATTTCAGAAGAATTAAAACGCTCACTGCCTGAACTTGCCCGAGACGAAGACCAAGCCCTGGTAATTGTGTTTTGGCTGGAGCTTCCATCTTTATTTTGTTCAATCCAAGAACTGATGTCGCGAAGACTCCCCTCAGTGGGACCCTGCATAAAGTCTCTGGGGGCATGTTGAGGTGTGTGTAAGGCATCATTCTCTGTCACAACAACTCTCTCTTGGGGGAAAAGAGGTACATGGGACTTCTCCTTTGACCCGAGGTAGTGCTGATAATCCTGAGGGATGAAAGATCTGGCGAGGTGTGGAAAAGTAATCAACTTCTTTTCTGGGGCTTTTTTGGTTTGTGGTAAAGTAGAGGAGCTTGAACTACTTTGTTGTGTCTTCACATTACCATGATAAGCCCCTGTGTCCTCTGGATGTGAAAGGAGAGAATGAAAGGTGATACCTATGCTAGGTTTACTGTCAGTCAGCACTATCAGTTTTGCGTCATTTGTGGGACTCTTCTTCTGTCTTGGAACTGGTATTGGCTTCCCTTGCTGCTCTGCAACAACCTTAGCTTGGGGGTCAATGTCTATTGGAAAAGTTTTTAAGGGAGAGCCTTCCAGCTTGGGTCTCTTAGGACTGGAGGATTCTCTTGGCAGAACCCTTGGATAGCAGGTTTTAGATGGACTCCTCTTGACTTCGTCATCCTGGTCTTTTGATCTTGGAGTTAGGGATTGTCTAGGACTGAGGGGCATTTCTTGATACTCATTATCAGCCTTGACTTGATATTGTTGACATGCTGACTGTATGTCAGTACTACCAGAACTGACAAAACATTTGTCTGTCACTTTTGATGGTTTAAAGACAATGTTAGACTTGGTTTTGTATAAAGGCATCTGTGCTTGTCCCTCAGATTTCTCTCTGTTATCTAAGGATTTTCTCAGATCAGACTGTGGAGAAACCTCTTTGTTACTGAGTATTGAACTGTGTGAGGATTCCTTGACACTTGCAGTGATTACCCTGGGTCCCGTATATTCCTTTTCCCAGAAATGCTTTGGCTCACTGATCTTGGCTGGCCTGTCCTTTTGAGGACTGGAACTTGAAGGCCTGGGAAGGGGAACTGGAATATCCTTCTCTCGCTTTTGGTTGTTGAAGGTTACAAGGGAAGGTACAGGAATGATGGCGTTACCCTGTGCCTCAGAAATCTGTGACTCTGTCTCTGGACCTGGTAAAGAGTCATCTGTATCTTCATAGATGAGGACTGGATGAGCTCTATATGTGCCATCTTCTTTAGATACATTTACAAAGAAGTTACATTCAGTCAGTGGTGACCTGTCAGCAGTGTCCTCAATTGTCATTTCCATTTGAGTTGAGAGATTGTTGCTTTTGCTTTCCACAACAGAGTTAGTCTGACAGCTATGTAGAGCTTCTACTTGCCTGGCCTCTTCTCTGGTAAATATTATTTTGGGACCACTGTTTTCTCTCTCCCAAAAAGCTTTGAGATTGGATAGTCTCTCCGGAAGCTGAACCACTCTACCTTCTGTTGCCCCCTGCTGAGTGTCTTTATCTACTGAGGTCCCTGTTTCTTTAAACGGTGTGTTCTGCAGTGATGTGAGTTGTAGTGTTCTGACTTCTGTCATCTCAGAGGGTTTAGCTTCTTGTTTGACACTTGCAGCTTTGTCCGTGATACTATCTGCCACCCCTTGAGAGAGATTCTGGGTGTTGTTTGGTTCTTTCTGCTTAGGTATCTTCACCTCTTCTCCTTGTGGACTCTGTACTTCAGCAGTTTTCTCTTTCTCTCTTTTAAATATTCCAAGCAGTCTTTGTTGAGGCTTGGGTGAAACAGCATGACATAAACCCTTTAAGCTGCCATCAAGCGGCTTAGTATTTGAGGGGGGCTCAAAAGAGACCTCAGTTCTTTCTTCAGGCAGTTTTTGGTGACGAATGTTGTGTCCAGTTGGCCAGGCTGTGGAAGTAGTCTGAGAGTAATGGTCCTCTTCAGACTTTGCCTCCAACTGAACAGCCTTACCTGGCTCCTGGTCAGCAGAAACCAGTCCGGACATTGGAGGGCTTAGGAACTCTGGATGAAAGTCCTTTGCAACATCTGCAAAGATAACAACCAAAGATTGGATCACGCAAATAAATTATGTCTACTTAACACTGCAAAATATGACTGTCTAGGACTTTTTTTTAATAGGGTTTATCACTGTCAAATGAAGTGAGGCTTTGTGTGTTGTAACTGCTTTTCACATACAACATGTTATTTCTGACCGCATTAACAACAACTTTGCAACTTTGACTACGTCCATTAGTGGTATTATACAAAAGACACCAGAGTAAACAGCAACACACATACTAACAGAACTAACCCAGGTAAACTGGAAAAAAGGGAGTGTACCAATTGTCACACACATATACCATCAGAATTATTTGAAATATACTATATAAACAAAATAAATCTCTGGGTTACATTATAATTCTTAAATAAGATATGAGCTCCAACTGTGGACTAATTAAATTAGGAGATTTTTAAGGCTGACGTTTAGCCCAACTCATACAGAATACCTTGGGATTATCATAGTCACACTTCAATTCACAGGTAACACAACAAAACAATGGAAAAGTCCAACACATGGCATGAGACATTAAAAGCAAAATTGCATAATACCAAAGCAAGGTGCAGTAAGCCCAATTATACAATACAGACAGATGTTTTCTTGCTGTTCTTTAGTTTTTACATAAATGCACATATTTTGCCACATGCAAGAACATGCAAAAGCAGGATAAATAGGTACAATGCGTTTTGCATAATCTTGTCTGGTGTCTGAATGTTTGTAAATGTGTAGATACTGAAGTAATTTGTTGATATAGTTGTTTGAATTATTGATTGGTAGTTTAATTGACTCATTGGTTTTAAATTAAACTCTTACCACCAAGGTGTTGTCCAGCTTCCTGTTCTTGGAGGTTTGACTCATATTTGCCATTGAGTTCACCTTCCTGTGAATCCAATTGATTCTGCTTGAATAAAGGCCTAGGTGTGCCAACAGGGGCCCGGGCAGTATCCATAAGATCACTATTATTTTCCGCCTCAGAGGGAGTGATGGAATCAATGTCCAGCAAACTGTTCTCTCCCAGCTCCTTCCCATCTTGCCACTCCCCACCACTCTGACCAGCCTTGGAGCTGAACCTCACCTGCTTCCTGTCAATCCAGCTCTCAGTGGAAAAATCAAGGCTAACTGAGAACAAGGAGTCTGTGGACAAGTGCTTGAGGATGCTCTGCGGAGCAGCAGAGTTAGTCTGCTGACCTCCTGGCCCGTCTTCCTCAACAAAGCAGTCCTGAGAACTGGTGCTTACTGCATTGTTTTCAGGCATTGGCATGGTAATAGATGCATTCTGGGTGATCGGGCTATCATTAGGGTCTTGTTTAAGGTTACTAGCATAAGAAATGCAGCTATCAGATGATGGTAAAGGCTCTGAAAGAAACAAAGACAAATGAACACTGTTTTAACCAACAACACATCAGCTGTGTTTTTTGAGTATGACTATTTCATCACTGGTGTCCTTCAGCAACTCTCAAACACAGAATCATGTTGAAAACTGTTTAACCATGCATCACTTTATTTTGTGGAAGTTTCACAACCAACATTATACTTTGACTCCATTCTTTAATTCGGGTTGTGAAGTCTGGTCGAATCTGGTCTAGTCTGGTCTAGCTCCTTGTTATCTTTCAGATTAATATGTTGGCAGTTCCACTAAAGTGACATTTCCTCAATAACATTCTAACTTTTTCTTTCCTCTCCCATTAATCATGACACAATGAGTGTTTCTGCAATATGGTATTGGCAGCCAAGATTTTCTTGGTTTCAACTGTCTCAAAATTGATCGCCCTTTTACTTGGTCTTGTCTCGGTCCTTGACGAAGAAGACTCAGGTCTTGGTCTTCTCTTGATCTCAAAACGCTCTGGTCTTGATCCTGACTTGGTCTCGGTTTAGATGGTCTTAACTACAAAACTGGGTATTTGTACTTTTACCTAAAGGAACAGTGTGTAACATTTAGGAGCAAAAATGGAATAAAATAGTATTAACCTTTTGCACCCCAAGTCCCCCCTACAGGGGGGATTCTAGAGGCCTTTGTGAGGTCTGTTCAAGTAATTGTATGAACCGCAAATGACTTCTACTTATATGAATGTATGTACTTTTTTTTCAAAGTTTTCTTGGGAATAAAACGTATATCTATAAAAATAAATAATTTAAAATAACCTTTCCTTCCCTTTTCTTCTCCTATAATGGGCGCCGCAGGGCTTGGGGTGGAAAAAGGTAAGTATGTTTTCTTGAATATATATATAATAATAATGTTGTAATTTTGTTACCTTAGAATGAGCTGTTTTATCAAGATAAAAAGCAGGTCCTCTTTATGGAGGCGGTCACCATGTTATTAAAGAAAGCCCAGAACGGACGAACCTACCTGCATTGGCTTACCCTGGTCGGAAAAAAAAGGGGGCACACCGTTGTTTTGGTCTCCAGGGCCAAAAAAGAAAACTGTTGGTCTTGAGGAGCTGGAACATGCATGTCTGCAAAAACTGCAATTTACAGTGTACACTCACTAAATCCTTTTTGTATTTTCACGTCAGCCAAGTTTATGCGGGATAAGTTTTAACTGGATACAATCTCCAACCTCGCTACTAGATACTGCTAAATCTTACACACTGCACCTTTAAGTAACTACAGGATCTGAATACTTAATCTACTTTAGGGCTGGCTCTTTAGTGTGGAGGATGGAGCCACCAACTTTAAACAACTTTGTTTTGTTCCCTGTATAAGTTCCCACAAAGAGTGTCTTGGAAGTGCTTTACTTATAAAACACATTACTGTTTTGATGACTGTTTCACTATTTATTGATGAATACTGGTGGCTTTGACATATGGAAGAGGTATTTCTATGCCTTGAAACAATGATTAAGAGGCCCAGTCTGCAGAATATTTGTGTTTATCATGAAGGTGTAATATCTATTTATGTTAAGACCTTGTTGTGTATGTACGATGGGTACAGTTTCCAGGATGGATAGGTATTTGATTACCTATTGACCTGTTGTGCCTTGTCTAAACTGTCACTATTTGTCTGGGTTTTTTTTTTCGTCAGATCTTTTTTCCCACAATAACATTGTTTTCATAGCTTCTGCTAAATGTTTCCAGCAGCTACAAGTCATGCGGTAAAGATTAAGACTTGAATGTATTGGAATGCGATTCTGTGTAATCCTCTGGCTTGTCGGGAAGCCTTGTGTATTTGGACTTCCCTTCACTTTGACAACACGTGGGAAAATCTGTGGTATCAGCTCACTGGTTCATTTCAAGGACCGGTAGAAAACACAAATATTGGCACAAACACTGAAGCAAGAACTTCAATTAAATTCCAATAATCATCTGTTGTGTACAATTGGCAAATGGCTGTGGTTCATGAGCTATTCCATATTTTGAAACCAGCACTATTAACTACAAAGAACCTGCATGGAATTGTATTTTTCCCTTTTCCCATGTCACTAAAAATACTGTCTTCGAAATTGAAAAACAAGATGGAATGTAATCATATGATTAAATTGTTAGGAATCACAAGCCAGTACATGCCTTCCACTGCCATGCAAACCACTGTTCATGCCAACATGCTGATCACAGGAAAGGTTGAAACAGCTGAAGCGCAAAGGACCCACAAACCTGGATTGCTAAAAAAACAGACTTACATTGGTTTGTAATGTAACTGCTTTCACAATGTGTCCATCATGGCGTCCACTCAATTTAAAACACATGATGTATCATGAGATCAAGAAATCTACTCACACTCAAAATATATATTCCGAACAGCACAAACTGAGTCAACAGAAGGAAGCTTACCCTCGTTCTGTGTTGGCGTTGGATTCACTGCTCCGTCCAATAACTGACCATCCTTGTTTTCAAAACTTGCAATCCTGTCACTGTTGAATGGATTTTGTCTTTGCTTGAACAAAAGAAGATTGATAAATACAACACCTCCATGGACTCACACTCACAACCTGTTAACTGGTTTCTCCAGTCAGAATCCTACCTTTGTGGGTGACTGTAAAACTGCTATACTTGTATCTTGTGGTGTTTCACGTGACTTCTGGTTTTCATATCTATTAGAATAGACAAAGACCACAAGATGCAAAGGCAACTTCTGAAGATAGGGAAACTTTCAGTGGATTTAAAAAATAATTAGTCTAATCTTGATTTGAAAATTTGCGTTATGTTATGTAAGTGCATTACACTTCCTTCTATACATGTTTTGGCCAATAAAAAAATAATCTCCTAAATAAAAAACAATGTCTGTTTTCTTGTTTTTTAAACTCTCCTTTCCATCTAATGTTCCATGGGATAAATGATTACAGTTAGATATAGTTACTATTAAGAACGGGCAGGTCCATTCTTACGAATTGGGGCAGTGCAGAATATGTCTGATACTCCTCAGAGGCACTGGAGAACATCAGCATGTGAGACTTGACCTCGTAAGAAGATTACTTCAGGGCTGATTACTAAGTATCCATTTAGTGCGTGCACAACTCCACACAATCACACCCAAATAATCTGGTCCACTATTGCAGCATGTGATAGAGCTCAAAACCGACTACACAGACCAAATATTTTGTTCATGCTATGTGGAGTTTTCTAAATGTATACAGAGTTTAATATTTGTACTTAGAGCTGCAGGATTTTTCCTTCAACATACACTTTCTGAACCAAAATGGAATTTTAAATCTTGCAAACAATGTATGAAGAGCATACATTGGGTAAAATCTCCTTTAAATTTAAAATCACAGGCAGACTGGGGGGAAAAAAGTGTCCCTGGAGTTACTGTCAGATACCGACCCATTCAATACACGGCGCCTTCACACAGTACACCACCCACTCCGCCACAAGACACCACCACAAGCATATGGGGCGTGGGGGCCAACCCACGGAGCCAACGCACGGAGCCGCTCATAATGACGAGAAAAAAAAGGAGACGCCGTGAGCAAGCCACGTTAACCACCAGACTCTCCTGCCGAGCAACGCTCAATTACGCAGCACCTAACCGGCACAGGCAATCACAGCGCATGTTAATGGTCACGTGGGCCCTGTCACCAATCACATATCCAGGGTCTCGAGAAAGCTGTTTCATGTATTTTAACCAGGCTAATCTTATATAAATAAATAAAAGTGAAATGTGATTGGATTAAAAATGCTTTTAAACAAGTCCCAATAAGCCATACCAGAGGCCTGAAGGAGCAGAGGAACAGATGAAGGCACAGCTGCACAGCTGCAATGAGAAAATAAGCTAATAGGGAAAAAATAATTATAATACCGTTCATCACTGGGCTGCGTGTGCGGCTCTTGAAGGATTCCACAGAGTGCAGGTGGGACGAACACTTCTTTGTTCACACTGCTGACAAAACTGGGCTTCTCAGGAGATATCTGGGAGAGCTCCACTGCAGCACAAACACACAGCTACTGTTAGAGAAGGTTAGCCATTCATTGTAAAGCTCACTGTTGGTATCCAATACAACAAGTCCACACGCCAATGATGTGTGTTATCAGGAGACACATTTAACAATCTGTAATTTAAAAACGACCTTGGGAATACCCCAAATTACTCCTAAATCGTTGCACATTTGTAAATGTTATTTTTCATTTGTAGATAATGAAATACACATTCATAAGTTGGATCTGTGATATTAAGGATAGCAATGACTAACATATAGTCAGTGGTTTCTGCGAGTGTCTCATGGAGGCCCTGATGATCTCGGAGCCATGGATGCGATCCTGATGTCGCAGCTGCTTGGTCTCGTAGAACCATTCTCCAGTCATGTATCTCAGCCGGCCCCGGTCACTCACAGTCTTCTGCAGGTTCCTGAATGCAGACACATTAATGGGACATGTACAGTCACAACTTCTTTATTCAGAGCACCTGTTTCAAAATGTTGAGATTAGAAAATAAGAAGTATTTTATTGCATTGCTTTTTACTAAACATTTTCACAAACAAACAAACATGTCTTTGCTGTGTTGCAAGCAACATTTCCACCTGCATCTGTAACTTGGTAGCAAACACAAGTAGGTTCTGCAGACAGAAATGTAATCTGTTCTGTGACAGATCACACTTAAAGAGGGCTCAGTTTGGACATAGCACAGAGGACTCACTGGACGCGTTGCTCCTCAGCCTGCTTCAGTTTAGCGTCTCTCTTCAACACAGTCCGGATGCTCTGCTGCTCCTCCTCCGTCAGGAAGCTCAGGTCGATCATGCTGCGGCCTCAGCTTTCCACTGTTTGGAGTTAGTGTATAGAGGCTTCATGTGGTTCTTCTTGAAGCTCACAAAGATCTTGCCCTGTTCTTTAAGTCAGTATAAGGTCATGTGTGATCTGGGCTTTATCCATTGTATAACATGAGTGCTCCTTATTGTCGGCTTCTTTAAACACCAGTTTAAACTGAAAGAACATAAAAGAATATCATTAATTTTGTTATCAGAGATTTACAGAAGAAAGTCTGTTTCTCTCTGTGCATCCTTCAACAGACAGAGCTGGCATGATAGAGGGATTGGTTGATTAACAGCTGTCGATCAACATTAGCAACATTTTTATAATTGATAATAGTTTAAGCTAGTCACTGATAATACATTTAAGATTATTCCGGTTTAGACTGTTATTTATTTGCTCATTTTGCTTTAACATGTCAATTAGGGGTCTATAAAATTGTGATCTGTATATTGAGCGGTATTAAAATGATCAATAGATGTTGTTAACAGTTCAATAGGCCTCCAACAAACAAACAATGACACAGTAGGAGATGAGAATACACTGACAGTTAAAAAAATCCTATTAATTGTGCGTTGTGATATTCAAAAGCTGAATGTGAAATGGATAGGCATAGGACGTTATGTAAAATGTCATGTTTAGATTATTAGCTAAAATAATTGCGATTCACAATATTATCTCATACATACGCATACAGGTATCACTTTTCTACATTTAGCTATAAAACAATGAATTTATTGCATCAGTGAACATCCTTTTTCAGTGAAAAACAAGCAATCTGAGGGTAATTTCATAAGCCCACCTGCAAAAATCGGATGAATAAAAAAATAAAAAACATATTTATTAATTAGCTTCTCTTTTTCACTTCTCTACCATGATCGTGAGGAAGATAGATTTTTAAAGTCATTCATTTGAGAATACTCCTAATTATCTTGAGAACAGAAATTTATAACATTCTACGTCACCTTTTAGTGTCCCCTGGAAACACTTCCTGTTGGATTGTGTGCTACTTGCAGTGTGTTTCTGAACTTTCTGTATTTAGTTGTGTTTTCTCTATTTGCACGTGTTTTCTTCATCTACAGTCTGCTGAGCCGGTCTACAATAATAACATGATCTGTGTTCCTCTATACAACAGCTCATACAAATCATTCCTACCTTTTTCACCTCTGCTCTCACTCTCCTACCGCTTCTTGTGTATGCCACACAAACAGTATCAGAAAACCTAGCTATATACACCTTACCTGATAAAAATGATCAGTTTTTGAGTTTGTGTCGTAAACCCCACTTGAATACAGCTTACAACATAGCTGCTGCTTTTCCTTTAAGAGAACACAGCATCTCTGGGAGGAGTGTACATGTTCTAACATGGCCCACTGAAGAGAGACTTGTTGGAATCTGTTGGAAACCTCACTTGATTGGAGTGAGAAAACGCTTCATTGTGTTCAAATGAGCACACCTGTATTTGGTAAATGTTCTCTCTGCTAAAGAAATAAATGAAAGAAAATGGTAATTATATAATTATAACTTGGAATGGGTTGTGGTTGCATAATGTTTTCTCCCATTGTTTATTCATGATCCAAGTTCATAAAGTTGTAATCCCTCCTACTCCAGAGTACAAGGCTGCATGAAGACTAAGCTGTAAGAATCCCTTAATAACATGCTTTTTCCTGGTTAAACTCTAGCTAGTTGATGTGGGAGAACTTCATTTTTTAACAGAGAAGAATGTTGCACGTCCAGTTCATTTAAATTACGTATTTCCTTGTTGTGATAGTGATATTTTATTTCTTCACCACTGCGCTTCCTGGAGAGAAACTGAAGAGTTAACATGCTACGTTATTGTGTTTTTGCAAATTCATTTATTGTAAACAAGACACTGTCTCTGTAGCACCAGGTTTTACACTCAAAGCTGCAGTGGTGACACAAATCCATCCAGCCATTTGCACTGACTAACCTTGACCAAGTGAGGATGAAGAGTGATCTAAAAATGGTGACCACTAGTTTGAGGAACACTACCAAACCTCAACCACTCAATGTTTTTAGTTCAAGGTTGTTTAATGTGATTTACTGCAGTTCATGCATGAAAAATGCATGAACGTAAAGATTTCTTAAATGTAATGTAGATATGTCTTCTGATACCTGGTTAATATTTAGTCACTTACAGACTTTTAGAAATTGCTGTTGAAGGACTGTTCAGTTAATATCACTGAAAATATGATTGTATAGAGTCAACACACTAAATGGCATGTTTCTGTCCAAACAGTATGGCTGGGGTTACTGCATTGAAATAGATGACATTCATTTTAATAAATTGTTCAGCAACCATGGATAGAAAGTAGAAAACTGAAGAAATACAAAGTTACAGGTTTATTCCTATTGTTTCCAAGTTAACAATCCACACCATATTCCTCATGTGTTTTAACAAGACAAACCAATGATTTAATAGTATGTTGTTACATTTGCAATCTGCTATGTGACCAGTTTACAACAGGAATAATAACAATAATAATAATAATAATAATAATAATGTAGTTTTTCATGCTGAACCTTTTTACTAACTACTACTCCCAAACTGCACTAGCAGTGCAAGAACAATAGCTTCCAAAGGGGAGAGGAGTGCAGCAGCAACAGAGAAGACTCACCTCTTCACGTTCCTCCTGGCTGGGTGAAAACTAACCTCCTCCAACTGGATCCGGTAGCTTCTGCCTCTGGGAGGAGCTGCAGACCCGGAGCAGAGAGCAGGGGGCGGTCAGCCTGATACAAGTCTTAAGGGCGTGGCTTCTATGTGATTGACAGCTCACTCGTGTTTCGGTCTAAGAACATATATTGCATAACTATATTGATATTACTCCACACATTTTGGATTGCAAATCACTTTGTACTATACAACATATGTTGTACAGCTTTAGTTAATGTCAGGTTTGGAATACAAATACAGAAATAGATACCGATCAGTTAAGTATATGAAGTAACAATTTGAATGCAGAACTTTTTCTCAGACTAGACTTTGATACTCATGTGTTTTGCTTTTACTGATGTAAAAGTTCTGAGTATACTTCCACCTCTGCATTCAGGTCAGAAGAATTTTCTATGACACGTTAAAATCTAATTACGTGTGAAGAGGTGATTGTCAGTGTTGTCCAGCAGAGAGCAGCAGCATCCTGCTTATGATAAATACAACAATATTTTGTATTTATGAAAAGGTGAAAAAGCGCTTCATGTCTCTTCAGATGGAGATGTGCTGTTTATCTCTATACGAGTGCTATAGAGGAAGAACACAAAGAGGAGCAATGAGGAGGACGTACTACAGCAGACGAACCAGGAGGCCGGCAATTTGGAGCCAGGGCCCTCCACCTCAGGCTTTGGATCCTCCGCACAGGAAAAGAGGACTACATGATCATCAGGGCCCTCCACCTCAGGCTTTGGATCCTCCACACAGGAAAAGAGGACTACATGATCATCAGGGCCCTCCACCTCAGGCTTTGGATCCTCCACACAGGAAAAGAGGACTACATGATCATCAGGGCCCTCCACCTCAGGCTTTGGATCCTCAACACAGGAAAAGAGGACTACATGATGGTCAGGGCCCTTCACCTCAGGCCTGGGATCCTCCACAAATAGGTGCAGAGAAGGACTACATGATAGGCAGGGCCCTCCACCTCAGACCTTTTCTTAGTCTTTCATACATTGATTTTCTTTTTGTGTTATCCTGATGATGCAATCAATGTGTTATCCTAAGGTAACAATCAATGGTCGTCATACTTTTTATTTTACGTTATGTTTTATGTTTATGTTATTCATCATTATAAAGGTATTAATGTTAATACCAGATAAACTTAAAGATAGGCTAGTAAAAGTCTCACTTACGAGTAATTCAAAGATTGTTTATTGATTCACTGTATTCTCAATACTTTACAGTTATTTTTAGGTAAGGTTTTGGCGGCTATGCCAGACAGAGGTCAACATTACTAACAGAAGTCTCTAAGTGTCTGGAAGACTCTAGAACTAGATGAGAAGTGTGAAGGACTACAGGACCAGATGACAAGAGTAGAGGACTACTGGACCAGATGACAAAGGTGGATTACCCTTGTGGATAGGACCAGATGAGAAGTGTGGAGGACTCTAGAACCAAATGAGAAGTGTGGAGGACTCTAGGACCAGAGGAGAAGTGTGGAGGACTCTAGGACCAGAGGAGAAGTGTGAAGGACTGTAGGACCACAGGAGAAGTGTGGAGGACTCTAGGACCATGGCTCTGCTGATGCCCCTCTTCTCTCATTCTTCCGCTGACATGGACTGTCGCTATTTGGATTGTGTTCCATGCCTACTACTATTACATGAATAGTTTCTGTCATATTCATGTAATGTGCTGTGACTAGTATGTAGCTCATTCTGGTCACATGACATCTATTGCTTCTGTTCATCTGGGAAGAGGGGTCTTCCTCTGTTGCTCTCTCTTAGGTTTCATCCCTTTTTTCTCCGTGAAAGGGTTTTTACTATTTTTATTTGGGGGAGTTTTTTTCTGATCCAATGTAAGGTCCTGGGACAGGGATGTGATGTGTACAGATTGTAAAGCCCTCCGAGGGAAATCTTGTATTTGTGATTTTGGGCTATACAAAATAAACTGAATTGAATTGGATAGCAGCAGATGAGAAGGGTGGAGGACTACACAACCAGATAATAAAGCAAGAAATGATCCTTTATTGATCCACTTGAGAAATTATTCTCAGCATTTGACCGATCCTTATAATTAAGGAGCAGTGTGCCCTGGGAATAATAATGTAGCTTTTGTTTGTGTGTTTTTGTGGGTACATTATTGGTACAGCACTCTGCATTTTGTAGTGCAACCATGTTGTATAATGACAATAATATAATCTTCTAACCTTGTAAATGTGATTGTGAATGTTGTAAAGTAGCCTCCTTACGGTACAGCATGGGGTACAACATTGTAGTCACAGTACAGCATGGGGTACAACATTGTAGTCACAGTACACCATGGGGTGCAAAATTGTACTCACAGTACACCATGGGGTACAACATTGTACTCACAGTACACCATGGGGTGCAAAATTGTACTCACAGTACACCATGGGGTACAACATTGTACTCACAGTACACCATGGGGGACAACATTGTAGTCACATGACACCGTGGGGTGCAAAATTGCACTTACAATATAGGGTACATCCAACATGTAACATCAACTCTAATCTTGTGCTCTCAAATTACAATCTCAGAGACTTTGGCTGGAAAATAAAAAACAAAATTGTTGCAAATATGAATATATAAATATAGTATCCTATTACAAAATAAGATTTTGACAGTGCTAGTTGTCCTTTAGCAAGCGGTAATACGAGGAAACCTCAGTTGATCTGATGGCTACAGCTGGTTTCTTTGATGGAGGCCATCGGAGCCCAAGTACTATACATATGTTTAATTATATAAGATTAAGTAATAAACCATAAACTCATAAAATGTTAACCAAGCAACATAAAAATATGGTAATCTACATCAAATGTGATCACAGTGCCAGCTCTGCACAATAGCATTATTCTTATTATGAGATGGATATTATGAGATGGATGTTTACATGGATAACCATGATAGATATATTCAAATGTCTCATGTAAATATCTGGTTTGACACAATAACAGCATGGAAGCATTGGAAAACCGACATAGGTCTTCACAATGACATGAGGCAACTAAATAAAAACATGTAAAGGTATACTAATGGTTTAGTCAACAATTCCGATAAGTAATACAAATTGATGACTGATTATTGTCACAATACATACATACTTAAGTAATTAATCAGGGGGAAGACTTACAAACTCATTACTCATTGATTCACAGAAGTTAGTGGAGATCAAAAACAGAGCAATAAGACTGGACTTACATATTGGATATATACTCATCATGGACACGTGACAACAAATTAATAAAATAACAAAATAAGTAACCATCACATCAACTTAAAAGGTGATGATATGTCCATGTTATGTTAACAACTTGTTTCCACTGGCACAAAGGGCCAGAAATCTAATAAATACAATAATTCCAAGAACAATAAACAGCACAGAGCAATACCAAAACAATTATATTTATTTTGTACAGCCCAACATTTAAAATTTGCCTCAGAGGGCTAAAACCAGTGGCAGACAACTTAAAACAGCAAAACACCACAAGGTGGCAGAAAAGCTTCACTCTCCAGTCCACCATTTTTCATTTCCAAAATTTAAATAACTATGGAAGACCATAGCCGCCACAAAAAAATAAATAATTATGACTCTTTATATCATGATTTTAACTGTATTATCTCATAATTATGACTTTTCTGTGGTGGAATGAACTTCCACACACTCAAGAGAAGAAATGCAATAAAACACCAAATAGCAATTTCCCGGGATTTTCTTCACAACATAAAAACATTTGCATTTCTTTCATTTTCTCACAATCCTATATACTTACAAGCATTTTATATTAGTAATGGATTTTTCGCACAGACTATACAAATATCAGAGTGCTCTTTTTAATACATGTTAGTGTACATATGTTTTCAGCTTCCCAGATAATCTTTATCTAGAGGTAACTCATTGAGGAAGGGAAGGATTGGTCACAGAAGGTTTGCTGAAAAAGGGAAGGTCTCAGTTAAACAGCGAGGCTTCTATTAACTCGCCTATTCATTCCATCGTGAAAGTGTGTCACACAAACGCACACTTGCATCTTTCTCCTGCTGCATCCAGACTGAGGGGAAGTGGCAGCACAACAAACAATCTTCTCATTGCTGGTGGAGGCTTTGCCAAGCAGGATGTAGCTTTTATATTAAGGTCCGTCTGTGTGTGTGTGTGTGTGTCTATGTGTGCGAGTGTGTGTTGCACATGGATGCACCTGTGGCTTCAGCAACAGTGGACTCCATAATGATCTAGGGTGCGACCACTTGGATCCCCGACCACTCAGTTTTCACAAATGTTATTCCTGAATGCCGCCATTAAGGGGAAACTTCACAAATGTCAATCAAAAAAGTCAATTCATTTGTACTGATATACTCTAATTAAATTACTATGAATTTGTTGAAGCATGTCTCCTGTAGCTTAGAATTTTGTGAAGTATGTGACGAAAAGGTCAGTGATGTCATCGTAATTTCAGTTTGGACTGGGAACTGACACTATGAAAAGCCTATACACTAGTGTTGAGCTGGAGCTCACATTATTGCAACGTCTCAAGTTTCACAATGTTGGAGAACTACGGTGGCCTTCAGGTACCTCATCGTGAAAAGCCCTCCATAGAGCCGCTGTTTGGTTTGTCCTTCCGGGGCTACTGCAAAGACAGACGGGTGCACTACAGCAGACCAGTCCAAGCTCACAGAAAGACAATTCTTAGTTTCAGGTTAATGTACTCTATATCCCACAATTCATGCCATTGGAAAATGACAACCCTTTACAAATCCGTCTCTAAATGAAGATCAGAAATTTTTGCTTATATAAGCAACTTAGCAGCAAACACATTATTTAGACATGTCTCTAAAAACATTTTTCCCCGTCATCACCATGACTTCCAGGATGCTCATGGAGATTCAGTAAATCTCCTGCTGGCTTTACTCCCCCACCTTAAGACCCCATTAGGGTCATGGCGACTCTTCATTCGTCTCTAAAGTTTCGTCAAGTATTTTGTGTTGCCAACCTCAGACATTGTCATACATTTTCTTTTGATAAATAAATAGGGAGCCACATAGTGTGGAAGCTTGCACTTTATTGGAAAAAAGATCAAACAAACCAAAATATAATCTGCAGGAACAATACAGCAAATATGCTCAGTGAATGTATTCAGGGCCACTTTAATGTTCAGACCATCTTTCATACCTGCACTCGCCCGATCCTGTGATTGGCAGGGAAAGTTTATATACACAAAGCACCGATCAACAGTGCTCTATTCTCCTGAACTAGAACCCCCCTCTGCTACCAGTCTGACCCGAACCTCGACCCGGAGCCTCACCAGGCCCCACATCGTGCTGAATGCCCAAGTGCTTGCCTATGGAAACACGATCTGCGCATGAAAGGGACCCTGCACATTCAGGCTGGAACTGGGCATCCGGGAGCTTTGTTAAATGTCAGAATAAATGGCATGCCAAAAGCGTCAAAAGCATAATTGCAGATTCCCTTTCCAATGCAATGCTGCCCCCATCACAACATTTAGTGCTGTTGCTCATGTGAAAAATGTTCCCTTGCCAAATTTGTAGAAATCATCCCGTTAATGAACGATTACATTCATTCCCATCCTTAGTGACCCTCCAGCCACAGACAACTGTACAAGGTATCATAAGAGTACAGAGAATATTTAGTGCCAAAAGCAAAACAAGTCATCTCTTCATCTTCTTTATATTAACTTCTTTTTGAACAAAAAAAACAAAACTCAATCACTCAAAATCAAAATCTACAATCAATCATACCTATGTATAAACCTGAAGACCGTCCACAAGGAGATCAGTGACTAGTTACATTTACTTTATTTTGTCATCTTTTCTACAGGTAATCATAAATAAATACAAACATTACACAAGGAATGTCTACTGCAAACAATACATACAAAAGTGTGGTATAAAGAGGAGTTTGCAATTTCTTTCCTAATTTAGGGATGCTTTCAGAAGGTATTATGATAATCAAAAGACGACAACTCAAACAATGTGTATTTGACAAAAACCCAACTTTTCTTTTTTCTCCAGGTACATAAACCGTGACGTCACAGAGCTCTCCCCATTGGTGTTGTGTTTCTTAGTCCAGGATCAAATAGGGCTTGATCCCTGTCCTCATGGGTCTGAATGGCAGCACTCTCTTCTCCTTCCATGACTTTGACATGATGGGCTCAATGTCCACTGCGATGCCAGTCTGAGATGTCAGAGCGCTTCTAGTCACCGTGGTTTTATTCAACAAGTCTTATTTGGGCCTTTTACTCCCAGAGAGAGGAGTTCAGTAGAAGCAAAGGCATGTTTGTGTGGATAGTCGTCTTCTCCGTGAATCCTCTTCAGACGGGGAAGACCCCTCCCCCTTCAGGTTACATAAAGTGCATCTAGTGATTAAAAAACAACAGTGTCATATACACACACGGATCGGTTATCACAGCTTATAAAGTTTTGACACACACACACACACACACACACACACACACACACACACACACACACACACACACACACACACACACACACACACACACACACACACACACACACACACACACACACACACACACACACACACACCTCTTGTGTCACCAATCGTATGTTTTAAGTACTGTATATAAATTCACTAGCTAAAATGCTCTCACAAGCTCTTGTGGCATTTTGTTATGAATCAACTTTTTCAGATTTGAGCGCTCTGACCCACACAGATGAGCTCAACCTATGCGCTGACCTGCTGTGGAGAAACACAACTGAAAACAAAGCTCGTCCGAGGCAGAACCAAAAGGAAGTGGACCCACAGAGCTGAGCCTTTACTGCATTATAGAAGAATCCACCACACACATACTCGAAGCTCTGATGTGGAAGGATCGGGACATTGTAGAAGCAGACAGCTGTTACCTGTGCACCTGGACTGGGGCCAAAAGGGTTGGCTGGCCTCATCACTGGCTGGCTGTACATCATAGTGGGCTGCGTCGTCATCATCATGGATCCTCCGTGGGGAGGCTAAGCGGAGAGAAAGGAAAATGCAGCAAGGCTGGATTACACAACCTACAACCAAAAAAAGATCTAAATAAGGTCCCTGATTTAATCTTCAGCTGTACTTAAAAAAAAGAATTCTGAAGAAAACCAGCCTGTTCAGTGATGATGACTTGACTAACCATCACCCAGATACTTTAAGGGCTCTCGATTCAGTCCGTTGTGCTGGCAGAAGGTGACACATTTACTGGCATTGAGTGAACAGACAGATTCATCCCATCTGAGGTAGCACACGAAAGTGTTACACTCACGTTTAAAGATGAAATAAATATGGTTCATGTTAACAGATACTTTCTAGAATAAAAGTCATTTCACATTACATACTAATAGATATGTTAGACATTCAAGGAGGAGACTGTGTGTGTGTGTGTGTGTGTGTGTGTGTGTGTGTGTGTGTGTGTGTGTGTGTGTGTGTGTGTGTGTGTGTGTGTGTGTGTTTACCATTGCATATGCCATCATGCCTGTCGGTGTGGTTGCAGGGAAGGCCATCACAGATGGTGCCTGAGGGGACAAGAGACAAGATGATTCCTTCTACAGAATCAGGACACGAACAACCCAACTCACTGTTCAGTTTGTTAATAGAGAAACACTTTCAAGTCAGACCTCAGCATACATGTAATAAGAACAACTCAAATTAACCTATTCAGGAAAATGTCATGATGATGGATTCAGAAGCCTAATACATCCCTACACCAATTTTCAGATGTCCATCTAGCCTGGAAATCATATGCAAGACATTCTTCCTAATAATCACACCTTTTGCCTTTTAATTGTGAAAAATACAAAGATTCTAAGATTAATCCAAAATTAACAATTGCAATTACTTTGATTAAATACATACACTATCTTTATCAGGAATAACCAAATGCCTTAAGGATGATGGTGTGGAATCACAATAATAAGATGTGCCATAACAAGAAAGGAACACATCAGTTGAGACATACCAAACGATCTCCAAGGTTGCAAAGATACATCGAAACCACGTTAAAATGATCATTAAATGGAAAGGCACCACCCACCAAAATCAGAATGTCAATCTACACTACCTACATGATCATGAGAGAAGACCAACAGGGGGCATGACATAAGAATGTCAAAGATAATGCAAACATGTATAGGAGGGTCTATCTGAAGGATCCTGCAACCAACTGGCAGAAAGGTTTGTGTTCTGATGAAACTAAAACATTACTTTAAAAGCTAAATGTTACATTTAGGAAAAAAAAACAGTAACCATCTCAAACAACACAATCCAGTTACGGTCTTGTGAATCCCCAAAACATGAAGGTGGAAAGAAGTCTTATTAAAAATGTGTAAACCCTACCAAATGACTTTCAGGGCTTCTATTGTTATCAGATGTATTTTAACCATAGAAGGAATCAAAAAGGAGTGCGTTGAGTCTTGGGGGTAGAAGTTGGTTGCTGGCAGGTGCTCCTTGTGGAAGGAGTTTAAAGAGAAGTACAGACCCTTTCCTTTTCCTTGCTTGCTTGCTTCCCCAACAGCCCCTGCAGTGATAACAAACCCAGATTTGTCTCCCGCCCAGCCCTCTCGGGAAGGATACATTTCAATAACTATTCAGTCATTGGCGAGGGAGGCGCAAGTGAGTCAGACATGACGCTGGTGCCAAAAATGGTGCTTTCATCACAGACTGCGCTTGTTTCATTGCACCGAGAGCTCTCCTTCAGAATTCCTCCTCACAGACAATGTATGCCTTGTCTCAGGGAGCTCTCACTCAGCGTTCCTCAGTCAGTCAAGAACGACATGATGAGGCTGGATCTCTGCATCACATTAGAGTCCTTCTTTAACGACTGATGGATGTTGTGTCTCTGCTTGTTCGTAGATCAGCTTCAAGTCGCCAACTCTTTCTTCCTGGCTTCCTCAGAACACTAATCAGCCTTTGATCATGAGCTGACATTTGGCCACATCATCAATAACTCATGTGTGCTTTCATCACAATCTCTCACACACACACACACACACACACACACACACACACACAGTGTTCTGCAGGATTACTGTCAGAGGATCCGTTTCAACGGTTTACCAAAGGGGAAGTTCAGATTAAATTCATAGATTGAAATCAAAAAGTTTGAAGCTGTAGTTTGAAGTGAAGTGTTTTGTATTTATTTATAGTATACTTTCAACAGTTCAAATATTTTTCAATTTGAAGAAAACGAATTTGCCTTGATAATAAAAAAGGCTTTCTTCAATGTTTTTTTTCTGTTGCGAGTTGGCATTGTAAAACCCAACACCTTTATTAACTAATATGAGCAGGTAGTGTTGTGTTGCATGTACTATATGATGAGGAACTGGAAATGTCACCGCAACAGACCATGTGTAGTCGTGGTTTGTCATGCAACTTTTTCACAAATGAGAATACAAAGTATTTTTTGGAGTTTAGTGTTTTCCAAGTTAACTAGAAATTGTTACTTTAACATGCTTGGGCATGTTTGAGAAAAACTAAACAATAAATCCTAAAAAACAATTCTGGGATAATTATCAAAGCTCTTATTGGATTTGGGACCTCATCAGCAATGCTCTGGTAGTTGTTCCTGATCACAACAATCAGCTCACTGATCCTACTATGACCATGGGAAAACCGCAATGAAAGCATGCAGTCTGAAATCAATCTGCAGTTATGTGAAACAAGAGGAATAAAGCTCCAGAAACACTCAAACTGCCACTATTCAATCGGTTATCACGGGCAGACACAAGAGGTAGGGACTTTTATGACACCCGTTAACCAGAAGAAAGGACTCTGTAGCCTAGAAAGCACAGGAAATAACATCCAGGAACGCCTTAGTTCCACCTGACTAGAACAGACAGATGGACGGGGCAGAAAACAGAGTTGACATGGCAGTAACCTGATATTGGTAAAAAGTCATTTGATTAATTTAGCTTGCTGTCCAATATTCTTAGAACTTCTAAGAACAGGGTTTATCAGTAAAGGTTGCAAGACTGCCATTGGCAACCATCCATCATCCATCCATCCATCCATTTTCCGCCGCTTAACCGGGGTCGGGTCGCAGTGGCAGCACACCCAGCAGACCGACCCAGGCTTCCCTCTCACCCGCAACATTTTCCAGCTCGTTCTGGGGGACCCTGAGACGTTCCCAGGCCAGCCGGGAGATATAATCCCTCCAGCGTGTCCTGGGTCTTCCCCGGGGCCTCTTCCCAGTTGGACGTGCCTGGAAAACCTCTAATGGGAGGCATCCAGGAGGCATCCGGATTATATGCCCGAACCACCTCAGCTGACTCCTTTGAAGTAATTGGCAACCAAATATTGTTTTTTGGTCGACATCACTACTTATTAGTGTATGAAAAACAGGGAAACAGAAATGTGCCAAACTGATCTCCTTTTGGATGTTTATTGGTTGGGGAATAGAAGCAGACCGGTGTGCCCTACCATGGCTGCAGCGTTCCACGTGGTAGAAGGAGCCGTCTTGGGTTGCCAGTTGTTTCCACCAGTCAGCTTCTTCTCACCAGGCTGACTCCAGTGGAGATCACTACAGAGGTCAAGTCAAAATGTCTGTCATGTTTAGTATGCAGCACCAGGGATATGAAGTTACATGTGACTTGAGTGCACTCACTTCTTTGCTGTGCCGTTGCCAATTCCCAGATCTAAGGAGGACAGATGCAAATTAAGATATGCACCACAACAAAAGACTTTATTAACACAAAGCAGAACATGTAGAAAGACTAATGTAATGTTCCTTTACTCATAACATTTTATGCTAATTTTAAATATTTATTTCCATGCTATAACTGTATAAATGTTATTTTTACTGTACAGATTACGCCTCATCAAAAGGTGCTTATAGCACAATTAGTTGTTTTAAAAAAAACAAACAACAATTTTTTAAAAGGTAACTTACTGCCGACAAGGTTGGCAAGTGATGAGTCCAGGTCGTTGGAGACCAGTTTGTGGGCCTGTTGGTCGTTCAGGGTCATGCCCAGACCCTGACTAGGTGAAGATGTCACTGTGGGTTTGAGGATGCCACCTAAAACATCTCAATCAAAAAGGGGGCAGGACAAAGGGAAAGGAAGGGAGGCGAGGGTGAGAGGTTGGGGGCCCAGAACGCACGCACGCACGCACACGCTGAGGCAGGACAGCAGGGCTCACAGAAAAAAGGAAAAAAACTGAGTAAGAGGAGTGTGTGTTGAGTCAACTCACCCAGTCATGCACACGCCATGCAAAAAGCCAAAGCCCCAGAGAGTGTTTAACCCCAGGAGACAAGGGAGGAGAGAAACAAAATGATGTGAGACTGTGAGCACCCAGTGAACTTTTGCAATCAATGAGCGTGTCAGATGGTATAATTACTACGAGTCCTCACACACTCCAGTGACAGTGTTCTATAAAAACATCCTTTCAGATCTTTCACGGACTTGCAGATTTTTTTTAAATTATTTTTTTTACAGCATACAGTATGAACGTGCATTGTGTTCTGCGTCCTGATTTGCTAAGGGACTGTACTGTACACCCTTGTCAATCAATCTCCTCCGTGCAGTGTCTCCTGTCAGTACAGAATACGTTCGGCTAAAAAGACAGTGGAGCGGCGCCAGGACAAAGAGGCACGGTCAGAGGACCTCGTAGATTGATCATTAAAATGAAATTTGTTCAAAATGTTTGGGCTTATTTTTTTTAATCCACGTAAGTTTGAACCTTGAGTGTTTAAATAAGAGAGAAATGTGAGAAAATGTTAATGCCTGTCTGAGAAAAGTGTATAAAAGTGTGTGGTTAGGGGTTTTACGGCCTTAAAACATGTATAACAATTGTAAAAAATAAAGCTGATTACTTGCTGGATTTCGTCTTTTGCGGGTTATTTTTAGAAAATATCCCCGCGATAAACGAGGGACCACTGTAAATCACAATTTTTCATTTCCTCAAATCCATCTCAGTGTTAAATACATGTACAGGGTTTCAGTGTTTCCAGTAATGGACATATTAGTTAGGAATTACACTAATGAGTATTTAAGCCAATGAGCATTTAAAGAGATATTTGGATTTTGAAATAATTAATTTTAAAAAAGTGATCGCTGGGCTTTTGTAGAGTTTGCAGCACATTGAAAATAACAATAGCCAGTATACAAAGATTCTGCAAGTGAGACCATCTCAGCTGAAATGACTCTACAGCCACACATAACGCAGTGAAACAGCGTCATTTTCTGCACATGTGCATGCAAAACATAAATATGTGGTGAGATGACAGAAGCACATAATTGTTTGGATATTCAACAATAAGTGGAAAAAAACATTTCAAGCGCATCACAGATGGCAGTCATCACTATTTCTTCGCTAGAGTGAGTGTTATATTAATTTCATGGACAAAAAATGTCTTTGTCATTAAGGATCTCTCATTGACCCTGTGGGTTGTAAGTAAAATACTGTCTGGGTTGATTAGCCGGGATTAAAATTGTAAAAAGAGGGGAAATAGGCAATCATGTCAACAATAAGTCAAATGACCTGATAAGTCAAGTATTTGGGATATGCTTAGAACATTCATAGTCCACATAACCACACAAACTGACAAACAAATCAAAGTCCAACACTTTGATTTCCTATAGCCTCAGCATGATCCAATGGACTTGCAACCTGTCCCTCAAACCTTAAGGTGGCAGCAGAGTACATGAAGTCTGCTGGCTCCCAAAGGGCAATGGGGAATATATAGTGTCAATGTGTGTAAGGATATCAGTCCTACCTGTAGCATCCAGATTGTTAGCGTTGACATTGTTGCCAAATACTAAGTCAAAGTCGACGTTAAGGCCTCGAGAGTTCTGTGGCTGCTGTGTTGGGGAGGCTGGAAACCCTATTGAGGCAAAAAAGAAAAATTAACTATAAGCATCCAAATATTGACAACGCCATACCACTGTTCCTCCCAACACAACCAGAAGCAAGTGGATAAACTCCAACTTTTTGAAAAAAGGTGGATAATGTGACTAGTTCTAAAAGAAAGTCTTCCAGTGTATGCAGAAGAAACACAAAACCACCCTGAACACCGTCACCACTCTTTTCGCCAAAACCAAAGAGAAAGGTTGACAATACTACAATATGGTCTTTATCCATTATCTTTCAAGGAAAATGTCCCTTCTTAGGGTTGGACAACCACTGGCGGCATACTATGCGTTAAAACCTCCGCGTCTGTTGTCTGGAAACAGCTCGATTTGTCAGAGTACGGTTCCATTTCCCAGTGTCCTCACCCATCAGAAAGCAACATTTTAATCAAATTTGCTCTTTGGATCAGCACTTCCTGGTACAGTTGCTCTAATACTACTTTCGTCTGTACAGAAGACAAATTATGCAAAGCTATAGAATAAAAACTACATACTTAAGGTTTTAGGTATTTCTTTCAAATTAAATTTAACCAGCAATATTAGAATTTGGTCCAGTGTCAAGAGGGGAAATTGGTTACCTCCTATGTATTGAGGATGAGGCCACATCCACATAATATGTTTATTTGAGACTGGTCTATTTAAAAAATCAAAATAAATAGAAATCATAAAATGTAAAATTTCACTACACAATAGCTGCTAGAATAGACAACAACGCCTGTCATCTACTTTTCATGTTGAATTAACCTGGTAGTCATCAGTGATCAAGACTGTTGGTTGTTTCTTCCGGAAAGGGAAGGACACGTGTCTGTTGAGGCCGCAAAAAAGAAGCAAACACGGGTGTCTACGTTATCGTTTTCAAAATTCTCTAGTTACAACAGAGGATTGGACGATCAGTGTAAACCCAGCAAAAGATATGCGATTTAAAAAATGGAAACGTAGTAGTGTGGACATGGCCTAAGAAAGTCGAGGAAACTTGTTTAATTCTGAGGAATTCTCAATTCTAAAAATGAAACTATTCATGGATTAGTCCATCGTGGCCTATTTCAACATGGAGCTAAAACTTTCTGATAACTGGCATTTTTTTTTCTCCAAAATAAGACATTTGGCATTTTGAGAACACCATGTTAGGCTCTGAGAAGTTCACATGGCTTGACTCACTATTTTCTGACATTTTAAATGATTAATTGTGGGAACAAAAACAATCCATAGATTGATCAATTGGCAAAAATTTTTTTAGTATAAGTGTCAAGAAACTCACAAAAACCTTATATTTACCATCCGTCTTCCTTTAGATCACAGACACATTTTTTTTAACAAACTAAACTACGGCTATGCTGTAAAAACACTGATGCCTGTCTGGACACTTCCTCAGGGGACTACGACAAATACAAGACAAGTAAGGAACATCTGGAGCATTAGATTGGATTTCACCTTGATCAACCTGGGAATACCCACCTCTGAATAGACCAGCTACAGCAGGGGACTCAGATTGGAAGAGTGGAGTGGTGTTGTAAGGGCTTGGCCCACAGAAGGAGTCTGACACACAGCAGCAACAGCAGCAGATAGGCAAAGGACCAGATGGAGAAAGAGGAGGAAGGAAGAGCGGAAAAGATTATGAAGATATGAGACCAGAAAAATTAAAGAGCGCCAAGGAAGCCGAGCAACTGTGGGAATGGTTTTTTAGCAGGGCAAAACAAAACAAAGGTCAGGATTTGCAGCTCAAAAGCAGAGGAAGCTGGCACTCATCACATAGCTGCCCTGAGTTTTGCCTTTGTATTTAGTCTCACAACTATAGTGTCTAGGAAGCAGCGAGGGACAGAGGAGGCATGTTCAGCAGGACGGCTTAGGGGTTAACACTCCAAATTCACCCAGAGAAACCGTGTCAATCTAGTTCTACTCATGACCATTCACAAATCATCTCACTACTCTCATCTCACTGACAGTCGTCTGTACCTGTGATAAATGTCTCTATTGGCGTGACGGAATCAAGATCAGATGCCAAGGAAGAGTTAGAGTCGTAAAAGGGATTGTAATGATCTGCAGAAAGACAAAAAGCCTGTTGGTAAAGATGGACATTCTGCAACAAAGTCCCTTAAAGTACAAACAGAACGAGAGAAATCAAATAAAAGATATAGCAGCCTTAATCAGAGAGTTAAGTGCTGAGGAAATAAACTGTAGGAACATAGTCTGATTGTGGAAGGAAACACATATTTGATGTGGGTTGGAGCCAGATCTTTGATAGATGGAGTAAAGAGTCAAAAAAACGTTATGACTAGTGACCCTTAACCACCTCAGATATGTCCTCCTCCTTTCCCCACTGCCCTGAAATATACTTCCATCTATTCATTCCGTGCCCGTTTTAAATGGCATTAAACCACCTGCCAGATTGATGTTATGAGACTAATGGCAGCCGTACAACACAAAATGTAATCTGGAGGATGAAAAAAAAAAGAGGATGCAGCAAAACAATCCCACCAAACACTTCATGGCTAGGTGTCCTAGCGGACAGGCTGCCAGCGTCTGAAGACACCATGGACAGGTGGACAGCATCGACAACAGGTAGTGTGAGGAAAGGGTTTGAGTTTGTAATAGATTCCTCCACAGCTTCTGCAGCACAGGTGA
This sequence comes from Clinocottus analis, assembly GCF_023055335.1. Classification (NCBI taxonomy): domain Eukaryota; kingdom Metazoa; phylum Chordata; class Actinopteri; order Perciformes; family Cottidae; genus Clinocottus; species Clinocottus analis. Next base: position 6,334,117 of record NW_027176207.1, on the reverse strand, counting down.
AAGGATCTGAGTGAGCAGAGGGGGAGAAAAAAAGAACAAGGAAAAAAAAGGAATGCAGAGATTATGGCAGAGAGGAGGGTGAGAAAATGGAAAAAGAGAAGTTTTAAAAAAGTGCATGCGAGATGGGCTACAGGGGAAGATGACGATGATGCAGGTGAGACGGATTAAAACAGTGTTTAAGATACAGAGACAGGCTGAGATCATGCACTCCCTCATAGTCCTCACGCCCAGCTTTATCACAAGCAGTCACCAGGTTAAAAGTCTACATTATCACAACGGGCAGAGTCCACACCTAATAGCCAGAGACAGCCGTGCTCACACAAAAATAGCCATTTATGATGTTTGTGTTCAGAAGTGTCAATTTGGGGAATGCCTAACCCGATTGTTACAAAATAACAAAGTGCAAACATGAACAAGACCGTAATTATACAGCATTGACGAGTCAATATTAAATGAATAGATATAAACTTTATTAATCCCCAAGGGTAAATTTGTTATGTTGTTAAAATGTTGTACTTATTACCTTTGCCTTCATTCAAAATGTTGCTCTTTGTCAGATAACAATGGGTAAATATCACTCGTGCTTTATTTTGAAAATGGTTTTAATATTCATCCATCCATCATCTGAACCGCTTATCCTCATTAGGGTCGCGGGGCGCTGGAGCCGATCCCAGCTGTCAAGGGGCGAAGGCAGGGTACACCCTGGACAAGTCGCCAGTCCATCACAGGGCAGACATAGACAGACAACCATTCACGCTCACACCTACGGGCAATTTAGAGTCCAATTAACCTATGCAGCATGTCTTTGGACTGTGGGAGGAAGCCGGAGAACCGGGAGAGAACCCACGGTGCCACGGGGAGAACATGCAAACTCCACACAGAAGGACCTGCCAAACCGGGATCTGAACCACAGAAACCTCTTGCTGTGAGGCGTCAGTGCTAGCCACTACACCACTGTGCAGTTTTAATATAATAAATAAAAGTTACTTCATATGAATAAGCATGAACCATGTGTCCTAATTTAAAACTATACTTTTAGTCTGCGCACTAATATTCTAAATTACGGCTATCATATTTAGACCACCAATATTTGCATACTCTTTGACATGAAAAACATTATGAAGAGATAAGGTTACAACTGTGCAAGCCATTATTCTCCGAATTAAAAACGCCAAAAATTGCAAAGTCCAAATGCAAACCAGGTTCACCTACAAACCGTGCACAAGTAACAAGTTCCATTGTGTACTTAGGTACAGTAATATGACGCAAGCAAAGTGTTCAGCAGCCACTGAAATGTCTTTCAATTATTAAATTCCTACGTTTAATCTTCCCAAAAAAAAAAATCTGACATGCAAATGTAGGAACTGTTTTAGTCACATTTGCTCTTTGATCATTACTTCCTGGTACAGTTGCCCTACTACTACTTCCATCTTTACAGGTGACAAATGACGCAAAGCAAGTACATACATAAGTTTTCAATAGGAACATTTGTCGTTTCAGTGGCCTGGGAATATAAAAATAAGGTACATGATTAACAGATTTTATGACTGATCGTGCCTGATAAATAATGGTGAAATAGCCGTCCACCTCATGGCGGTGACATTGTAATTTGAGAGCCAAGAGGGGAAAAAAAAAAAAGACATTCTGTTTATAGGTCAGATAGTTTGTTTTACAGAAAAAGTAAAACACCAGCTAAAGTTAAAAACACCTAAAAAAACTGATTCAACAGATAATTCTGTATTTATATATACAAAACTCAATACTTTGATTAACCTCAGTCCTTAACAGACAGTCTAAGGAATGTTCGATGGTCTGAATGCGTTTACTGTGAGGAATGTCAGAGATGTGTGCTAATGAGTGTGTGACGTGTCGTGAAGACGAGCAGAGCCCTCACCTCCCCACGTGTTGGTAGTGGACGGAGGCAGCGACTGCTGGAAAGCCGGCTGCAGGTCCAGCAGCTCACTGGCTGCTTTGGAGGAGCTGGTGGGAAAGGGCAGAAAAACAAGACCATGTAGGATAAATCAGTCACTCATTGACAAAACAGAACGTTTAACATAAGGTTGCCTTTAGAAGAAACTTTTTGTCCTGACTCCTGAGCAATGCAGAGTAACCCAAAGATATTTTACATATTCTTATTTCTGTGAACAAATACTGGTGATAATACTGCCGATTGTTATGGTGGAGTGTTACATTGCCTGCTATTTACATATTATACACATATTTTAACTTGCAATGCATGTTATCAGTCATGCAGCGCTCTAGTTTCTACATGGGGATCAAAGTATATACAACCTTGATAACTAAACCGACAGAGTATCAAACTGAGTCCGTTTCAAAACCAGTTAGAAGTTCTCAGAAATTTAGCTGTTAAGGCACAAAAAGCTCATTCACATCAGCAAATATGATCCAATTCAGTTTGTTGTCTTCAAATGGCCAAATGTTAATTTTAATAAATAAAATGATTCTCTTTCAGCTTTTATCACCGGGTTTTAAACATCTGCAATAGTCTGTCAGGCAACATCACCACTAATATGCATTTGTTTTAAAACTTTTTCCACTGTTACCCATGGTCCACACTACCGCTGTGTTTCAGCAACGTAATGAAAACTCTTTAAAATTTGTTTGTCTCCACACGCAAAAGAGGACTTTTGAAAACTATGACGTTGACATCCATGTTTGCTTATTGATTGGGTCCATCAGTCACAATGTGTTCTTCACTGATTCATAACGCCCCTATCACATTTAATTTTACCAGGAGAAAACAAATGACATCAGCCTTCATTGCCATGCAACTACCAAAGGTTAATTCAACATGAATAACAAATTACAAGTGTTGCCAGGGGCGGACTGGGGGACACGGGAGTTGACCCGGTGAGTTGCTGTCAGACCGGCCCACTCAATAAAATAGTGCGTTGCACACTTAATGCATTGCATGTATCAACTATTCAGTGGCCAACTTGGAAAAATACTCATACACTTATTATGGATGATTAAATGAAATTTCATCAAACATGTTTTGTTTCTAACATTTGGATCCACCAATTTTGTTTGGATGGACACATGGAATAATATGATACTGGCTATTGTAACACTCCAAGGTAGGTATAGTTTGCTCGATGAATATACTTAACTCTGGGCAAGTGTTAGATGGTTGTACATTAAACTACAGAGCCTTAAGGAACGAATGACAACTGAGAAAGACCAGAAAATAAATAAACTGGAATCAGAGGGTAGATTTAGTATGAACTACTACAGTGATGTTTGTGGTGGTGGTAGTACAGGCTGCAAGAGCGTCTCCTTGCAGCTTGTTGTGGATGTTTGTCTTGATCTGCAAATAGCGCCCCCTCAACATAATGGTAGGGGTAAGCGACTATATTGTAGAAATGAACAGAATAGAACATACGACGGCGTAGTTCAGACCTGGGCGTCTTAAGACTCTCCCAATCCAGCCCACGTGAGGTCAATCAAAAATGAAAAATAAGTGTTGACAACTTGCCGACTTGAGCCTGACGTGAAAGCACATATTGTTATGTAGTTTTTGTTATCAACGAGCAGTGTGTGCTGCCGCGAGCTGCTCCAACTCATAAAGCGCTCACAGGTGGTTCATTGCCAGCTGCAGGCTCCGCGTCCAGATTAAACATTAATCGTGCATGCGCAAAGCCTTTGCTGATCAGTGAGAGATCCTGACTGATACCTGTCAGATGCCCTTCACATATCCAACGCAGACCGGACTTTTCTCACTAAGTAAGAAAAACTGAACTGAAAATCAAAAGCATGTATTGCTTTTGTTTAAAGTTAATCAATTGCTGGTCTTTAACATACATCTTTAAAGTAAGCAATAAACTGAACATCACAGGGACCCTTACTACTAAACAGTACCTGTTCAGAAAAAAAAGAACAGATTTATAAACTATATATGTATGCGCATTAACTTGCCGTTGCTCCGACAGTGCCTGTTATATTGTTCTGATAACATTACTTATAATGTAAAATAAAAACGTGCAATACACTAGTTTTTACTGAATTAGGCACATAATGTGATTAATCGCAGAAGAATCATGCGATTAAATCATGCAGTTAATTTTTTTCAACTTTGCCCAGCCATCCAATATAATATTACCATGCACTCGCGCTCCCTTCTGGCACTGGCGTCTGTTCACAGTTTACTAAATATAAATACACCCCCCGCTCCCTGCGTTATCCCGCAACGAACATCACAACACACACTTTGGCGTGCTCTAATAAATCCTGACCGGGCTGACGTTTGCAGCATTTTTATTGTTTCCTTGTGCGTTTCGTTTTGTTGTCGCGTGATTCCAAAAACACGTTAAAAAGCACTGAAGTTTAAAAGTTTATAAAAGTCACATATAAGCCAATACATTTTTATGACCAGTCGAAATCGGAATTAAGACTTTTTATGACATTTTAAGGCCTACAATTCAGATTCTTTGATTTTTGACCTTTAGAGGACCCACGGAAACCCTGGAATAAGTCCTGTGGTGTCACCTGTTGGTGGAGCTGGGGGTGGAGAAGAGGTCAATGGCAGGGGCAGAGTTGATGGTCCCACCCACCGTGGAAATAGGGGAGGAGTCTGTGGTTGCTGCGGAGGGATTCTTCTGGAGATCTAAAAGACGCTGCTCCTTCAATCATTAGGAGGACAGTATTAGGCAAAGTTCAAACTACATGTCAAGGAATTTAAATATCCAAGCAGCATTTAGCATCGAACCAGTAGTAACTGTGAAAAGCAGCGAATTGAGAGAAGATTTGTTAGATCCTTACTCTCCGAGACGAGGACCTCAACATGCCACTATCGTTTGGGATGCTAGTCACTGCCTAATGCGCAAGTTACACGTCACACTAGACGCGAACGCTGTTAAACACCACGGCTCTTGTGATGCCAGCATGCTGAAATCACACACTGGGGCGGCATAATGACACTGTTGTTTGGTTCAGAATGATAAAGCAGAGTCTTTACAGCAGAATTGCAGAATCTCTGCATGAAAGGGGCTTTTAAATTGAAGGCTTTCATGCCACATGACTTGGACGAATCCCAGAGGTGAATGTCTGGTCTCCAAGATTGCAACAAGATAGTATTGTGGCTCAAGTATGGAGAAAATATTGTATCGCATCCTTTCATTGGCTGTAGTTCCGACAGGTCCAGATCGTAAGATAGATATCCGTTTACACATCTTAAAAAGTAGGATGGGAGTTAGAACCGTCAGCTATCAAGCTCCTCTTCTGTGGAACCAACTTTCACTTTCAGTCCGGGGGGCAGACAATCACCTCATTTAAAAAGGTAGACTCTTTGATAGCGCTTAGCTGATGCTGGCTCAGGTTCATAGTTGGGGCCGGCTCAGATTTGCCCTGTTCTTCACCCTGGATATGCTGCTATAGGCTGAGACTGCTGGGGGACATCTTAGGATACTTTAAAGCTCCTTTTCCATGGGTCGTGGGTTTATCTTGACTCTGGTCGTGCCAGACACGTCCTGCTACTATCATTATTAGAATTATTATTGAACCACCGATCTAATTCGGCGATTAGACAACCGCTCTACCTACTTCAGCTATGCATTTAAAATTATCATTAGAAGGCAATCATAATGACACGAATGGCATTTATTCATTCAACTTCAAGGTATCGCGAAATGCCAGCAGGCCTGAAGAATGCTACGCTGAAAGAAATGTAGATGTGTGAGGAAAATGTACCTTTAGTGCTCTCAGGCGACTCTGCTCTTCCTCCAGGGCTGCCTGTTTCTCCCTCTCGTCCACTTTGGTGAAAGATATGCCAGTGTTGGCCAGGGAGGAGACCGCACTGGAGAGGGTGCTGGCCCTAAATCAACGGATCAAAAATCATCTCAGGGCTGTCGAGACACTACACGTTTGCACATATAGCGGTTTGGTGCGCTTTGTGTTTTACTTCTTTCTAGTGTCAGAGTTGTCATGTTTCTACCATGCTTGTTGTTTAAGAAACATAAAATAACTATTTAACTGCGGAACGTGAAAAAATACAACTTAAAATCAGTCAAAGATCATGAAGTTTTTGAAGCAAACATAAGCTTTTGCTCAGAGCCAGATGAAGTGCAGCAGACCTACCTGCTGGCTGCTGTTGAGTCTTTGACTTTCTTTCCCTCTAAAGAGGCCAAGTGCTGCTCCAGGGCATCAAGCAGACTACTGGGGGCCTATTGTGAATATCATTGACATACATTAAGTTACAGACCAAAGAAAGTCTAATACAAAATTTCCTTTGAAGATTTGGGAAAGAAAAAAACACACTGAAGCATGCCAGATTATTGCAAACAGAGATACCCACAAATAGAGAGAGAGAGAAAAGGTTTAGATACTTACACAAACTGTAAACTGAAAACAGAGCGATAGAAAGAAGGGAAAAATACAGAAAATAAAGGTGGCAAAAGTCAAAATGTTAGAGGGAAAACCACTAGGAGAAAGCTCTCCACTTCTGTCGTGTCCGTTAGTTAAAAACCTCTACCAACTACATAATAAACAACAGAGCCTCCAAATAAGTGTATTTTTTACAGAATGCACCACTTCAGCAGGTCATTGAATTATACGAGCTGGTTCCATCATATCACACGCTAAAAACCTTGTTTCACACCTTTATTTGCTGTACAGCGTGCAAGGTCAGGAGTAAGTGCGAGTTGGAGGGTGTTAGAGCATGCATTGCCTGCCTTGCATGCACAGCGCTTGGTGTTAAAACTTGTTGGGCTTAAAGCTGCAGGGGTTAGCAGCCTGTGAACAATTATAGCCACATTTTGCAAGTTGCATATCATAGAGGTCACTACAGCACACGTAATGACCCACAATATAAGAGCTGAAAGCTTGGAAATAGATAAGTATATTGACACCTGTTGCAAGAAAAACTTATTTACGCTTAATCAGTTACTGTTTCACTGTTATATTCAGACTTCTCATTGAACTGTCTCAGTTTAATATCACACACACACACACACACACACACACACACACACACACACACACACACACACACACACACACACACACACACACACACACACACACACACACACACACACACACACACAGCAATAAATCTGTAGGTTTCTGTCTGAAAGAACGTGCAGTTCCTTTGTTATCATATGACCATTTCTTGCAAACCACTCTATGGGATGACGGGGGGAAAGGTTCCTGATTAGGCCGAAGACGTCATGAGGGTTTCTGTTAGTGGGTCATGATGTGTATTTAAGAGGTGGTCCTTTGAGAGATCGTTGAGTGGGTCTTGGATATGCAATTTGTCTATCACTTCTGACTCTGCTCCTTCCTTGCAACAAATAAATGTTCCTGTTTTAATGATTTTGCTACAAGGTCTTGAGTGATTTTTTTTTTAACACCGTAATACTCTAACAGCCAAAAATAAAATGCTGAATGAGACATCTTATCAAGTTACAAGGAGTTTGTACAATAATGCAGAGTTCTATGCAAGCTCTCTCTCTCTCTCTCTAAATGAGAGTCATTTGATTCACATTATGGTCCAGCTTTAGTCCTCGAAGTGTCACTAAGCTACAGGATAAACTAAATGACTGCATAGCATATATATTCATTGTAGGCAGTTAACTTCAGTGGTGAAAGAAATGTGCTTATTATATTTCTGAGTACTGGCTTAAGCAATCATGAGCTCCTCAGACATCTGAACGGTCCATTCACCCAAACCAGATTTGTAAGCTAGTAGTTTTGGTGTTATGCCCACAGGTCTTGAGCCGTTGACCTCTTGGAAAACTTTTGCTTGCCAAATTCCATAGACGAGAGTGGAGTTCAACTCAACTCCAGTAGATTGGAGTTGCGAGCACATTGTCAATGGTTTATACCTTAAAAGCTCAGCACATAAAACCGAAACTATAGACCTGGCTGGATGACAGTTAGCCAAAATGACACCTTTTCTTGATTTGGTCAACTGAGCTTTACATATCAATGTAATGGCTACAATAAGGCACTAGCACCTGCTTTACATACTCATTTAAACCAGGATTGACAGGATCCTTCTAATCATTATTGATATTAGTCAGTGATGACGTAAGCCAAAAAACACATTAGTGAGCCGTTCACAAATACCTGCCACGCTGTATATTCTAGACACATTATATAAATAATGCAATATATATTATCAATTAATACCCCCATTTGGCCATTCTCCTGGTTTAAGTGAAGCAAAGCCAGTGAAGAGGTGAGTGCTGTAATGTTATGGCAAGTTTGTCAAAGTAATTGCAACGAATCCAAATAGTCATCTTTAGAGTTGGCATCGAGGCTCACCTGTGACAGATCTGGTATGTCCCCTCGATCAATTCCGACTTGCTGCAGGAAGAGAACAAAAACCATCAGATTTGGATGGGAAAAGAACAGTCACCTTTTCTAAATCCAGGGTCCTGGTTACCTCTGCAACTTTGAGAAACTCTGAGATTCTAGTCATTCTTGTCAGGAATTTTTTGTAGATGTCGAGTCCTTCTTTGCACTGGACTTTCTTCATGTCAAAGTATTTCTCTGTTAAGGAACAGACAAAAAGTTGAGGAAAAACACTATCATCATTTCCCTTAATTTGCTTTGGTCTGCTACATTTTTAAGTGTATATTTTCAGGACACAATCCATAGTCTTAAGGGTACAGTATCTCCAGAGGTTATACACATCATTTAACAGGCGTCAGCGGACATGATCAATGCTGATCAAATCCATCTTGGGACTCAGGGCAAAGGGAAATGAAAACAATGTAAACAAATCCATATTCATACATATGTTGTGAAATTTGAATAGTAAATACTAATGTTCCATCCTATGATCAAGAGCATTGAGCACTACTGTAGAAGTCTTTTAGATTAGTTAGTGGCCCTCATCATACATATAGACATCTTCAAGTATAGGATATGAGGAAAAGCAGAAAGTGAATTAGCAATGGCATGCCAACCCAAAGGCTTGTTTTTACCCAGGAGGTTGATTATTCCCTCATTGTACGCCGCAAACAGTCGGATTGCATCTTTGAACAGAAGCATGAAGGCTGCGTTGATCACGCCGTTTGTCAGTTCATTGGCATTGACCTAGAAGAGGGGTAGAGGTGTTGACATGAGTTTAAAGTTGACAAAGTTCAAAGTTCAGAGAGAGCACTAGGAAAACCAACCGACACCCGCAAGACGAGCTGATTTCAAGTGTCAGCCATACATTTTAGAAGTCAGGCAGTGCAGCCCATACTGAGCACTCACATTGAAATCGAGTAACACATCCATCTGATTTTGGATGATGGGGATAGTCTTGAGGAGTTTCTCTGTGTTCATGGTTCTCATCACTCCATCAGACCTGTGGGGTGAAAACCAAATGCAATTGCATACAAATGTCTTTGGGCTTCTCGTCTTGACTGTTCAGGATGTTGTACTGTAAACGGAGCTCATATGTATGGTAGGACTGTCTCTCCTTGCAGAGTAGAGTCATGTTTGTTAATGCAATGTACAAATCTGCAACAGTCCCACTGGACAGAGTAATATATATAGTTACACTTAGAAGTTTAACTATATATGATATTATTAACTATAGATACACTATGCAAGTGTAATAATAGCATATGTTCAGTAACATTAGACCCCTTGATGTCCAGCCCACCACAGAGCATTGTTACATCTATAAACATTACAAGATTTGGTAAAAAGAAAACTCAGGAGTATTTCAACATGATGAAGTGAAGCAAAAACAGGAAGTGAAGCAATAACAGCAACTCCTTTACCACCTAATGGTGCTGCATAGGTCAAATGCTGCGTACATCTGATGAGCTTGTGAAAATGATAACAAAACTGTTCAAACGTGTTTAGCAGGAAATACAACTTGTGCAATGTTATCCTTCAGTATCATTTAGCCTTGTCTACCACAGGGCTGAAGGAAACCCTTCTCTGGGGTTTCACTTTTCTGGCGCATGAGGTAACACCACAGCAAGTTAGAGTGAAAGCTAAGAAGAGAAAGCTCCTTACCCTCTTTTCACTTTTGTGAAGTCAAAAGCGACTTGTCTGTAGGACACAGCTTTCTCATTCAGGTAGCGACTATACCTCCTTATGAACGTTGACATGTCATAGCCTACATTGCAAAGAAACACAGAGAGAGGGGTCATAATTAATAAGAGTATTGGCTTATTGCTGCCCAATGTAAACAGAATTGGTAACTTACCTTGGAGGCCACTTTTGTCCAAAAAATTGCTAAGGTTGAATAGTGTGTTTCTTGAGGCCAGATACTGTATAAATCTCTGCAGAAAAAACACATCAAGGGAGGCTTTTGAACAATGAAATTGTGACCATGTAACATACCCCATGCAGATATTGTATTCCGTCACTGTACAGGGGAGAAACCGTGATCAGATAAACAAATATCCTTCATAGCAAAGCTGGAGAACAGTTGTCAGTGAAGTGCTGACCTCATTGCCGTAGACCATCAAATGGTGTGTGGCGGTGAGGGACTTGAACACAACCACCCAGCTGGTGTTGGCGGTCCTCTCAAACAGTGTGTCGGCCAGCTGAGGGATGTTCACATTCATCTCATTTGTGCACTGAATCAAGTCTGAGGGAGGAGAAAGAGAGAAGAGAAAGAACCTTAGCTGGAGCACACAAATTGGCAGTTTTGGGAAAGCAGACATCTTCGTTCTCATTTTCTTTTAGCGGTTCCTTTTTATACCGCCATACTGTGAACAATCATTCAAATACTGGAGGTAAAGGTAGTGCTGGTGAGTCAGAGTTTAGGTAAACAGAAACCATCAGAACAAACAAACACGACAGGAAAGCAAAGGGACAGGAACATGTTACTAAACTTGATAGGAGAGAATGATCTCATCAGTTGCTTGTTACTTCTAATACACCTCATAATTAACTTATCTGAAAATATAATAAAATACGAAAATTAATTTAGAGATATCAAAACAGGACGTATTGGCCTTATTTCAGAAAGTGAGATCACAACATATCCACACAGAAAACACAAGGCGTTATCCTGGAGGAGGTCTTGCTCGTTACCCAGGAAGTCTCCTTATTTTTCACACTATATCCACATGAGGACCTCTGATCTGTTAACTGACAAGGCATACAAACGCATGGCTGCCATGACAGTGAGATACAAACATTTGGTTGGAGAGGAAAGCAAATACAGTACCTCCTGGTCTCCCTTTCCATCAAAGCCATTGGACTGATGATTGAAACAGGCTGTCTATATGCACACAAAGCCCTCTCTCCGTGCCTCAAACAAACTTGAACTTGATAATAACCTATGATGCCACAATCTTTAATCCAGTATGTGGTGAGTGTATACTTGGAAACAGAATATGTTAAATACATTTTTTTTTTAGATCCGAGAAGATATTAAGGTGAAAATGACTTAGAGTTAGATGAGAACGGATGCAGAATAGGGAAGACAAGGAGGAAAACTTATTTCTGTGTTGAAAGTTGCAAACTGAATTTTGCTGTATAGTTCTCTCTCCAGATGCATACTTCTTACATCTTCTACATACTTTTTATTTTATTCGTCACATCAGATTCCTCCCTGACATCAAAATAAACAAACATGATAAAGCAAGTAACCAGTACACATTCCTCCAGGAGGGCTCATCGAGGAAGGAGGGAAGGATCGAACCACACTCTCAAGTGCAATTAAATAATACATACAGTAAATATCCAAAATGAAGTAAATAACCAATGAAAAGAAAATACAAAATAGAAGGAAGTGAAAACAAAATAAAACTATATCTATACATCTATCTAGATAGATCGATAGATAGATAGATATATATATACACACACACACACACACACACACACAACGGAGTAATAAAATCCAGTCCTACCACCAGAATATCATTGCTCTGCCAATCCGTAAACCTTGTCCAGATATGAATGTCAGACCCTTCTCATTTCAGTATCTTTTTTTTTTTTTTTACACAGATGCGTACTTCTATGTTAACGGGGCAGTCCAGTGCAATGCAACGGCACCATGGACTACATTTGTATAACCACAATAACACTAATTGCATACATGCATTCAAAGCTTCATGCAAAAATTAAAGCACTAAATGTAAACAAAAAGAAAACATCCAGTGGTGTGGAGGGCACAGCAAACTTTTGGTGAGCATGCATGTGGAGAATGGAAATGCAGGTGATGGAGAAGAGATGACAAACTGGTTTGCGATTAAGAAATAAAAGATTCCCTGACGAGCCCCATTGAGCAGCACGAGTCAATGGGTAAAACATACTGCTGCCCTACAAACATCGCTATACGCCTGTAGTGCATAAAATCTAGAGATGAGAGTAAATTGCCTAATACTGTACTGACATTAACGAGCGTCGATATACGATCGCCATGCGGCACAAGCCTATACACTAGTCTCATTGCTGAATCCATACAGCAAATACACATGACCTTTTATCAAATGTTGACGATGTGTCAAAGGAATGGAAAAATACTGTGAGCGACTAACTGGGAATGATCCAAGTTATCCAATATTCATTTCCTTCAGATGTCGAAAAAAAGAGGCTTGGCAGACAGTGTAAATGAATATTTATGTGAATTTTATAGTCAAAGGGAAATTAATGATCCTCTTCAGGCCTCATAGATTCCTCACGATGTGAAACAGAGCAACACTCATAAACTCCCTTTTATTTCTAATTGTGTTTTATTGCCTGTGGTACAACTGTAGACTCCAATTAGATAGAAGAGGTGCAGGTTCAAATAGGGCACCAAAATTAACTATGGCTAATAATAAGGTTTGTAAGTGATATATGGTCACAATGAGCCACATCAATGAAACAATAGAAATAGCTTGTTTCATTTAATTGGTTATGTTAAAAAGGTGTACTGTGAGCTGTGCTGCCCATTGAGGCCTGTTTACATGGGTGGTCTATGAATCCTACTCAGTGTTTGTTGAAAGCCACACAAAAGGCTTTATCCTTTTTACATACATAATGGACCACTCATGTGACAACAAAGGCCTCGTTAGACACAAATGAAATGACTGTGGGGACTTTCTCCACTGGTGTTCCTGAAATTAGTTTTGTACAAGCACGGAGCATAACTCTTGCTCTTCAGAGTTTCTAATCTTGCCCATCTGATATACTCTAAAACTGTGTTTCCCAAACTTTATACCTAGGGATCCACTTCTTTTTTTTTAAATGACAAAGTCCCCCGAACCACAACAGGTCTCATCTCAAAATGATGAGGAGCAAACGAGTGCGAAAATGAAAGCTGCTGACCAATTTTAACTGCCTTATATTATCTTAAACTGGTTCCTAAATGCCGATTTTAATGTTAGCATTCATCTAAAGAAACGTCGGCTTAGACTGATCCAATTAGTAGGGGAAAACAATTTAACAAATTTATAAATCACCACACTTCTCCAATTGATTACTCAATATTTTTTGTAGTGAAAGTTTTCTGAAATGCCATGTTTAAATATGCAATTGAGGAATTAAATAAACACCTACACTTTGCATTTTGGACGTTTTCTTTCCACTGGTCTGAAAAAAAACAACCTGAAATTGAGGAGTGCATGAAAAAAAAAAAAAAACACCCACTTCCCAAAAATGAAACAGAACTGAAATTGTTAAGCCAAAGAAAAATACAGCCTCTTTAAATGCAGCTTTTCTGAAAAATCATCATTCTTGCACAATTATTTCCAAAGACAACATTAACACAGCTCTTGGCAAATACTACATTCTAACAAATCAGCAAAATTTCTGAGACAGTGTGCCAGATATGACAAAAATAATGCCGTTTCCTCCTTACTATCATATGTTGGCTAAGCCACTTAGCACACATTAAATGCACTGTAACAAGGGGCATATTCTGGAATTATTAAATATAATATACCAGCAGGTTGTACATTTGTCATATTTTTTTCCATATCATTAATACAATATACAGGTTTATTGGACATAACTAAAGATGTAAGTCGCTTTGGATAAAAAAGCTGATCTCGTGGTGAAAACATGACAGCAGATGTTATAACTCAATTTTGAATTAAATACATCTATACATTATTGTTTACATTTGTTAGTAACTTCTAATAAATGCTAAGAGGTTTAATGTGTTGTGACTATAATGCATCTGTTAAAACACATTAAATAAAGTTAGTTTAGAAACATCGCTATCTACCAGCGGCAAAGCTTTTTATGTTTAAGGCTGCAAATTCTAAATATACAACCACCAGAGATGGAGCCGATACAAAGACCCGCTGACTGTTAATTAGAGATCTGTGGTACAAATCACTGCTTCATGAAACAGCAGTCGGCACTTTAATTTTAGATTTTACTTTGGCAGCTTTGCTAAATGTGCTTACGTCCTTCCTGGATCACACCCAAGCAAAACTCAATTAGATGCAGTTCACTTTGGAAATTCTGTGGAATGTTAGATAACATAATTATAACATGACTGCATGATAATGGAAGTGCATTCCAGTGGCAGAGTGTGGCTTCTGGGATTGTGCACAGCTCCCCTTTGCTCCTGAGAGGGGTTGGGTCAAGGAATGACTTCCTGTTAGCCGTTTACCCTGAAGCAATCTAACGTCTAATTCTGAACACTTTTCCTTGACCTCTACTGACAATGTCACGGGGTCAAGTAAAGTCGGGAAGGCACATTCATGAGTTAGGAAAAGACAACTGTGGAGTTTAAAGGAACTCCACTTTCACTGATCCACTTCCTGAAAGTATATCTACTTCCATTAAAACTACAACTATGCGGATGAAAGTATGTTTACTTTCAGTAAGTCAGTTTGCTGCAGCAGTTTATAAATCACTCCTCTGCAGCTTGATACTTTTCAGCAGATGCTGTGTGCTTGTTCTGGAAGAGTCTTTTAACATTGTTTTTTTGTTTGCTAATTTCTTGCCACATATCAGCAGTGAAAGTAAATAAATACATCCACGCTGGTTATGCTACAAACACAAGCCGTATGACGAAGCACTGGGTGTCTATTATTTTTTTTCTGGTCACTGACACTTTTTTTTTAACCCAGCCATCCAATAACAATGGAGATGGACAAATACCACAAAGACCAAATGTCATGTCCCACATGTTGGCTACAATTGTTGAACAACAAAGAAGGAGGCGACATGAATACCCAGTCCGGTCCTCTAAAACATCCAGATCCACCTGGTGCTTCAATATAACCCAAAATCACAAATACAAAGTTTACCTCAGAGGGCTTTACAATCGGTAGATAACATCCCTACATAACATCCCTGTCCCAGGATCTGACATCGGATCAGGAAAAACTCCTATTCATTCATTTATTACCCGCGTTTGAGCCGCGCTGTTGGGTTAGATAATGTCTTATTCAAACCAAGTTTCCTCGTTTTAAAATACAGCGGGGGCTTCAAGAGAAGCAATGTGTAAATATCTCCTCTGAGGTGTAGAACGCCGACCTACAGAGGAAGGGTTGCTTGGATTTGTGGTTCGATATCTAATCAAT
The DNA here is from genome assembly GCF_023055335.1 of Clinocottus analis. NCBI lineage: Eukaryota > Metazoa > Chordata > Actinopteri > Perciformes > Cottidae > Clinocottus > Clinocottus analis. The sequence goes on along the minus strand of NW_027176207.1, from coordinate 6,318,671 downwards.
AACTTTTGTTAAGGTAAAGTGCAGTCCGTAAGTCATCCTCAAATAAACCATATATTCTTTAGAACATATACATTTAAATGTCATTCTTTAACACCTTTAAAACTGCTGCTTGTACATGCTACTTTTTCATTTACAGTGCCAGCAGAGAACGAGAAGGAACCAAAAGGCACAATCAAATTCAGAACGGGTGAGACATAAATGAGATCTTTCATGCCATACAGATTTGCATGTTGGTCAGAGGTGTGGGTGAAACTGTGAGAACAGAAGCGCCTCAATTAAAAACGTCATACACAGTGAACAAATGGACAAAACGGTGGAAGAAGCAGAGCCTCTCTCAACAATTACTTCATTATCTATCTTGAGATAAATTCATGTATGGGGACATTTTTACATAAACATGTCAGGAAGGGGTGCAATATCCAGTACCAGAACTGCAAGGCAAGTATCACTACTGCAAGACTATTCCTCTCAAGAAAAAAAAAAACCTATCATTATTGAAATGAGCAGGACAGCTTTAGAACACCGTTTCTTGCTGTTTATGTGACACTTACCAAACTGAATGTAGACAGTGGTATGCTCCACTCATAATTCAACTATATGAGAACAATTGTACGTCTGTTTCAAAAGTAACAAAATAACACTGACAAATGGCCTGTATTCCAGATGTCTAGCTTAAAGTCATACCTACTAAACTGGGAAGGTAGACAGGAAGAGATACATATATAGGAGACCAACCACAGAAGGAAAAAAACAGCACAACTGTATGTCAGATTAGGGAGCATGTGACAACAATATCAATTAACACTTGGGTACCTGCAGCTTCTAAATAATGCACTATGAACTAAACGGCCCATTCATATGCCTACGAAACATAACTTCCTCATGAGTCAAGATTTATAGGCCCATACCAAAGGTCAACAGCTACTGCTGACTTCATATATACACATCCCTTCATGAGAGACCTTGGACCTCTAGCTGTGTGTAACAAACTTATGATGTCCAATGGCAATTGAGCGGATGAAAAAAAAGAAAGAAAAATTGCTGCAATGAACTTGTGCAGACCATAATTTAATCACAACTCAGTGAAGCAACAAAAATTGCACGGAACCCAAATTTCCCTAAAGAAATTTCACACTGACTTTAAACAAACAAGGTGAAACTGACAGCAGAGGTTGATTTGTTCACCACTTCTGTTCTTCACTTGTCTCAGTCTTGAGAGTCTCTTAAGTTATGTGACTGAGTTTATCTAGCATGTCAGTGTTAAAGAATGTGAACTTTAGTCCAGCGTGAACTCAAAGGCGGGCCATGTCTCACCTGCAACCCAGACTGCAGGAACACAGGAAGGGCAGCAAGGCACATAAAAAGGCAATAGTTGGCTGGTGAGAAGATTCAAAAACACAAATACACCCTTCAGCCCTCTTTAAATACCTCAAACGCCACCGAGATTCCTGCTCAGCAGTGGGTCTCTTGATTACCTCAGAGAGAGGTTTCCATTCAGCAGTCCCACAGATAAGCCACATATCACCTGGTTGTCTGGTATTGCAGAGGTCACTGGGACCCAGCCTTAGTACTGCTTACTCCATCAATTGAAAGATGTAGCTATTCACAAAACCAAATGCTCCAACATCAAACATGGCACATTTCGTGTCTAAAAATATGAGCTAAATGGAAGTGGATTCCACATCTAACCAAGGGGCAGCGTGCAACATACTGTTGGTTGCCGAGCCAGTTCGTATCACAGAAAAAAAGCACTGTGATGAAACACACACTTCACAGGCTCAGTTATTTATCAAGCAACTGGCATGAGAATATTCAGAGAAATATCACAGGAAAGTAATGGAGAATCTTCCAAATCCATATAAAAGGCCTGCTATTCAAATTAAACTATGATGAATATTTGTCTGAGTCGGCGCACTGCATGTTTGTGGATTGAAATGCTACCAAGTTCTGGTGCTGTATGTGTGTGTGTAAATCATTGGCAAAGCTAATAGATGTAGGCCAAAATCTAAGCCAGTGTATCCCTGAAGAGAAACAACTGAATGAAAAAAGATGATGATGAAAGATTAATGATACACAGTTAGTGAATACCTGGAGGGCAACACATCATTACATCTAATGACATTGAGTGCCAAAATGTGAATATATAATGGCTATTTTAGCCCCTGTTTAAATTATATACGGACTGGAGCTGGACATCCATGCTCAGCTGTCAGAGTACTTATTTTTACATTGGAAACCGGGTTAACAGCTGCTTTGATTAAGGCCAATGTTTAAAACCTGACAAACTATTATAATTTACACTATAGCAATGTGCTGATGTCCGGCAAATGGTTTGGGGAACCAGTCATTTACGCTATACAGAACGAAGCTGCATGTGATTCTATGCATGCAGAGTAGTATGAACTGATAACAAAAACCAAGCAGGGAAATGTATACATATGATCTGTTTGACTTGGGATCCCCTGACAGCTCCATGGAGGTCTAGGGAAAGATAGATAGACACTCAAACAAGACCCAAAAGGTCAGGAAGAGCAAAGGTTGTGTCAACTGTCCAGCAGTCGAACATCCAAATGCACTAAGAGAGAGCAACTGTCCAGGTATATTCAGCTGGACAGATCCTTCATTAACAACTCATGAACAGCTCAACACTAAAATACCCTTATGGATTTGGCTGAGGCCCTGCTAAATATATATTGGCGTGTGTGAAGTTGTGCTAGAATACAGCATGACAAGTACAATTCATCATGCAGCTAGTATTTCATAGAATTGCCTCCTCGTAGCTCCCTGCTGTTGTGTGTGTTTTAGCAGAAAGAGTCATGGCCCTTCTGATAGCTGGAATACCACCGGAGAGTTTTTCGGTGTGACGTTAACCTCTGTGGCGAACCGAAGCGCGTTTCATGATAAAGCAAACATACTGTCGTATGACGAGACAAGTTAGCGTGTTCAACAAAGTAGGGGAGCTCTTTTGTTACCTTGCTTCAAGTCATGTTGACTGCAGCGCCTCTTCGCAGAGCTAACGTTAGCTCGTCAACACGCCTTCCTACTGAGACCGAACGGGTTTAACTGCGTGTGCAAAGCTTAATGTGTGGCTGTTTCGGGGGCCGTGGTCATTAATAAACAATATTATCAAATACAAAATGATAACGCGTTACAATGAATTAACATGAACAAGGATACTAGCTGCTAACACTGATCCATGCCATTGGCGGACTGCTTGTCAAGCACCACACGCATGGCTGCGGTTTAAGGTCGAATAAACCAGACATTGATTGGACTTCTATAGACACACGTGTTCGTTGGAATAGAAGACCAATTAACACAGCATGTACGAGTTAAAAGAACTTAACACTTCCATGTCTTTGCAGGCCTCAATGACAAGCCACGCCATTAAAATTCTGACGTTTATACAAATTACATTGTAAAAAAGAATGCCAAACCATATTGAATACTTAATGTTACAGCTATAGCAAGTTTTAATTAATATGATACTTACAATCCAAATGTTTCTTTTTCGGCCCCATTATTTCATGTGTGGTCGACTTGCACACCGTTTTGGTTATCGCCGAGCCGGTGACACTGTGCTGTGCGGCGGTGATCCGGTCGGTAATGCTCTGTCCAGACATTCCGTCTCGGATAAAGTGAACAGTCGCCGGTAAAGAAACGATTGCAAATCCAGCGGGACAGTCCTGCTTCTGTGGACCGTGTCGCTCTTCAAGGGATCTGTGCCGCCTGACAACACTGGAGACAAGAGACAGAGACGGAATAATGAGACGACGGCCAGCGATGCATTTCGGTAGGAAGCTAACCGGCTAGCTACCGACTGGGAGAACCACCCCAGCGGACTGACGGTAAAGCCTGAAGCTGCAGTACGAAGCAGCCATTACAGTAAGATACCAACCCAGTCTTATGGTCGAGCACTCACGTCTAGTCTTCTCTCCTCTTCCAGTACAAGTCTCACATACCTTAGTATCGTTGGAGAGACGGACAGAATGAAAAATAGATGTTACTTCCGGACAGAGTCTTCCACAATAAAAGCTCCATTGAGGAAAAAACGAGGAAAGTAGGAGATAATAAAGACAGTAGCCGACTGTATTATCCCCCATACCTGTAAATATGACCCGCATCGTTATTAGTCAAATACAATATATTTAGATATTTCCACAATGACACATTTTGTTTTGTTGGTGACCTGCTCCATATTCAGTCCCCAATAACTATGCCCTACTTATGGAGGTATATACAGGTACAAAGCCTAATTTTCGGGAAATAAAATAAAATAAAGAACCATTGTAATTTGGTTCACCAATATTCATTTTAAACCATGTGAAGTTAGGGTTAGTTCGAGCGTTTTATTTTGGAGTCCACATATGTCATTGCCGGTATTGTGCCATTAACTGTGTCTGCCTTGACACGTCTCTCGGTCTTGCTGACTTTGGTTCCCACGCGAACTCCGTCCTGTGTTTAACATCCTCTCCCTGCTGGGTTGCTTTCAATCAGTGTTAAAATGGCGGGTCTATTTCCTGGTCAGTCCTGAACCTCTCACAACGTTGTTCCTGCACATAAAGTAGGCTACTAAGTACATACTTAATGGCGGGCCACTGTTGGGAGCTAAACGCGAGGCCCTGGAACTGCTACCTCTACCGCTGGAACGTAACGCTGCTCGTGAGGCTCCATCGCAGCCCTGCGCTCACTGGAGAACATGTTGTAGTCTATAGTCAAGTTTGATGGTTTAATGGAAGTCAAAACATAATCCTGTTACATTTTCCATCTGTTTTGTGACGTGTGTGCTTAATTAGGTATATCCATGGGTCTCTCATTTGAGGTCAAATGTGTGCTTTCCTATTGATACTCCAATACGGTCATTCGTGTGTGTTCAGATTTTCATAGCAGTTTAAAATTGTATTAACTATATTAAACTAATTATTGAGCGAGGCCCTTTATCACATAGGATGCACTATTTTCAAGGTAAACAACCGTTTTTTCAAATCAGAGTGGCTTGGTGATCTTGTCAAGTCGATCCAGTGTTGCTGTGTGCAGGGTGGGAACAGTTGTTCATTGTTTGGTGAACTCTTGAATTAAACGAAAATTCAGTTGGGTCAGTCAATCATTTCCTACAGGAAGAGCTAATGTGGATCTCTTTCGTAACTTGCCTACTTGGGTTTCTATCCAGACCCCATGTGAGGAAACCAAAAGAATCCTGTGACAGAGACAGCCTTCCTCCGGGCTGTGGGCTGCATTTGGCCTGTTTAGCATGTCAAGTGGTACAGAGCTATTTTGGGATCCAATGGAAAATATGGAGTGAAGTAGACTACATGCTCATTTGTACACATTACACATGGGTGTAAAAAGTCTGTAGAGATGAAAATACAAAATAAGTAAAATAACCTACTTTTCAGCAGTCCTCTGAAAATAATAATGAATGAATCATATAGTGAGAACAATATTTTATCTATATAGGACGTATAGCACATTTTTAAGCTTAAGCAATAAAACCTGTCTAGATTTATAGATGCGCAGAATAAAAAAAAATAGAAACTTACCTAGATGACATACAAAACAAGGAACAATAACACATGAAGTAGCACTGGGGAAGTACACTAAATGTTTCCTGTATTACAGTTACAATCTCACAGAGTAGGCTACAATGACTTGATCACCTTTAGCATTGCCCTGGCATCTGTGCTCTAGTTACATAATTACTTAATGGTAACACAGCTACCACAGACAACTTTTTCATTCAGCTACTCAGAAGTTAACATTGTCGGCTTCTGCATGATTAATTCAAAATATTTAGTTCTGTTATTTCCAACAGCATTTGAACAAGCTCTCCTTCCCCTGCATCACAACATTTGGCATAACTTTGAGGACATCTAGTGGCCAGCATTTGTAATGTCACTAAAAACGCAGTACCCACAGAGACCTCCTCAAGTAAACAGCTATCTTACTCATTGTACTTTCCAAATGAATAATATGTGATCAAACAATTGTTGTAGTAGTTTGAATATTCCACAATGTGATACTCTGGGAATGTTGCACATCATCAATCTATGATGCTTAATAAATCCCTGGCATCTGTCATTCATTGTTGTGATTTTTCACACCAATGAATGAGAAGAACCAAAATCGATAACTTTATCTGTTTCTGTCTCAGTGTTTACTACATGTCCCATAATGACTTAGAACAACCAGTAGGCATGAATCATACATGTGTTGAGGTTTAAGATATGTTAACATCTTTCAGCGGTACTATCTGAAAATTGGTTTGTAAATATTATGTGTGTTATTTAACAGGACTTCAGTAAATGGTCATAAAATTTATGTCACATCGTATTTATGTCACATCGTATTTTTAAAGTGATCATAACTAAGATTATGACAGCATTAGCACTAATTAAACTGTTTATGTGTAAACTTTTCCTTTTATTTAGTTTAATATTACACTGAAAAACTTTCCAGAATCTTCACTCCATTTTATCTGCACACTGATAATGTTCATTTTTTTGGTAAATTTGATTTTTTTTGAAAAATAAATTGCATTTGGATGATATCTTAATATGTTTGCCACTGATAACAAACATCCCTGATGTGTAAACCATTAAACAAACTATATGCTACACAGAGACGTCATAAATTAGCAGGTATGTTTAAAGAAAATTAAGATTTTTTTTACATAGGATTACAGTACAGAGGTTAACTTAGCATTTCTATTTATTTTTTTTAATGATGAACTAAATTTGTTTAAATGTCTTAATTATTGTGTCATTCAGACATTTGTTCTGAGAGTTAATAATTTAAGGAAACTTCACAGTTCACAGATATGGGAGAATAATGACAATTAGACACTTGAGCTTAAATACCAGTGCCATGACAAAGAACCTGACCTATTCACAAATGTAACTCTTCTTAAAACCCTTTAGAACTATAGGTACCAAAAGTATGTATTCAACTTTTATGTATTTTAATTTTAAAAGTAGTTTAAGCCTATGTTGAACATATTTACTGTACCCATGCCTTAGCAGCCCTTTTCCTTATATCATCAGATAATGCATCCTCCTCTGAAGAATGTATTTGGCATATACATAATGGCTTTGTCAACAGGGAGGGCAAGCTTATACAGGGATACTCTCTGAGGGACACTGAAAATGATGCAAAGACTTGGCTACTTGTATGCGAGCCAAGTGATGACATTTTAGCCAACAAAAGCTAAGAGACTTGCCCTTTCATTCTGTCAAACACGGAAAATGACTTGTGTGCCACTCAAACTACTAAAAAGAGCTCAGTGTGATGGCACCCAGTCTAGATTGATTTCACTTTAGATAAAAGGGTCCTCAGATCTTAGTTTGTTGAGAGAGATCATCGCTATTCTGGATTTGGAATGAGAATGAGAATGAAAATAATGGGTTTATCCTGATATCTGCTTGTTATAAATCACATTTTACGATCAGGTTCCTGGACTACATTACTTGACAGTGATTTATTGTCAGAATTATATACCAACTAAAAGCAATGTTATGGAAGTGGTCACACTTATTATATCGAAGAGAAAAAAGTTTCGTCGCTGCAAAAGCAAGTCTCCTTTTGTCGTGAGCCTTGAACGAGGATCAACCAACAGACCCTGATCAGAAGACTTCACATTCTTACTGGTAATATAAGGCTGCAGACGCTCTAATGTTGGCAGGAGGCTGACCACCCAAAGCTCTAAATAGAAACACTATTCACATAGAAACACATAGATTATGGAGGGCAGGTTTAACAGAAGAGAACAGAGATTAAGACTTTCTTTCACCTTTTGGGGCGCAAGGTGAACATAAATACTTTTTTTAGTATTTAGCTGAGCCATGCAACAAAAATCTGCCATCTAACTTTTGTTAGATTTGAGGCACTTTAGTAGAATGGACTGTTTAGGGAGATTTTGAAGCTTAATAAATTGTCTAATTTTGCATTTTGTCTGCATAACAGTTCTGTGACATATCATATAGGTTTACTCACAAAATAGCTGAGAGAACCCAGGACAGAACCTTGAGGAACAACACAAGACAGAGATTCAGTTGATGGGGCTTAGTTATGATCAGCAACTGATAAAAGTATATCTGAAAGGAAAGAATCCAAAGATGATCTACTCAGCCCTCAAACATCATGCAAATAACAAAAGAGATGGTGAGAGTGACAGCTGGAAAAAGATGTTGCCACCGATGCCACTAGAGGGAACAGTACTCCAGAGAAAGCTAGCGGGACATATAGCGCGAAGCTAAATGTGAAAACTAGAAAAGTTCCCTCAGCAGAGTATAAATCTTCGTCAGATGTGTCTGTTGTAAGGTCATTGAATGACTACAAATCGCGCACTCACTGTTATCTTTGGGACATTTATTTTGTAGACATTTGTCCTATCAAAATGAAGGTACACATACAGAAAAGCCAGAGAAAAAAAAATTGATTTCCGTTCTATCCCCTGAACTGCTTATCCTATTTAGAGTCGTGGGGCGCTGGAGCCAATCCAGCTGACATTGGATGAAGGCAAGGCTCATTAGAGACAGACAAGCTGTCACGCTCACATTACATTACATTTGATTTAGCTGACACTTTGATTCAAAGCGACTTACCGTAAGTGCATTCAACCACGAGTACAAACTCTGAACAACAAGAATCAAGAAAGTACAATTTCTTAAAGAAAGTTAAACTACAAGTGCTATACGTAAGTGCCATTTAAGTGCTACTACGGTGCTACTTTCTTTATTCAAGATATAGTCAAAAAATATGTTTTTAGTTCAAGGCAGAAGATGTAGAGACTTTCTGCTGTCCGGATGTCAATGGGGAGCTCATTCCACCATTGAGGAGGCAGGACAGCAAACAGTGGTGACTTTGTTTATTCACACCTCTGGGCCATTAGAGTCCAATTAACCTCAGCTGATGGCTGTGTGTATGCAAACTTGTGAATTAAATTAAATAGAGGCATACATTTTACATGACAGCTTTTTATTTTAATGCTGCACTGATTGTGACTCATTGAGGCAGCAGCTCTTAGTTCATTAAAATCACAAACTAGAGAAAAGGAAATCTCTAAATCTGTCACATTCATATTTCAGATCCTGCCTCTGCTGTTACAAGGTGAAGATGGAATGTAAACTGAGTTTCATAAAATCTGTGTTTGAAATATATTCAAACACAGATTTGTTGAAGATTAATTTGACAAATGTATGAAAAGTATATACACAGACTGAAATATGTAAACTGTATTTTTGCACAACCTCTCGATGATCAGAATCTGATCATCACAAGCTTCATTGCTTGTGATGCAAGATTTTCTCTGTCATTCGGGGAAGGAGGAATAAAGTCTCAAGAATCAAAGTTGTCTTTGTTTATTCTTTGCAAGAAAAGAGGAAAAATGTAACAGCGAATATGCAGCAAGATTTCTTCGACATTTGAAAAAGTTAACGGTATATTAATACACATCGAAAGTAACATCCCCTTTTTAGAGGAATACCAGAATAACTAGCTATTTGAACCCTGATATGGTTTCTGCCCAGTAAGCATTTTTCTCACAATATAATACAATCAACTCTCTTATCTGTTATGTTTGCAAAAGATACTTTAGAGGCCTCTCCCCTAGCACACTGTGATATGGTGTTACCTCTACTAGCTGGATAGTTTTCTCTTGGCCTGTGACCCTCCAAATCACATTCTTCTTACATTGGCGTCGTACTTTTTCGTTAGACACGAACAATTTCTCTATGTAACTTTTAAAACCGATTGTAACATAAGCAATGCTATATTTGATTGTTACAAGCTCCATTACAATTTGCGGATATGTCTGGTAGAGGTTTGAAGCATGCTGCATTTGGAGGGCCCGAGTCTCATGCCAGACTCTTATTTAATGATTTCTCTTCAGTATTCAATACTATTGAGCTATTTCTGCTCACAGAGAGGCTTAGCTGTCATTTAAAACTGGATCGTAGCCTCATTGATTGGATAATAAGTGTTTTTAACTGATAGGTCACACTTTTTGAGAGGTAATGATGTTCTCAACAAACTGCTCTTCCACCAGTTCCTCTCAAGGTTGTTGCCTCTCCCCTTCTTCACATCTTTTACACCAGTAAGTGTTGTGTAGCACCCTAAAATACGTTGTCAAATGTTGTTGTTCCAGACAGTATTGATTGGCGAAAAAACATATGCTTGTTATTGTGACTGGGACTTTGAAAGAATAAACGTTGCGAAACGGAAAGAAGGGCGTGTGTCTGGACATTTCATATCAAGGGTGCAACAGTTGCAGCAGCAAATAGTATAGGCACAGCTCAAAGGAGCTGTATTTAACATTCTGAAATTATTATAGCCACTAATATCATCCATCTATGTAAAGATATACGCATAAGTAATCTTGTGTTTTATTGTGTTAATGTGGAGTTCATATTGTCTTTTTGTCCTCTGTTTTTATGTGACCCTGGCTGAAAAACTAATTTCTATCTTGAACCTGAGATTCAAGGGGGAAATTATTATGTTCCTAAGGAGAGTATCGATGTTCCTGGAACAAATAGTTTATACTCGGGTAAAACCTCAACACTGATGATACTAACCATTAACAAGTTGCTCAGTTATCTCCATACATTTATTTTCCGAGATAATTTATAATTCATATGAATACGTAGCTGTCCTATAACATGAGCAGCTATTTACACACAACTACTGACCAACAGAAAGCCTTCACATGCCCCTGAAAGAGCACTCAGGATTTACCTAAGTTGCCCGTCACCCGAGTACTGTGGTTTGAAAATGTCATTCTGTTTGTGCTAAGTGATGAAATGTCCCAAAATGTTTTCTTTAGTCTGTTTTTGCCATGTTTGATGGATTAAGATGCCCTGCAGCTGATAAGACCAACTCAATCTAACAACCGGGCATATAAAGTGATGAAAAGAGTTCTGGGTAATTGAGGCGCTGAGGCCCTCTAGATGACTATCAGTCTGCAATGAAGCAATGCACTATCTCCAGTTTTGGCCAAGATTCTTCGAATTACAATTAATCTGGATTGAAAATAAGAAGTTGCCATTCCCTTGCTGTCAGTGCACACTTTCCCGTGGTACTCTCCGAGTGAATATCAGAGGATTGAAGCGCAAATTGGCTTGAGCTGTGGCGAGTCACTCCTGTCAGTGTGCATTGGCCGCTTCAACAAGATGTTTTAAACAAGAAGACCCTGCTGTAACACCTTTGAACAGTGGATTGATATAAAGTCACAGTACCAGCCGGAAATTTCAACAATTGATGATAACCACAAAGATGCTCTTAATCAGATGAGACAAACAAGGTAAGGGCAAACTATGCTTGATTTTTGTCAGAAAGAAAATACAAAATGCAAATACTCTAGGTTGGTGATGTTTTGCAGGACAGATTGTTGTTGTGTTGAAGCTTGTGAGAAATTATATTGGTGATGACAGATATATGGGGAAGAAAAATACATGTGGCAGTCTAAAGGTGAGTTAGTGCCTGTTTTTTTCCCACTGAATCTGAAGTGATACATTTTCTCAAAATAATGTATTTTGCATCTCAAATTTCATATTCACAGGATCCCTGTGTGTCCACTGTTTGGTTCACACTGCAGCAAGCCCATCACATATACTGCAATCCATATGTAAGAGGGGACAGCAAGGACCGGCTAATCCCTTGAAACTCCGTGAACTTTGCTTTCTTTTTCTTTGCTCTCTTTATGTGCTGGAAGTCCTGTGACCAGGAATCAAAGTTTAGGGATCAGGTATGAGGCCGGCAGCAGCTCGCAGCCCCACCAAGCAGATTGCCTGCTGCTGTGCTGACTGAGGACTGCCGCACACAAAGCATGAAAAGTGTGGATTCCGGGGGCCAAGAGCCCGCGTGGTGGGCTCTGCAATCCCCGACCGACCCGGGGAGAAAGGAACGGCTCAGTCAGCAGGCCAGGGCCACTGGAGCGATGAAAAGATAATTCTCCCCCCCGCCGCCGCTGGACCTCATGCGGCGTCAAACCATTTGTGAGCAGTGACACAGCCAGATTGGGCCGAAAGGATATGAGTGGGAAACTTCAAAACCTGCTCATGTTTCTGCGAACGTGAAAGGATTTGTATAACACATTCAGATTTGATGGACTTTCCCATGTTCACTCTGAACAGCCCTTTTTTGTTGACATGTTCAAATAATGAATCTCTTATGTGTAGATCCCTTTCCCCCCCTGCTCCCGAGTCTCGTTTCTAGTTGTCAGGTAGGGATGCTGTGCGGACCATTCCATCGTCTGTCCCAAGCTTATGGAGAACCGCTGACTCGCTGGCTTCCAGGAACCAGGGTGAGTGATTTTACTTTTCCTCTAGCAGCAATCTGCCTTTTTTCCCTCAAACTGTGGGGAATTTGTCTTCTGTCAGAGCTAGAGATGGCAACTACAAACTTGGTGCAATTACTCCTTAAAATTACCTGTTTCCTCAGGACTGAAACTCTGTGTCTGAGACACAGAGTTTCAGTGATTAGATCATAAGAGGTTATCACAGGACTATGAGACATGCACATAGAGATATGCCATTATACTTAATGAGCACGTTATCCAGCATCATTCTCATAACTTGCTGCCAAAGTAAAATACATTTTATCCTCTTGGAGAAGACTATCTTAGGTTTTTACAAGGTTAAAAATATATGAAGGATTTAATTTTCCGTAACAGATGTTTCTTTCTCTTTGTTTTTCCACTAAGTGCCCTTTCTTGCTCTGTTTCAGGTGCTGAAATGGAGCATACATTTCTGATTCTTTTACTGTTTAGTAAGGCTTCGTCAGTTGGAGCTCAATTCAATGGATATAACTGTGACGCCAACTTTCACAGCCGTTTCCCTGGTGAGGAGCTCAACACTTTTCTCTAAGACTTACTGGACAAATGTACATGTGAATGTCTCTTTAAAGTAAACTTCTTCACAAACTGGCTACTTATTCCAAAGTGAAATAATGACATTTGTTTGTCAACGAACCAGTTCCTAATTTATTATTTGAAATAAATTTAAGGTAATGGTTTTGGACTCTCATCCCAGAAGTGCACTTCTCACCTAAAACACATAATAATTTCAATAATTTCATCTAGATAATAAATCTAGCCTTAATATCATGTGACTCATTTTAATGCCTGTATGTATCTGTGTTTGTGTGTGTGTGTCTTGCAGCGGAGAGGGATATCAGTGTGTACTGTGGGGTGCAGACCATCACCCTTAAGGTCAACTTCTGCCCTGTCCTCTTTTCTGGCTACACAGACACTGACCTGGCCCTCAATGGCCGCCATGGAGATGCCCACTGCCGTGGTTTCATCAACAACAACACCTTTCCCACTGTAGTAATCTTTAGTATCAGCCTGGCGACGCTGGAGTCCTGTGGCAATTCCCTGGTGGTAAGAAAAGGAGGAATGCTGTAAATGCTTTTACATTATCACTGTCAGCATAACTGGCAAGGTTAATGATAGAGGTGGATGATTTAACTTTAATGGTTACAATGTCAGAAATAATTTAATACTACTACATTTGAGAGAATATTATCAAAGGTAACGCAAATATAGCTTACTGTAATGGCTGGGACAGTTTAACTGCTGAAAAGTGTCATAAAATCAATAGTAGTCTGAGATGACTAGACAGTTACCTTTGTAACATTGTGTATGCTAAATGTATACATGTGTATGCTTGTGTAGGCTGAAAAATTACAAACTGAAGTGGAAAATAAAAAAACAATGAAAAGCCTCCCAGCCATTTGTAAAAAAAAAAAGATCAGTGTTTTTATTTTAGCCAGTTGAGAGTATCCATGTTTGGATGTTGACAAGTTGTGTTTATTTTGCATATATTTGTAAGGGGTTGCTGTTGGGTCCTGGAGGCTGTCAGGATGATGAGTGAAACACAAACCTCAAACTAGTTTAAAGTGAATCTGTTCTGAGCGAGCTGTCTCTCCTCAGTGTTTAGCTGGATGCAACAGGACAGTTCCTTTATGGTCCCCGCTCAGATGGAAAGGGATGAGTTAGCCTGCCTTAGCACGTCACTGGTATGGCTGATGGAATCAACCCTGGTCCAGTCCAGTGCGCCCACAGTGAAATAATGGTGGTCAGTTAGAGTGCTACTCACACTGGTGTTGTTCGCCTCAGGTCTCTACGGCTCAAGGACCCAACGCTTATGGAAACCTGTCACTGGTGCAGATTGGAAACATATCAGGATATATCGACACACCGGATCCCCCCACTATCATCAGCTACCTGCCAGGTCTGCTGTACAAGTTCAGCTGCAGTTACCCACTGGAATACCTGGTCAACAACACCCAGCTGGCTTCGTAAGTCTCACTTCTGCATCTTCATTGATTTCAAAGTGCTCTGAGTACAGAGAGTCAGCAAGCCATCCACTGAAATGAGTTCAAATATATACCAAATGGAACAAGAAAAAGTCATCGACGAACATTTTGACAACTGAAATACGCAGGGTGGACAAATTACAAAAAATAACTTTTTCCAGAATTGATGCTATTCAGTTTTTATTGACTTTGTATCAGAGAGGGTATAATTAATCTGTGTGATAATTTCTGATGATGTAGTTTGTAATGTCAATTTATAATCATTATGCCAACGGGGTGAACAAAATTCCAACACATCCAATACATAATTATTACCGTCCACACACTAAACTCTCTTCCTATAAAACTAATATCACTCCTTCATCAATGAGGAAGAGAGCTGCTTTTGGTCCGGTGGGAGTGGTCAATTTATCCAGTAAACTTTCACTAAACCTGCTCGGGACCAAGTTAAGGGATTTGGATGTGTTGCTATGGTGATTTTTCTAAATTTGCTTAAAAAAAAACAAAAAGCCTGTGTCATCTTATCCTCAAAATTATCCAGCTAAGTCAGTAAACCAGGTACGAAATATAGGGCCCAGAACACAAGATGCAGCAAGTTTGTTCTTCTTTTTTAATATTGTAAATTATGTTATCTTTATCTTCATTGAAGGTCAGCAGCTGCAATCTCAGTGAAGGAAAGCAATGGTACTTTCATCAGCACGTTGAATCTACTACTTTACAATGTAAGTTCACATCAGTTAAGTCAAAATATCTGTTATTTTGCTGCAGAGCAGAGGAGCTTATAGGCTGCTGCATTGGAGACAAAGGCATATACCAAAGATATAATAAGCCAGCAAGCATCAAAGAGCGCTCAAAGCTCTGCAGCTATGTTTTAAATCTGCAATTTCAATGATTTACCTTTTTAATTCTATGATTGGAGAAAACGTATCAATTTACCCAAAATTAATGTAACACAATACCGTCCATTTTGTGAGTCTGAACCAAGCGTCAATAAAAGGGATTGTGTGGAAACCAGATTATAAATATGCATGAATTCATGAAGTGTAGTGAAAGTGAACAAATCCTCATCAACATTATGAAGGGAAAAAGTTGGTAAACGTGACAAACTTGCTGTTCTGCTATTGTTATTTATGTACAGGACTCGTCATACATTCAGCAGCTGTCCATCCCCATGGCAGGACTGACCCTGAAGACGCGAGTGTTCGCAGCCGTAAAAGCTTCTAACCTGGATCGGAGGTATTCCATCCACATCCAACCATTCAATCTCAAAGTTACTTTAGACCAAAACTACATAATTTTAGCGGGAGAGTAGATTACCATATTATTTTATGTTGTCCATTGTTAAAAAATGCCATTGGTAATAGCACAATGTAAGCAACCCATACTGTCCGTGTAGACTAGAGGAACACACAGGGCTATAAAATGGCCCCTTTGGGTGCAAAACAATGTGAAGAACAACACCACTGACCTATATTTAGGTGATGTAGAAGCAGAGTAGGGATTCGTGGGACAACTCCATCTTCCTCCATGGAGTTTTACTCTCTTCTACATTTAAGTTATGCCAGATCACAGGAAGTTAAAAAAAAAGAGTAATTTGTTCATTAGACTTATAATAGGGATGTCTCAAAATAAAAGCTTATAAATTAAATCATCCTGATCTATGAATGTGTTTAAGACAGATGGAAGATGAGGCTTTTTACTGTTTTTTGTTCACCTGACAAGAACTTTCCTCCCATGACGCATACAGTGCAGGGATGCACCAATTTAAAGTCTTTCTTGGCTCTGACAGTCTCTTTAAGACTCACAAATTGTGAAAATAGCATGAGCACCACATTGTACATCACACTGCTGGTCCTCGAGTTCTGTTGTTGGAAATACATTCTGCTAAGTACGATTGGCCTCTAAATCCTCTAATATTCTCTCATTAGAACAGATGTGTTTAATGAATTTCATGACCAGCAGCAGCACATCCTGGGAATTCAGACTTGTATACCTTCTTAACGTGACATGATTTGACTATGTGAAGCCTTTGTGTTGTGGTCATTTGAACTGTAGGCTTGTGGTGGGTGGGAGATTTTGCCTTAAGGGGAAACAGAAGGACACTTCACAGATTTTAGGGGGACACGGCTCATTGTTTATCACTTTATTCATACTGCCTGTGTCATCAGTATTCGTTTGTCCATTATAAAAGTATTACAAATATTATTTCTTATTAATACAATGACGAAAATATTGCTAATTTCAAAAGTTGTATTGCTCGAAACAAGACCTACTTAGATGAAAAGTGCACTTTGAGTGTATTTGCTTGAGAGGCTCCAATTTTACACATTGCACATTGGCTCACATGAAGGTACTTACATCATTTAAATTGTGGTTTGAGATGGGAACATATTTTCCCCTCAAGCATATAACCTTATGTGAAAACAACCATTTGGTGTCAAAATCCAAGTGGAGGAACAATAAGTAAAACATTTTTGAGTGGATTGGGACTTTCATTGAAAAAATCAAAAGTAACTTGATGACCTGTAATGTACTTTATTCTACGTATCCTTACACCACAGTTTGTATGATAGCTTACGAAACATTATTAGTCATATTTTGTGCATTTTCTTGCGAAAGCAGCAATTGTGTCAATTTACGGTAATTACATGCACAATGTCTTTTCAAATTAAACTTCCGTCTTTACAGGAAACAACTTAGTTAGGTTATGGAAACAAAACTACTTAATCAAGTTTAAGGAATGATCGGGAAATACTTTGTCAGCTTTAGGCAACAAAACTACTTAGTTAGGTTCAGAATTATTATTTTGGGAGGGTTGAAATAACCCCAAAAGTGCAAGAACTACTTCATACAAATTACGTGACAAATTCCTGGCTGAAAGACTGTTATATTGTCAAACCCATACTTCTTCTTTCATTCCCGCTCCTTGAGTGCTTTAGTGGTCTTTATATTTCGTTGTTCATAATAAACTGAATAACATTCATCAAATTTTCATGGGATATCTATGAATTACTTACTTAGTTATAACTACTATTCTGAATGACACTAGCCTGCTTTATTACCATTTAGGCAAAACCACCATCTTTCCTAAACCTAACCAACATGCTTCAAGCAGGAACCAAGTCTCTGTTGTCAAAGTTTGTGCGACCGCCATACATCCTGACCCACTCTATTTGGCTTTTGATGCAACCTATCAGAATTTCAGGAGCAAGACCACACCTCTAACACACCTCTTTTTACGTTCTTATAAATATCCACCTAACCCACTGTTGCATTCTACATCAGAACCGAGAGCCCATAACATTGATCAAAACACTTAATAGGTAAGTAACTTTCTAACGACCTCATTTCACGATCTTATCTACTCACCTCGTTTCCACTACGGATACCATCTTGCGATCCCTTTTCGGCGACAATCTTTTCAGATTGGACCAGAACAAAGTCCAATGTCTCCCGAGCACGCCAGCAAACAAAATTGGAAAACTCCTTCACCGCTTCTATAATCCAGACACCTCTTTTCGCATTCCAAAGCTCAGGGAAGTGAGCAAATCCAGCAAGCCCTTTCATGGTTCATTTTCCGCTCAATTCATCCTTTTTGAACTAATGCAGTTCAACCAACTGTAGCTCAGTGGTGAGCAGAGTCGTTCTTCAATCAGAGGATTGGCAGTTCGCTCTGCTAGTCCATGTCAATGTGTCCTTGGGCCTCACGACACACAGCTGGCTGCATCATCTCCACGCTCCAGCGTGGTCCCCTAACAATCAGCCTTATGACATCAGCCATTTTTGCCACCCAGACCCAGCTACCTCTCCAGCCAGCCTTAGCAGTGGAACCTGGCAACAGTTTGACAGCGCCCCTGCCACTTACTTTTCATAGCCACAGCAGCCCACCTCAGCAGGGTCACCTAGCATCGGGATGCTAGTGCCTCCTGCAGCCCATTTCCAACTACTGCTGCAGCTAACTCTAGCTGGGGCTTCCAGCACCAGGATACCAGCTCCCCCCCGCCGTTATCCTCTTCTAAAGCTTGGTGTAACTCCTGGCACTGGGATGCCAGATGTTTCCGCCTCCTAGTTCAACCAGTTCTTGTTTTTTGCTATGCAAGCTGGAGCTACCGGCACTGGAATGCAGTCCCCAGCTCTCATCCGCAGCCCTTACAGCATTCTGCCCTCCCATTCATTCCCTTTCCTCCATTCCAGCTAAGCGGGCAACCACCAACTTCACCCTCGCTACAGCAAACCTTCCATTTGCCATACCAACTCTTTCAGTTCTCGTCCTTCTCCAGTCCCCACCAACCTACGTAAAAAAGATCATCAATGGTAATTACAGACTTAGTCATTTTCATTATGCCTCCTCTTCCCGAACTGCCTTCCAACAGATTTCCTGAAGGCAATGGATACTACCCCTACCTGAAAGAGAAAACACCCACCAGCTCCAAAGAACTCAAACTCACAGAGTTCGCTTACACTTTCTCTCTTTTTAGAGATGTCATCTGTTCATAATTCTTTACCGGCAGCAAGAATTGGACCACTATTTAGCAATAATTTTAAATCTGGCCCTCTGTTTTATGGTACTTTAAAAAATACCATATCCACCTTGCTTTGAAAGCTGCTGCCTGTCTGTAGCAGTTTAAGGAGGACTCATACTAGGACACGCTCGACAAAGAGATTTACTGTTGCATCTTTGCTGCCTGTGCAGCCATTACTTGCTCCTTATGCGATACTCCGTCCCACTCAACCTGTTTCTGTTCTATTATTGCCCATGCTAAGCCACAGTTCAACATTTACTTGCTGATCGCCCTGGCCCCTCCAGCACCCACACCTCCATTACACACTATATTGTTAGCCCCATTCATTACATTTCCTATAACATATGTTATAGATAAAAAGGGTAGGCCCATAATTCATCCGCATTAACATAACATAGCAATAACGATATTAGTTGCAACATGTCCCAATCCTCCATACCAACTCTTTCATTTCCAGGGTGTCAGCATAACATCACTTCTACTAACCAGTCACTGGTACCCTGATAAAAAAAATGCTTCAACTCAGGATTACATTTTTCTGATTAACTCAACAAAGAAAAAGCTCAACCAAATTAGCCTTCTATCCTCCAATTTCGGCATTGACATTCAACTTGTAAATCTTTTGCTGCTGATCATAAACTCATGAAACTAATTAACTACTAATACTACTAATTAATATCATTAATAGCTTAACCCCTTCAACACTCTCGTCTTACTGGACAGGTTGGAAGAGTTTCCACTATTTCAATGACCAGAACGATACAACCTCCCCATCGCTTGATCTGGAGTTTGACCTGTTTTATTACATTTGCTCATTCCGTTATGGCCATCAAAACACCTACCATCAAAGCTTACCATAGCAGCATAAGCTTCTTCTCTAAACTCTAAATGCTGGCCTCAAGTCATCCTCAATTAGCCACACTTCTTAATGGTCATGTATGTAAAAAGCCCACACAAAATCCTGGTGCCTTCCCCTCACTTTTAAATTTCTGCTTTCGCACTATCTGCTCCAGATACAGCAATCATCCCATTAATTTCACCTTAGAAAATGTTCTCAATACACTCCCTCAGCCCTCCACCTTGACCCTCACAGCCACGCCTGCATATTAGACTTGTTTTATTTTTTAGAAGACAACATGACATTCTCCTTAAAGCGAACCAAAACTAATCATTCCAGCCAACTTACATCCATCTTTTATTTTAAAATACAACCATTGCACAGTCCATGAGAGCCCACTACTGCAGTTCCGGAAATCCCAGAGCTTATTACCAACAAATTCTCTCTTCATTGCATAATCCGGTCAAGTAGGTACTAGATTCTTGGCACATTCTCTTCTCATCTGACGTTTCTCGTGCCCCTTACTTTTGACACTGTTTTAGGTTCAAAGCCACTACATACTGTTGCTATATCCGCTTAAATCTCAAAGATCTCAGACAAGGTTATCTCAAATAATTGGGGTTTTGGGGGTTAGTCGTGCCATGGCAGATTCCTTACAACTCATTTGACAAATCAGACAAAGTACATGTTCAAGACCTTCATTTAAGTTTGTATTAATACATTGTGAAAAGCATCCTGTTGATAGTGTGGTCCTTGTTAGTTATACATACGACATGTAATGCTTTCCACATAAAAAAAGTAATTTGAGGGAGCAGCAATTACTTTTCTAAGCAATAAATAATTGGGGGGGAAAAAGTAGTATATGGATATCATTTCTAGTAGACAGGGTTGTAATAAATAGTTGTACCTATTGAAACAATAGAAAGATCGTCAGCAGGAGAGGTGAGCATTAAGAGAAGTCCTTTGCATCGACATGATCTCAATTGCTTTTAAATCCATCAACTCTGGACACTGCAAAAATGTAAATCTAAGTAAGATGAAATATCTTAAATCAAGGCATTATACGCTTGTTTTTTGATTGACAAGATATTTCTTCTTATCAGGCAGTTTTTATTTTAGAGCATTTCACTTGTTTCAAGAAGTCTTGGCAAGTCAAATTTTCCTGTTCTGTTGGCAGATAATTTGTCTTATTTCAAGTAATATTTCCCTCATTTTATTACTTTTTTTTCTTGTTTTTGGAAGCTGAATTTTTGCAGTGGATTTACTAATCTTTAATGTTAAATAGATGGAACGTTCTAATGGACTACTGTTACACCACACCGTCTGGAAACCCCAACGATGACCTCCGCTATGATCTTTTCTTTAGGTAATTCAAAATTGAAAACAGATCTATGATTTTGTTCAGTTCTTATATTTTTGTTGTTCTCCTTTCTATCAACTTTTTCTGATTTTCCCTTCCTGATCCAGCTGTGAAAAAGACCCCCAGACCGCCGTCTTTGAAAATGGGAAGAGCCAAATGGGCCGCTTTGCCTTTGAAGTATTCCGCTTTGTAAAGCACAAGAATCAGAAGATGT
Organism: Clinocottus analis; assembly: GCF_023055335.1. Taxonomy (NCBI): domain Eukaryota; kingdom Metazoa; phylum Chordata; class Actinopteri; order Perciformes; family Cottidae; genus Clinocottus; species Clinocottus analis. Next base: position 6,297,426 of record NW_027176207.1, on the reverse strand, counting down.
CTACAGTCTTCCTCCACTGTGTCACCAAACTGTGTCGATCGGATGACTGCCCAATGCTCATACCAGTGAGACTAACACAAAGACACTTTCACACATAACAAACTATTAAGAAAAAACACAACACATTTTGTCAGGATCTATCTTACATGCATCTACAGGTCCATGTTTTGGGGAAAGCATGTGACAAACGGACTCAAACATTCACTCATACACTACAAAATTTTAAGGTACTTGTAATTGACGTTAGATTTTACAAACAAAACATATTCTTGAAATATTATGTATTTTTATGAATTAAACTACTAATATAAAACTACGACCACTATGAACATCAGCTCCAAGTTATCTATATTAAATTATTCTCACATCAGTCGCTTGATTATCAAATATTAAAGGATAACAATACAACACTGGGTGATTCTGTACTTTGATGTTTGCTATTTTAATTACGTTTTGCTTTAATACTTTAACAATTTAATAATTTGAATGCAGGCTTTTCATTGCAGTATTTTGACATTGGTGTAGTGATACTTTAAGATCTAAATACTTCTTCCACCACTGATAACCAGACAAAATCAAAAACCAAGTTCCTCATAAGTTTCTCATCACAAAAGAGATCTGATTTTCAAGTAATCAGAGTAATCAATAGAATGGCAGAGCTAGGTGCAGATGACTGGAAAAAAAGTTAATCTTCCAATATTTTATGATGATTTTAGGGCACAAAAGCATCATTTGGGTTTATTTAGTGTATATTACTGCTGTATGTGGGTGTATTGAACATCATTAGTGATATAAAGTGAAATAATTAGCTGTTGTTACATGAGAAAATGGCATACTAATCATAAATGGTCAATTTTTGAGATTTGGCTAAATTTCAGTACTAAATTAATACCTCAAAAATATTGTACTTCACAATTAAATGCAACACATATATAGTACCAAATATATATATATATATATATTTTTTTTACAGATCTGTGGCAGCAGGAAAAAGAGAGATGTCATAGAGGGACAGGAATCAAATGCTGCATCTGGGAATGCCGTCCTGACTGCTGGGCCAATCATCACTCGGAGTGGTATAGTTTCTGATATTCCTTTCTCTCAGTGTCTGTTTACCACCAACCACCTTTATCTTTCTGACATAATCCAAACTGCACTGTTACTGCCTGAGGAGCCTTTTCTTCCAAACTACTACCCAATACATTAAGCCAGGCTCAGAATACAGTAGTTCTGGACCAATGTATCCCTGATTTACCCCTTTTGACAATCGGAGGAAACACCAGATTATCTGGTAATGTGAGTAATATCCATCATCAGCTGATGTGTTATTATGAATCCCACTGCTCTTCCTACCAAAAAAATTGTCGAGATGACTTGAACTCTAAAGATGCTGTTTTAGTATGCACATTACCCTTAAACATTTCCATTTATTAATATATTTACTAACTCACTGCACCTGTAGTTTAATGTGCTGGTGAAATCAGAACCACGAAAAATAACACAGAAGTTTTGTATCTGCAGTAGGACAGGACCCAGGCGGGTGGCATACATACAACTTTTTTTGCAGTCAGAAGTTGCTATAATAAATTAATATAGAACAATCAATTAACATCCACGAAGGGTAAATTAACAAGTAATGTTGATGAAAATTTTCAGGAATGTAGCTAATGCTTACAGCTTAACTGCTGCATTGCTGTTGAAATTAATTTACATTTATATGGGAAGTTTCGTTTCCTCAGGGGTAATAATTAGAGGTGGAAATCTCTGGGCACCTTTAGATTCCAATTCAGGGGGCGACGATGCAACTATAAAATGATTATGGATTCCTTTTGATTCATCAACATTTTTCTATACACAATTTTTTTTCTCACTGTGACTTTCTGCTATTTTTTAAAACACTGCAGATTCATAATTCTAAAAAAATAATTTACTTCTATTATCTTTTATTAATTTAATAATAGTAAAAAATATAAGAAATTTGTCAACTGGTGTGTTACAGTTTGAAGCACTGCAAAGAGAACCAACAAGAAAATAAATAAAAATTGGGGTTGTAGCAGCATCCTTGTGGTCAAAACACAAACTTTAGAAAGCTCTAAATCATGTTATCTAAAAAGCTGCTCTTATTTACAATAATCTTAATAATGGCTTGTATTGTGTGATATGCCACTATTTTAGTCAATGTTCACATATGCTCATATGTGAACATTGACGTTATGTGTGTGCTGCAACACAATTTCAAAATCAGTTTGGAGTCTGAGCCCGGCTTGAGCTTTTATAATTCTTCTCTTTCTGTGATTTCTTTTTTTTTCGTTGAAATTTTTTATTTTTGTTTTTGGACAGTAGCTTAATTTTCTGTGATTTCTAACAGTTCCATGTATTATTTATATCTGAGTGTATTTTCAGATTGGATATATTTAGAGTATATCAAACCTAAGGTTGTTAATTGATGGTGATAACTTATGTTCTCTAACTAACTCTTGATGGTTAGAGTGCGCTGGTACGCTGTTGACTCTTGTAGTATACAAGAAATGGATAGCACACAATTGGACAGTGAAGTACTGTATTGCTGTTACCCATGAATGCCCTTTACTCTTTTTTTCGCAGATGAAACGCCAACCAACAACTCTCAACTAGGTAAGCTCTCACATTCTGTGCATTGTGTTGCATTATACAAAAGAAATGATATGAAAGTGAGCCATTTAAAATAGTAAAGGCCTCCAAAAAAAGACTCACATACTCTTGTATACTACTATATTGTATCATTCTGTCATGTTTGAAGCGTGCCATGAGTTACATTAAGAGCCCATCTCCCCCTGCCTTTATTAATTGCACTTCAGTCATTGATTGCAATTAAGTGCCAAGCAAAGAGTGTATGCATTTTTTGATAATAAAAAAAATGCCTGATGTAGCATTTATTGTTGCTTATAGTTATATTCTGTTGTACTTGCTTCAAATGTCAGTGAAGAAATTGCTCTACCTACTGTCATGATGGATTTTTCTCTGACTGTTGATGCCGTTTGATTGCTGGTGTTTTAGATGGTTTAATAATTTTCTGCTATCAAACACCACTGTAGTTGAGTACTGTCCAGTAATTTTTCTTAAGAACCACAAAAACAAACCATAAAATGAATTGGGCTGTGAAATGCCCTGTGCACCATTAATAGGTTAATAGGTTCTGGGATTTGGCATTCAAGTTGAAAATGTTGAAAGGTGGAAAAATATGCTTCTTTGTGTTTCTGCTGCTCTAGCCCATCTGAAAGCTCCAGGATTTCAGATGAACACAGTGACGAGCGCGCTCATCTCCGGCGTGATCATCCTAGGCGTCATGAGTGTTTGCTTCTTCGTCTTCTCCCTCACTCTCCTCAAAGGCAAAAGTTTTCCTGTCAGCACCCTGTCTGGAGTCCGCAACCCAGCCTTCAACTGAGCACCAAACACAACTCTCTGCAGACTTTCCTCTACAGCTGAAAATGATCAGCGAGTCGCAAACAACATGATGTAACATGATGTTGGTCCAGGTAGTCATTTTTACAGGAGAATGAAAGCTAAATGTCGTAGGTCTGTGCAATGTGCATTAGTCTAGAAGTAAAGCAGGACTTTTCATATGTTGTTGTGTACTTTGTGTTTCAACCATGTGGCAGGCGAGGCTTCACCTGCCTGTAATTATTTGTCATGCAGTTTTGACCCACATAGCGGGGACACTCATAACTTAATTCATTACCTCAGCTATACAGCTTTCAATTGCAGGGTATAGGATCAATTCAAAAGGCTTACATTACACGATAGTAGTTGGTAAAACATACAATTCCTGCTTCGAGGCGGAAATGAGAGCACTTTTGGATGAATATAACTTGAGAAAATGAGGCAATTCTAAAACCTTCAATTCATTGATTCAGCGAACTAACAGAAAGCCTCAGGCATGTATGTTAATGAGTCCCAGAGCCCACGAAACTGGGTGCAGAATTCTCATTCATGATCTCTCCTTCATCCCCCATATCTACATAAGAGCGAGCCATGAATTAATTCCAGACCTATTGTAGTCAAATAGCAAAAAATACTGCACAGCCTGGCCTTACAAGAGCATGTAAGTCAATTTGACATATTTAAAACACAAGTCAACCATGAATATTAACATAAACCAGAAGTATGACTTGAGAGGACTTGAAAGGTACTTGAGAGAGCTCCCCAAGTTATGGAAATTATACATTTTTGCCACTCTAGCTTGATGCTACATGTGACTAGCGCACCATTCTGTAAAGCTTTCAACCTACAGAATCTGCCAAATCTGTTGTAAAACTAAGCCTAAGCCACCTATCAAGCACTGCATCCAGCCAAAACACTTTCTTCCCAGTGAAAAAACAGAAATATAACTTATTTGGCCTTGATTGGTGTCTAAAGGACCACATGCTTCCTAGTCAGGCTCCTGACTTGTTTTGAGAGGCGTTCAAGGCACAGAAAAAAAGTGAAAGCAATTCGAGTCACATCAGCTCTCATACTACGGGTCTCAAAATGTGGAACTTGACTCATTTTGAGTGGCTATAAGGGCTATCAGTCTCATTTGGATGGCTTTAGACGGCTCCCATAGGCTTGCACGATTTAAAAAGAGGGGTTTTAGACTAAAAACTGCCCTTAGAATGGCCGAGTTAGGGGCAGATGACTAGAGAAAAAAAGTTTATCTTCCAATATTGTATGATGATTTTAGGGCACAAAAGCATAATTCGGATTTATTTAGTGTATATTACTGCAGTATGTGGATGTATTAAACACCATTAGTGATATAAAGTGAAATAAATAGTGTTACATGAGAAAATGGCATCATAGAGGGTCGATTTTGGAAAAAAAATAAACATCTGTACTAAATTAATAACTAAGACTATTTTACTTCACCAAACTTTGCAGATATACTGTAACATATTGTGCAATTTTATAATCTTATGTGTCATTTGAAAGTAAAAATTAATCCTGGAAGTCTTTTTTTTAAATTAAATTATTTTTTTTCCCCTGTGTTCTAGCATCAACCAATTAACCAGTTACACATATACTGTTATATACACCACTTAACTAATCTCACAAGTGTTTTTTGTATATTATACCTTTTGAAATTATTCAAATAGCTCTTGTGGTTGAGGAGATAATATGGATTTAGTATGGGTATGCACACCATTTGCAACTTTTGAAAAATAATGGAGGTTAAAAGTTTTCTCAACATAACTTTTAAATGTTGTATTTATATCATATTTGGACAATCATAAGATTATCATATTTGGATAATCTTACATTTTTTTTAATATTGCTACATATAGAGTAATAGTTTTGTGATTATCACTTAAGAGGTCTGTCTTACCTAAATATATAGTTCACTCTCTTTAAATAGTTTATGCAAAGTGGCAGACATGAAAGTTTATTTTGTACATGTACCCAATGTCATTGTGTATAACTTTACCAAACTGTTAAAATGCCATTGATGATCTATTCCTGAAATGTACAATTGTGTACAATTGTGCATATTGCAAATATTGCACTTTGACTTGTGATTAAAACGTGCCCGGTGTCATATTTCTAAACATACAGTATGAATATCCTCAGAAACTTGAACACTAAATAAAATCATTAATGGTATTGGTAATAATAATAGTAATATGACAAAAAATAATAATAGTAGCAGTAGATTTTTCTTTCACTAGGCGTTTGAAGCGCTTAATGAGGGCAGAACCTCCCTCGGGAGTGCTATGAGTCCAAGCCACACAGCAAGAGCAGGGATGAGATGTCTCCATGCCACCCTGCACCCTAAAATAATCCACCATACCTGCAACCAGGGATATAATCTTGTCTGTAATAAAGAGACACTCAGGAATCACAAAATAATCCACAAAACACTGTAAAGTTTTTGTCTAAAACAATCATATTCTAATTACAATTTCAAAGAGAACAAAGATAACAAAAAACTAAAAGCAAAAACACTTTCACCCAATCCTAACTACATTTTCGTACAGTGTCCATACACTCAGCTTATGCTATTGATCATCCGAACACATTAATAATAATCAAGATGAACTAAATCAAGAGTTAAACAATGATAAACTCATCTTTTCTGCACGCTTATTGCCAGATGTCTTCAATTCAATCCAATTTATTTTGTGAAGCTCAAAATTACAAATTACAAATTATCCTCAGTAACAATCTGTACCCATACAACATCCTCTGTCCCGGGACCTCACATCTGATCAGGAAAAACTACCCAAAAAACCGTTTAAGGGAAGAAAAAGGGAAGAAACCTCCAGGAGCCAAGAGGACCACACCCAAAGATACAAAGACATACAACAGCGTTTGACTACATGTATTAGTCATGAAGCATACGTTTTATGCTGAGGCCAAACATATTAGATAAATGAAAACTCTGCAGAATGTTCCCTTGACATCTTCAGGAGTCTTGAGCATGTAGTTAACTTCAATCTCTTTAAATTTGACTGTGGTTGCTCTGCTTTTTAAAGCTATCGCTAACTTCCGTCAACCAGGTGCTTAATTGCACTGTTTGATATTGACTGTCATCTACATAACAACCTTTGTTTGACTGAAAATAAGAGGATGGAATTTCCTATTCAGCTTTGCTGAAAACTGCAGCCAGGATTCAAAGGGAAACTCTATCAGCAAGATGCTCAGTTACTGAGAGGGAGAGAGAGAAGTTAGTGAGAATAACAAGAGAATCATTGAGCATCAATCTGCCGGCAAGCAATCTCTCTCTCTCTCTCTCTCTCTCTCTCTCTCTCTCTCTCTCTCTCTCTCTCTCTCTCTCTCTCTCTCTCTCTTCTCTCTCTCTCTCTCTCTCTCTCTCTCTCTCTCTCTCTCTCTCTCTCTCTCTCTCTCTCTCACACTCACTCACTCACTCACTCACTCACTCTCACGCATGCAAACACAAAATAGCAAAAGTGAGAGTTCAGTAATTATTATTCTATTGAGTCTTACTTGGGATAGGTAAATATACCATTTCATTTGGACTAAAGCGGGTATGTGTGTTATGTCAACACCTTTTTCTTCTTTTAGAGTAATTCCTCAGATAAACCTTGAGGAGGAACTCTACTCATTTGTTTGTTCATCGTCAGTTTATGTAATTTCTCACCTGCTGAATAACAATGCTTCCTAATACACTATATGTTTAAATAATACTCCAAATACACGGTGTGTGTGTTAAATGTGAAATTCTGTTTTTTATAAACACAGAGTATAAACTGTGTATACCAAAGGGCATTGTGAAGTTTCCCATGCAGCGAAGAAAAACATTTAAGAAGATTCTTATTAAATATAGAATGACAGACTACTGTAATTCCAGTCAGAGACTGTCTTGGCCAGGTCTCTCTCAAAAAATAGATTTTTAACTTAATGGGACTCCTGCTTACAGTTTGTCTCGATTGCGAAGACACATTTCTTGAAACGGTCACCTATTTTCTCAAAACTGTAAACACAAAACCTTCAAGCACTATTTACAAAACTCTGAATCTTCTTGCTAAATGAAACTTTCGCCTCAAAACAGTAGTTTACTACAGTAAAAGGGACAAAATACAAAGGAGTCAACATGCCATCAATGTGCTTCTTCTTGTCTTTGGGCTGGGTCAGGCCAGAGCACTTCGTCGACATCACAAGCAATATTTTCTCTGAGGCATACGCACTTGTCCTCGTCCTCTCACATTATTTCTTCTATCCATTCTCAGATTTTCTCCATTCCACCTTCAACCACCTGTTTGCTCTTTAAACAAGCTTATATTGGTTGTGTCACATCATTTGATACAAGGGAAATCAATTTTCAGTGATTGTGTGATTCAAGGGCATGTGTTCTCTTTTTGTATTTGAGTGTTGCCACTTGTGTTTACTAGTATGGATGGCATGTGCAGAATGTGTTTTGAGACTGAGAATGTGTTTAGAGTTTAGAGACAACAGGCTGCATAATTAGCTAAATTAGTTCAGGCAACAGAACTTTGTTCAGCCAATGGTTTTTAGTGTTTTAGCAATTGAGAAAACTGTAAATAAAGGTTCAAAAAAGAAGAGAGAGAGTATATTATCTCCACTACAATCGTTGTCTTATCTGTTCCTAGTTGACATAGAAATGGAATAAGTGTGTCATTATGGACATTTATTAATGTCTCTCTGAGGAACAAGAGGTAAGAGAGAGGCCCAAGTGAGGAAATATGAAGATTAAAACAATAAGATGCCTCCTCAGTGTGTTATTGCCCAGAGCCAGCCATGCCACACGTGCTCACCAGATGTCCCCGGTGAGTCTCTATCTTATTGTCCATCTGCCTGCCTGGTTACCAGGACTCCTCACAGCTGCTTCTCATATGCTCAGGAGCTCCTCTGTCAAGACTGCTAGGTATGTTGAGACTGGGCTGCTTGTTGTTACCTGTCTGTTATCTGTGTCTCTTACCTGCTTGGATAACCGGCTCACTAGGAGGCTTTCACCAGCCACATGCACTTACGGACAGGTCTATGGGCGCAGAGCATTCACATACCATGAGAATGAACATGTGTTTTACATTTTTTCCCACGTTAAGATTTACATTTCAAACAAATACGATAATATTGACAGACAAACAATATGAAATGTAATTCATTGTTGAGTCAGATCATCCAGGAATTTGAAACATCTGAAAACACTCTACGTAACAAAAGTTGTACAGTTTAGAAGTCACTAAACTAAAATAACAAATGGCAGGCAATGGTGAATTCTTTATAAATTGTTATTCTATATTTGTCTTATTGTCAACACATGACTCAACATTATCATGTCACCAGAAATACATTGTGAACTATATTCTTGTAACAGCCTGCAGAAATGTTGGTTTCCAACAACTGTGTAGACTATATATTCATTTACTGTGTATGTCATATAAAGATGATTTTTTTACGATTTCATATTCTTCCAAATGTTCTCCATGACAACTCTAAATATTATTACTGTATCAAAGCTGTGTCAAACTACTGTCATTAGTCTGCTGAATTTCTCTTCACAGATGGTAGATGTTCTGCAGATGAGTGGGATTCAGTGATATAACTGCCTTTCGTGTCAAAGACCATTCTCCAACTGAAGGTCTTGTTGTGCTGAAGTGTCCTTGCGCCAGCGCTGAATACTCCACTCCAAGAGTGCAGCTTTAAAATAGACCTCTGGCCTCTCTCTGGAAATATGCCTGCAAAATACAGTTATCAATAAAGTATTATTTTATTTATACTCCACTGAGAAGCAGAGAAGAAGACAGAAAATATATTATATTGAACATCTTCAGCATTATATTCAAATCAACCAAATGTAACTCTACATTCAGTCTTCAGAAGAAGCCATAGCGGTTTGATGCAGATTATGTGTCCTTGTAGATTTCAGTCGATATTTTTTAATATTGTCTTTTTTGATTTGAATCTATACACCATTAGTTTTATTAACAGTGCAAGTCTTGTTGAAGTTACTTTAAATGAAAAAAATATGGGTTTAGCTTTTGGAAATCTCAAATTAAGTAAATTTGTGAAATGACACTTTACATTAGGTTATACTAACTTTATTACATATTATTCTTTCTTAAAGTTAAACTGTGGTGGCCCTTGGGTTATCTACAAAATAAAACTTTTATAATAACTATAATATTCCTCTAACAAGTCAAGAGTCCCATGATATTGATCCGATGAGACTTGCTCTGCAGTGGTTTATTGGCAGCTCATTTACAGAAACTCCATCATGCATGTCTTATATGTTATATGATACATTATCATTGACAGTATTTGTATGAAGCACCCACTGTCTGTTTGTTTTTACCTTTCTAAAAAAATATATTTTTGTGGAAAACAATAAGCTATTTTTTTGCAAAACAAAACAAAATGAATGCAGATATGTGGGCCATCGAGTAATAGTAGGGGAAACACTGATGGGGCTAAAGAACCATAACCGCCCATGGCCCATGTGTGCCATCCACTTTCATTGCTCAAAGCTTGGGGCATGCATGCTGTGTTTTCCCCACACTTGTGGCACTTGATATTCAGTGTGTTAGGTTTTCAAGCCAAGTACAACTAAACACTATTGTATTACTATTCTATAAATAGATCTTACATTGTAGCAGCTTGATGAATACCAACACATAATATGTTGGAAATCTTTAGATAAGCCTCCCCTTTGTTCCAATAGAAGTGTGATGTGTGGTAATGCTGCACTGGTGTCAAAAGTTGTTTGTACTTGACATGACTTGGACCCTCTACGCTTCCGCAATGTGAGTTCGTGCTACTCCGAAAATCCCCCATCAACTGAGAGTTTTAACTGTAGCCTTTGGGATTTTTTGCTGAACCACACGTGGGCTGATGAGTAACCATATGTCCGACAGCACCTCAAGGCAACATTAAAAAAAAAATCCCCGAAGAGACGCCTCCTCCTCCTCCTCTTCCTCCTCCTCTTCCACCTACTCGCAGTCAGCTCTCTGTATTTCACCTGCACTCCTCTGCTATGTGTCGGACTTTCCGCGCCTCTCCCAAACCACTGTGACACATCTGCGGTCCATACTCGTCCAGTCCAGACCGACTTCAGCTGCTCGTTGCTCGCAGACCACAGAGGATCCATACCGTCTCTCTCAGGATGGACCCCGCTGCTTTCCTGTTGCTGGCTCTCGTGAGCTTCGCGACGCTTCTTCAAGGTAAGCCTCGTTAACATCGGAGCACCGAGTTTTGACAACAGCGGGACTCGGTCCACCTGGAGCCTCCTGTCGCCACTTTGGTTACCTGCGGAGGGAGCAACTTCCACCTGAAGTTCCCGCGTTCCTCTTGGGACTGGTTCGGTACCAGCTTGTGGTATTCACGCTTGTTCAGGCTGCACGGACGGAATCATTGGTTTCGAGGGCTTTTCCCTAAATTTAGATATTATATTATCATATTAGGATTGAAAAGAGAAGAAGGGCCGAGAAGAAAAAATAATGACGCCGAGCTCAACTAATTGTAACTTTAGATCTCTGAACTCATAGAGAGCTCTGTCTGCTTGAGACAAGTTCCTGTGAATAAACCGGTAGAGTAGAGCGAGGAACTGGGTCTGAACCCCATGGCTGCCTTTTATTGTAAGTCATAACTTACTTGTTTAAATTCTGTGTAATCTAAGTCTGTGTATTCTAAGTCTCTCTCTCTCTCTCTCTCTCTCTCTCTCTCTCTCTCTCTCTCTCTCTCTCTCTCTCTCTCTCTCTCTCTCTGTATGTTTGAACAGGCCAATAAAAGGTCAGAGATAACACACTTTCACATTAATTTCATGACTTTGTCATTCAAGTCAAGGGCAGGGCCCTCCCATGTGTTCCCTCTCTGTCTTAGTGCTGATAGGCATCTTTCTTCTTGTGTGACAATGCAACATCTACTGAGTCATCCATTGACAAAGCAATTAAATATTCATCGCCCTTAGGGTGAACCCGGAATATTTTTCCTGAGGGTTAGTGAAGCCCTAATTTGGGATCAGTGGTTCAGTCCTGTACCCTGTGATATCTGATTCTGACAGTGAACATCTTTCCTTGATGAGAAAACAGCCGCCGAGTTTTGAAAGAGTTCACCTTTAGCACTGACGGCACTGACACTTACAAAGGATAAATCAGAATAAATATCCCCCAGTTCTTATCTTTGAGTTGCGTTTGTGTCACTAGACATCTCTCAGCATTTCTCTTTGTTAGAGCAGCTGAAGGGCTGGTGGCTGGAGGGCTGTCTGACTGGTGGCTAGGTGGAGGTCTGAGGTGGGGGTACTCGAACACTTGACACAGCCAGGATCACCATCCCCATCACTTGATGCGATCTGGCCTGTCTCCGGATCAGCAACTCCACAGGACGAGTGAACGCATCACTTAGTGTGTGTTTGTGTGCGTGTGTATGTGGGATTCACTTTATAAAAAAAAAATATATATATTTATCCTGCCCACAGTGACAGACAGCAGCGCAGTAGATAGCAGCTGAAGTCAGTTTCCAGCCTGATCTGGAGCATTCCTCACATCAAAGAGGGGATTCTTTCAAAGGGACTCTCAGACTTAGAAGTTTGAAGCCACGGGAGGCTTTTAGGGGTGACTTTAGAGGGGCAAGCTGCCAGCACAGATGTGAGTGGATACAAAGTGTTGGCTGTTGTAAAAAAAAGTAGAGGTGAATAAACACGGTTTGGGAAAGTCATCACTAACAAACAGAGAATGGCATTTAAAGAGAGGTTTCACCCAGTAGGTGTGTTATGCCGGTAATTGAAAGCACTTTCATATAATTCAACAGCTTCCTTGCCGTAATTGCAGCTTTGTTGTGTTCCACATAGTCATACATGTTGTGACAAATTCATATAGTTCTGTCGATTATGATGGGAAAGAGGCTCTTAAGACTGTGTGGAGACACGCAGCCTCCTCATTTATTCTAGTGGTACCACTCCGTAGATGCAGCGAGGGGCCAACGCAGAGGGCTTCAGCAAACAGGAGGCAGGGTCATCCGGAAGGAAAAGTTGAACCTGGAGCAGCTTCTGCCACAAAAAGTTCCCCCTCATTTGGCGAGGCCCACATTCCTGCTTAGATTAATGCCATATGTCTACCTGTGACTGATTGTCACTGTGATAACTTTCAAGAGTTGGGAAATTCTGTCTCAGTGACATCAACCGCTGTTTAGTGTTTTGTATCTTTGAAGCCTGTAAACTCATCTTTTAATAAAACTGGACTTCCTAGATCATATTTCATCTTTTACTGTTACCTGAGGCAACAGCAGTGGAGCCCCTTAGTGTACTCACAAGGCAACCAGTCCTTCATAATGGAGACCTGCAGTCCTGTCCGTTTTAGAAGATGGCCTTTGTTCCACTAACCAGGTATATTTCTCAGTGCCATTAAAAACACATTTTCTTTCTGTGGAAGTAGGTGGGGATTTTCTCTAATTTGAATAAATACTCCACATCAAGCAGCCATGGTGTCTTTCAGCAATAGTCTGAAGCACAGAAACAACTGGCAATCTGTTTGAGCAAGGGGTTGAGTTGCATTGTCTAACCTCATAACCTGCATACGTCATCAGCACCTCAACCCATAATATGTTGACAATCTTCAGATAAGCCTCCACTTTGTTGCCATGTTCAGCTTGTTTATTGTGGGATAGAGGTGTGATGCGTGATAATGCTGCACTGATGCCAAAAGTTGTTGTAGTCTACTTTACATGACTTTTACTGTTTCGTTTCGCTACAACAGAGACTTTTAACTGTAGTGTTTGGCTTTGTTTGCTGAACGTCACGTGGACTGATGAGTAACCATATATCTGACAGCACCTCAAGGCAACATCCATACTCCATAAGAGCGACCTGCAGTCCCGCCCCCTTTATAACATGGCTTTTATTCCACAAACAGATAGTGGAGGTCTACTGTAATTTTCTGGAAAATAATATTGTGGTTATCTGTCTTTCATCTTGGCTAAAGCTGCAGGGTGCTAATATGTACTGCCTAGTACAGCAGTATAACTGTATAGTAACTGTTTAACTAAGATGTGGGCCTGTGTCTGCCTTCAAGATTAATGACAGAAACCTTTATTGGCAAAACACAGGGCTAGTAAAAGATGGTGAGGAGAAACTAACCCGGAGGGGAGGCGGGACTTTGGCTCCCTGCTGTCCCTCTTTCCTTTGCTGTTGGTATCACAGACCAAAACTCAATGTATGCAACAAAGAGAGACTCATAAAGTTAAGTTTGATTAATTTGAATAGTTTGACTTTATTTCCGTTTTTGGCTTGGCTCAGACCCTATTACAATACCTGGTCCTCTGTTGTCAGGCTTTGATCCTGTTATAGCTCTGTTGACAGTTCATTCCATTCGGACTGTAATTCTATTCTACACAAGTACTTTAACATATTCCTACGTACCAAATATGCACAGAGGTGAAGCTCCCTTTTACCAATCTGTCCTCTCTTTAAAATAATGAAAAAAGGAGTTAAAAAGTAGGCTGCTGCTGAAAGTGGGGGCAGCCAGACAAGATAATGGATGAGGTATGCAGCCGCGTTTCTAGTTGCTTTAGCTTGGGGGACGGGATGGTTGGAAATGCTATCTGCCTTGGCCTGGCTCGGCTTGTCTTTTTCTGGAGGGAAAATACCTTTTGTGGGGGTCGGTGGCAGCTACCTTTAACCACCTTCATCCAACAATCCCAGTAGAGCTCTGAAAGGTCACAGTGTGTTTGAAGCTCCACCTTAATCTTTCTGTCAGATCTCTTATTCAGAAAGCCCTGTTCAGACACGTCACATGAGCATCCCAGAACATATTGTCATGTGAAAGAGGTTGAAGGGTTACAAGGTTCCTCTGTGCGTTGAGAAAACTCCACCTCCCATGAGCTGCTGCTACAATCATTTCAAAACCGTGAATGACATTCATTCAGTAGTCTAAGTAAACGCGCCAGTGTTTTATTTCAACTCTGAAAACCTGACAGTTCAAAACAAATTGTGCTTCCCAAAATAAATACATGGTTAACATTTATTGCATGAGGATATTTAATTACAGTCAGAACCAGAAGGGACAAGTTTGACGAATGAACGTTGACAAATTGATTTGAAGTTTCTGCATCTTTGAGCTGGATGGAAAATGATACTAACATAGACATGACACGTTTACATGGCAATCAGACGTTTTTTTAAAAGTTGTTGCTGAGCCTAGTACCGCTCCAGCTGGATTAATGCTTCAGGCAAGCAAGCAAACCAGGGAGGCAAACTGTGGCTTTATTTAATGAATCCACTTGTGAATGAAAACCACTGTGGAATAAATAAACATCCCAGAGACACACAGAGACTGCAAACGTCTTTAATAAGCTGTGCTCTCACAGCTGCAAAATTAAATCAGCGCGCGAGATGGTTTTTACACAGCTTTATCATCAACTTTAACTTCATAACTCCCCTGGGGATGAATAAAGTGTATATATATATATATATATATATATATATATATATATATAAACTTGAACTTCTTAAAAAACGATTGTCTTTTATTGACTTCAGAAAGCATGAACAGCAGTTACATTGGACTGAAAGCAGCAGCAGGAAGCAGCACAGTGGGCTGCTGATGAGTCCCCGTGTGAGATATCAGTGAAGCTCACAGCTCTATGCTTGTCTGGCCAGGGCGTGACCTTTCATGACAAAGGAACATGAGGTAACCTATCACTGCAGTGCAGCGTTGTTAAGTTACAACAACGTAGTTAATGTTTGTGAGACCCTGTCTTCTGAGGCCGCTCTATGGTTAGGCAGTAAGCAGTTCAAACCGCTTTCCCTGCTGCACAGAGTGACAAGAAAAACTGAATCTGGCCATCTTTAAAATATATTTGCCCAGTGGGGATTAGCCCTCTCAGTCCCATATGTCAAGGTAAGAAGTGTGTCTAATGCTGGGGCCTCTCATCGAGGCTGTGTGTTGGGCCCCCCTCCAGCAGCTTTCAACAATTCCCCCAACCGAAAAAGCACCTTGCTCACTGAAACGTCCAGGAAGTAGCAACAACAGTTGCTGAAACCAAATAAGATAATGGGAAAACACACACACACACACACACACACACACACACACACACACACACACACACACACACACACACACACAGTCAGGTGGTTTCCATCTTGTAATGATGTTGTGATGAAGTCTTTCGACAGGTCAAAGGAAGCATGACTGCATCAAAAGGAGAAGTAAAACATTTGCGGGTGAGATGCAGCTTTGTTAAATGTGCAGGGGAATTAGAATTCAATGAAGTCCATCTTCTCAGGAATAAACTTTGTGGGGAAACGGTCACGAAATGAGGCAGCAGAGAGTGAAAGCAGTTCAGTAACTTGTGTTTCTGATTCATTAACTCAGTTACTGACGGGGAAAAAAAAATCAAGCTGTTCTCAAAGTAATCTCGGGAGTTGTTTCTCCATGCATACCAGTGCTGTTTTAAATTACGATTGATTGAAATTGTACTCATTAATGGAGGAACTCTCTGCTGACAGGACTAGACTTACTTTACCGATAGAAATATCCGTGGGTACCAAGGAATGAGTATGTATTAAGGAATGCCATTAGATATTAATAGAGAGTGACAAGCATGGTGGCTGGGGGTGTTGTGGTCCACAGACTGGACTCAAAGTCCCCTCTTTTCTTTTACAGGTAAAAAGAAACTACCAGAGAACTGGCTGAAAAGCATTTATGAATGAACTCCATGAGGTACTGTTGGCTGATGGTGTAGATGGGGCAACTCGGTGTTGGTAGCAGAGCCCGTGCCCAGAAAAGCTTCTTCACACTGAATCGGTGTGAAGAAGCTTCTGTGATTTAGTACTATTCTCCCACACTGTTGTCTGCTGTCATGTCAGCCGTCACAGAGATGAGGTCTTCGATTAGACTTAGCTAAAAGACCTTCTTAATCCACAGGCAACCACACTCCATGTACATGGGAAATAAAATAAAAGTTTTATCATCAAGATTTTTAATTGAGAGAGAGAGAGAGAGAGAGAGAGAGAGAGAGATCCTGAGTGAATGAGTTAGAGTGAGCTTGCTCAGCGCACAAACACTCTCACTTCTGTAGATAAAAAGGTTATTCCTCCACAGAACCTCCAGCTGTGCGGCGCAGAGAGGAGGCTTTAAATAAAAGATGGAAGAAAAGTATTTGCAATGTGCAGCTCTCTTTGTAGTCACTGCAATGGAGTGAAGGGGTGGAACAAAATGTGAAGCCTGATCTGTTCGGTGGCCCATCCTCATTGACAAAAACACACAAACACACTTATCAATATGATTAATTTTGTACTGAAACTATACCTTCAACTCTGAAACTGAGGACTGAAAGCAGTTGTACCTCAGTGAGCTGACATACAACTAATATGAAACCAGTGCATCTCTGTTTGTTTTCTGTAAAGTAAACCCACAGGCTTGTTATTTATGAACGTGAGCACCTGCTATTTCAGAAACAAACATTCGACCAGTTGTTTGACCTGCATTCATGAGAGGTTTAGGTTAGCTGGGTTCTGTTGAGCTAAAAAAATAGAGCTATGCAAGCTGCCTCATGAATACTACAGTAATAAAGCTGGTCATTAGCTTTTTAATTATTTCATCTGTAAGAAACCTCCAGTTCACCTGATGCAGGTATGCTGAAAATGTATGAGCCTGTCTCTTCTCTGTTTGTTAAGCCAGTCAAATCTCCTGTGAAATGTATCCAATGTCTGCTCTGTGACTTCCTCCAGCTTTTGTTTTACTATATTGTCTATCTGCACAAGCAGGTTGCCTGTTTGCTGACTAATCCTGATCATCTTAAAGACAGCTGCATCTGACAGAGAATCATTTCTCCGCATTCCAAAGATTGTGTTACACAGTATGCATGTAGGTAGGGCACAAACATGCATGAGGGCCAGAGGGCACAGCGCTGTGTTCTGGCCTAATACCACACAGGCAGTCTCTTGCAACTTCCGCCTCGCTTAGAGAGTGGTGGCTGACAAAACGGCAGCCGAGGAAGACACAAAGTGGGTCATGTTGACATTGTTTGCTGCTTTTAATTGGTGTGTCCCTGTGGCTTCACAAAGCAAGCATTTATCTCATGTTTCCTCTGAAGGATTCTGATGCCTGATGAAAGCACTGCAGTTGTACATCACCCTGTTTGTGTTAAACCACTTCCAGATCAAGTCCCCAGCACTTCAGCTCCCTGTTTATTTGCTGCTGCTGCTGCTGTTGGATGTCAACAGCCAACAGACATGATGAATTATTTTGATAATTGACTCTTATTGTGAAATAGTTCCTATGTTGTACTTTTTGGGTTATACACAGATAAAGTACATGGTGGGAAAATGTACAACAACATTTGTATGGAGGACATCACTGAGGCCAAAAGTGTTCATTATTTTTAAGGTCTCTGTGAGAGTATATACAAATGATTGATGCACGGGTAGTTACCATCGGGATGAGAGGAAGTTTCATCTGCATAAACATTCCAAAGACTGAGGAAGGTTGCGTCCTCAGTAACAACAGCAGGTTGCTAAATCATCTGTGAGGTAGTCAGTGGGATCAAGTCTTACAGTTGGCTCAGCTGAAGCCACTTCAAAGAGAAAAGGTGCTTCTGTTGAAGTATTTGTTTGTTTGTTCTTTTCTTTTCAAATTGCTCTTACATGAGCTTAGACAAACAGCAAGTTTCTAACCGTAACCTCCTATTTAAGCAGAGATAGTGAACGTGAGAGATGTTTCATCCCAGCAGGCAAAAACTGTACTTTCTATCCGGTTCATGAGGCATTTTGCAGTCAATAAGATAATATTTGTGATGTTTTTTTCACTTCCCTCTACTTTTTTGCGGGTGTGTTTTGCTGTTATCCCTCCAGAATGCTGTCTGTTGGTAATCCTAAACCTCATGCAGCCTGAAGCTGCAGGCTTTTGGTTTTAAAGCTGACAGCCAACTCTGCTGCTCCAACACCAGGTTTCTCATAAGACTTTAGCTGTGGATCTTCTCTCAGGTTTCAGGTTTTGGATAAAGGAATACTGCCCGCTCTCATCCTCATGTTCACACAATCTGCAGTTTCACATGAATACATCTGAAGAGGATTACCACTTTTAAGTCTGCCGTTACTACTCATAGAACATTTAGATCTGTATTTATTGAGCATTAGAGACTTGAAGAGAAAGGGTTTGTCCCTCCCTCTGATCTGTGCTGACACATAGCAGCTCCATGGGAAACAAGGCAGAAAAGCGGAAAAAGGTGTCTGTCACTGTGTTTTAATAACACCATATTTGAATGAGAAACACCTAAATGTTATAATTGAGACAATTATTCTCGGGGACATTGTTAGACAACGGTCAGGGTCCCTTTATAACTATTGTAGAGTGTTTATGTGCGGTCTTAATTTCAGGACACCTGTGCTGGCGGCTGTATACTGTAATATCTTGTTCATGTGCAGTTTTGGCTGAATATCAAACATAATCTGCAGCTTTGAAATTTAGAGAAGTGTTCTATGTTGACAGCAGTTTGGCTCTGTCACTGGCCTTGTAGCTGTTTTTGCCTTCATGTTTTAAGCTGTGTCTGAGTGTCTTTAATATTAATTAATGTTTTAACTTTGATGCATCATATTGAAGTAATGAATCTGAAAGTGAGTGCTGCTCTTTTACGGAAGGATCAAACTCACAGATGCCATGGAACAACACTCTGAGAGCGTTACAGGTCTCAGGTCTTAAACTTGAGCACACCACCAACAGCTCAATGATACAATTGATTTTCTGAAAACTGAGATTGAGGGATTTGGGAATGACTGCACAGCTCGCCGTCCACAGTGAGTTTGGGGTTGTGTTTAATCGTCTCTTTGCTGGAGCTCCACTGTAACAGTATGTACAGTAATCTAGGGATTATTCTATTGAATGGTGCTAAACCCACAGTGAACCTGGCATTATGCTCGTCTTGATATTATGTTAAGTGCCCTGGGCTTATCTCATCAATCTACTTTACTAGCTGGAGGTGTTGTTCTTCTCCCTCTCTGACCCCGATTCTGTTGTTTATTCAGCATCACTCCTCCAAATCAAAGACAGGCTTTTTTTCTGAAAGGTTCCTGAGCAGAGGCATGACAGTTCTCCAAAAGTGAAGATGAGACATCTGACCACCTCCTGGTGGCTAGCTGTTGGTTTGAAACACACACTTCCATTGTGAAATCACAGTCCATTGTGCTCAGTGGGGCATGCGCATGTGCACTTACATGCACTGATAAAAGCATGCCCTGTCAACAAAGCAGGGAGAAGCTTTGATAACATCACACATGGGAGAGAGACTTCATTCTCTTCTCAGACAGACATTACTCCCTAATATCTATACATAGCTCTTAGCTACTATATATAGTGAGGGTGACGACGGAGACGACGGACACAGACACTTAAGGCAGTGGTTCTCATGCTTTTTCTGTAAATAACATCATTTTGTGACTCCATCTGTGCTTTTATAGTGACAGAATAAAGACAATTGCAAACACTTTCAAGTAAACCAGGTTGCTCCATCAGACCAATTCTTTTTTTTAATTGCAATCACTTAGAACAATGAAAATAATGTTCTCTGTGCAAAAAAATAACTAATATTTAGTTACTACTAAATAGCTCATTGTGGAAAACAATAAGCTAATATTTTTCTGACAAAACAGAATGAGTGCAGATATGTGAGCCATCGGGTTGTATCAGTATTAGTGGCTGCAGTGAGCTGTATTTGTAGAGGAAAGCACCAGCTTACCTCTACAAATATTTTTTAAACGGGGTTGTAGATTTGATAAGGCTGCTCTCACTTTAGGCTCCGTGTTGATCTGAGATGTGTTTTCTGTTGCGAGAGGCGGAACAGCAGAATAAACCTGACGGAGACTTCTGGAGACTGACTTTCAGCAAAACGCCAAGAATCGGTGAGTCGCGCATGCACAAGTTTAACCTGTTAACGCCATAACTAATCATTTACCTAAAAGTACAGGCAGTTCTCTATGTATTTATTAATTACTTAGTTTTATGTCCGTGTACTTTGTAATGTGTGAAGCCAGCAGCTCATTGTTGGTACAAGACACGAGCACTCCAGTGCTCCTAGTTTGTTTAATAATAGAACAAGGTGTAGATATGTTCTAGAGGAAAGAGAACCGTAAATGACATTTTGTGATCTGGCGCTATAGAGAAAATTACAGGGTGGTGGGGGATTTATTTATCTTTTTCAGCTAAGACGGGTAGGTGCTGCCAGATGGAATGTGAGGGCAGATCTCATACTAGTGCTGCTCCACAAGCAAGTTTTTCCTGATGGACTTATGTCCCACTGTACTCTTTGTCAGGAATTTCTTGACTTTTTTTTCAGAAATAGTTTTAGTTAGCACCCGTTGAGGTGCTTAAGGTGGTATAAAGTTGTTCAAAATGAAATCAAAGGAGTCCCAAATAATCTTCAAATTAGTTGAGGTGTTTTTTTTCCTTTCGTGGATTAAAGGTTTACAAATAGGTGATGGAAAGGCGTTTGTCGAATAAATATTGATGTAGTCAATACATGACGGATCAACTGTTCTAAACTAAATTTAAGGACTCTGTAAATGCTCTGCAGCATAACTTTCCCCAAACAAGCTGAGCGTACAGATGACATTGTCTACAAAAAAATCAGTCAGAAAAATCCAGCAGCTTGAGAGACACCGGGCCGAGGACGTGTACTCTGAACGCTAAAACACAGTGTGATGCCTGTGATGTATGTTTAGAAAATGGTTACCTGTAATAATTAAGAGACAAGACTGTTTCAGATAAAATTCCGAAGACATGATTACTAATCTTGGAATCCACCGGCTATCGGTTTGACGCCAAACCTTCTTTCCATGTGCTGCTCATTGTTTACAGTTTGATTAGCAACTGGAGATAAGAGACATTGCGTTCAACCGGATCTTTCACAAGTTGCCGGTTTATATGCTAATATAAAGTAAGAAAAAGCTAACTCCCCTCTCTGACTGGTGAGGAACCGGAGCTGTTGCGGGAGGTGGAGCCATACCAATTAGATATAGTCTGGCTCATCGCATGGTCGAGCCATGGTTGTGGATCCAAACCCTGGAGGTACTATGATTAGACATTATTGTTATTGACTAAAACCTTAAGTCACCCTAATCGTTAAAGAGCAGACAGCTCTGTTCACATAGTTTCCAGCTCCCCTTACTCATCATATCTGTATCTCACACAACCTATGCGTGTATGTGTGTATTTATATTTGTGAGTATTTGTGAGCTAACTGACGCACAGTCTGAAAAAACAGCTTGTTGCTTTTTCACTTCCGAATTACTGTATTATTAAAATCTGTCACTGAAGCTCACCATGGGCGACTGTGGCTCAGTGGTAAGCAGGGTTGTCCTTCAATCAGAGAATCGATGGTTCAATGTCAGGCTCTGCTAGTCCATGTCGATGTGTCCTCCTTGGTCAAGACAGTTAACCCCAAATTTCTCCCGTAGCTATGCCTAGGCGTATAGGTGTGTGTAAATGTTAGGTGGCACCTTAGCCATCAGTGTGTGAATGGGTGAATGATGACAAGTTAAAGCGCTTTGAGTGGTTGGAAGACGAGAACAGCAGGTCCATTTACCGTGAACACAACTGTCACGAGATGGTGCAATTTCCAAGACAGTGGCCTCCAGCCGCCAGACTGCTGATCCAACAGCACATCTCTATTTGGACATGAAACGCTTGTTTTATATATATTTATTTGTATATGTATATATACATACATACATACATACATACATATATATATATATATATATATATATATATATATATATATATATATATATATATATATATATATATGTGTGTGTATAAATATGTATTTTTATATCAGAACAGAACCAGGCTTCATCTGGTCCTGACCTGCTGTACCCTGCTGTTCTTTGCTCTGAGGCCAGGGGTATTAAGCTCTAATTTTAACTTTGACTGGATGAGAACCACTGGAAGCTCTGCCTCTTTGGCCTTATTGAGGAAATACCAGGGTGATCTCCCATGAACCAGTCAGAGATAACATTCACCACCACCAAGCTCCCTCCCAGGATAGTCTCAGCACTCAGGTATTTCATCCTGGACTACCAACACTCTTAACTTGGCAGCAGCAGCTTGTGAGTCAATCTTTCTGACATTTATTTTTCTCACTATGCACAGTATCTTTCAACACTATTGCTTAAAGCTGCTCCAAAGTTCTCCCGTGCATGTTTACCGCTGATAAGAAAGCAGGGTGGCATTTTTTTTAAAGGGATACTTCCGGAACGATCCCTATTTCTCCTTCTGGTCAAGCGATACAAAGAACACACACAGTCTCAGAAATGTCTGATACTGAAACTGATGGTGCAGTTTTCTGCCGTGACCACTCAAATATAAGATAAGGCTGTGAGAGAAATGTGCCCCGTCCCTATTTCTAAGCCCCCCCACGGAGATACAGTGCAAAGGTGCAGCACATGCCATCCTTCCTAATAAAGCTAACCTGAGGTCACTGAGGAATCGACTCGTATCTAGTCTCACTGCCTCTGCTCTGACTTGCACTGGCCTTTTTCTTTGGGCTCTCTTGT